>NW_026112400.1:0-332000 GCF_024323335.1 Lathyrus oleraceus
AAGTTGCTGGAAGAACGTATGCTAGCTATGGAGGGGCAGAAAGTGCCCGGTCTGGATTTCGAAAACTTGGGTCTGGTCTCTGATGTGGTCATTCCCCGCAAATTCAAGGTTCCCATTTTCACTAAGTATGATGGTGCCTCTTGTCCTCAGATGCATCTAAGGGCTTATGTGAGAAAGATTCAGCCGCACACTACTGATAAGAAACTGTGGATCCATTTCTTCCAAGAGAGTCTGTCTGGCACACAGTTAGAGTGGTATTATCAGCTTGAGAGCTCTAACATCCGCACATGGACTGATTTAGCAACAACTTTCTACAAGCACTACCAGTATAATTCTGAGTTAGCGCCTACTCGGCTACAGCTACAAAATATGACTATGGGCTCTAAAGAAAGTTTCAAAGAATATGCTCAAAAGTGGAGAGATTTGGCTGGCAGAGTCAAACCCCCTATGACTGATCGAGAGTTAGTGGACATGTTCATGGGTACACTGACTGGCCCATTCTACAGCCATCTACTGGGAAGTTCCTCGTCAGGTTTCACTGAACTTATCTTGACAGGTGAACGGGTTGAAAGCGGCATTCGAAGTGGAAAGATACAGGCAGCTACTTCTGCAAGCACCAAAAAGTCCTATCAGGGAAAGAATGAATCAAATGCTGTGTACAGTGAGAGGAAGCATAACAAGAAGAATCGTGACCATACTGTTGGGGCAGTTACAATTGCCGCACCGCCATCTCAGAACTTCCAACACAGACAAGACAGGTCGAGAAGACAGTTTACCAAGATCAATATGACTTTAACCCAAGCACTGCAGAGTATGTTAAAGGCCAATTTGATTACCCTCAGAGGCCCTCCTGCAAATCCCAACACTACTTCTCCTCGTTATAATCCCAACGCCAGGTGTGCCTATCACTCCGATAGCCCCGGGCATGATACGAATGATTGCTGGTTGTTGAAGAACAAGATTCAGGATATGATCGACGCTGGAGAAATTGAATTTGATCCTCCGGCGACCCCCAATGTCATCACAGCACCTATGCCTAATCATGACCAGAATGTTAATGTTGTGGACGACAATTCTCACGTTACTGACGTTGCTGATTTAGCATCTCCTCTCCTGATCGTTAAGAAGAATTTATTGCAAGCTGGTTTATTTCCAGGTTGTGCTGAAGATTGCGATCTCTGTGTACTCCGACCCAATGATTGTTTGAAGTTGAAGAACGGCATTCAACGGCTGATGGATGATCGTACAATTCTATTTGAAAGGGTTCCTAAGGTGGACAACTCTATTGAAGAGGTATCTGTGATTGCTAGGTCCAAAGCTCCAGTGAAGATTACCGCTACTAGAGTGCCTGTGAAGATTACCGCTGAGCCCAAAGTGGCTCCCCTGATTATTACCGCACCTGGCCCCGTGCCATATTCCTCCAGCAAAGCTATTCCGTGGAACTATGGAGGCGACGTTTACATCCATGGCATAAAGCAAGTTGGTAGTTCTGCTAATCCTAATGATATTGTGGGGACTAGTAAAGTTACTCGAAGTGGAAGGATCTACTCCCCAGAAATCTCACCTCCCGCTCCCGAAATTCAAGGAAAAAGACCAGTCAATCCTCCTCAGTCAGAGACATCGGTCGAAGTTACTTCTGAAGATGTTGCCAAACAGGAAATGGAAGAGATGCTGAAAATCATCCGTAAGAGCGATTTTGATGTAGTGGAACAATTGGGGCATACTCCGTCTAAAATCTCAATGTTGTCCTTGTTATTATCCTCTGAATCCCATGCCAATGCATTGATGAAATTCTTGAAGACCGCTCATGTGCCTCAAGAAACATCCGTCGATCAATTCGAACATTATGTTGCTAATTTGACTGTTGACAATGGCCTAGGCTTTTCCGATGCTGACCTGACGCCAGCAGGAAAGAATCACAATAAAGCTCTGCATATCTCCATCGAGTGTGAGGGGATCACCCTGGCTCACGTGTTGATCGACAACGGCTCTTCCTTGAATGTGCTCCCGAAAGCTGTACTCGATAAATTTGACTACAAAGGCATTGAACTGAAACCTAGTGATGTTGTGGTGCGTGCTTACGATGGTGCGAAGAGTGTTGTCTATGGTGAAGTGGTTCTCCCTATCAAGATAGGACCTCAAGTCTTCAGCACTACCTTTCACGTGATGGACATTCGTCCCGCCTACTCCTGCTTGTTGGGGCGCCCTTGGATCCATGGGGCAGGTGCGGTAGCGTCGTCGCTTCATCAAAAGCTGAAGTATCCAATAGCAGGCATGGTCGTCACTGTATGTGGAGAAGAAGAATATATTGTCAGTAGTGTGCAAGCCTTCAAATACGTCGAGATGGATGGTGAATTCTTTGAGACTCCTTCTCAGTCATTTGAAGTAGTTCCTCCACCCATTCCTGTCCTTAAGCCAACTCCCCTTGTGCCCAAGGTTGTTCGTGCTCCCCCTGTCATGATCTCTCTGAAAGATGCTCAAGCCGCGATTGAAAATGGTGATCGTGCTGGTTGGGGTCAACTGATCAATGTACCGTACAAGTCTGATAAAGCTGGCCTGGGGTTTAACTCTGGAAAGATAGTCAAAAATCAGATTAATGCTATGGAAGATGCTGATAGTGATTGCGACTTGGATAGCTGGATTTTCCCAACAATTGGTGACGGACTCAACAATTGGAAGACTGAAGACATTATCCCGATTTCCTTTAGTCAGGAGTAATTGTTATTGTTTATTTTAGAGTTGCAAATTTTAATTTTCTTTTACAATTAAACTTCTTAAGGCATCGTGTCTATGCCCGGGGCACGATAGCTAATTTGTTAAGGGTTTTGTCATTCTCATAAGCATATTTATATTCAATAAATCAATGGACGTTTTGCATTCAAATATTGCGCTCTTTGTCTTTCCTATTATCTTTCAAACAAGCTATGTTTTCTTACACACACGCACGTAACGAATTGCAGATCCCTATCCACTCTGGATCCTGTTGATAATAGTTCTACTACTGTTCATTATGACTTTGAAAATCCGATCTACCGAGCCGAAGATGGAAGTGAGGAAGATTGTGAAGTACCTGAAGAACTTGCCAGAATGTTACTACAAGAAGAAAGGACTATACAGCCGCATGAGGAGTCAGTTGAGACTGTAAATCTGGGTACCGAGGTGGACAAGAGAGAAGTCAAAAATAGGAGCAGGCTCGGAAATCAGTGTCAAAAGAAGATTGATTCAAATGCTACATGACTATGTGGAGATTTTTGCTTGGTCTTACGAAGACATGCCAGGGCTGGATACCGATATAGTAGTGCATCGTTTGCCGACGAAGGAAGATTGTCGTCCTGTTAAGCAAAAGGTTCGTCGCATGCGTCCTGAAATGTCCGAGAAAATCAAGGCCGAAGTCATGAAACAATTCGATGCTGGTTTTCTGGCGGTTACTTCTTATCCTCAATGGGTTGCTAATGTGGTACCAGTGCCAAAGAAGGATGGTAAGGTGCGAATGTGTGTGGATTACAGAGATTTGAATAGAGCGAGTCCCAAGGATGATTTCCCACTGCCACACATTGATGTTCTGGTAGACAACACCGCTCAACACAAGGTATTCTCCTTCATGGATGGATTCTCGGGTTATAACCAGATCAAAATGGCACCTGAGGACATGGAGAAGACTACGTTTGTGACGCAATGGGGCACCTTCTGTTATAAAGTAATGCCGTTTGGTTTAAAGAACGCAGGAGCAACGTACCAGCGTGCTATGGTGGTTTTGTTCCATGACATGATCCATCATGAAATAGAAGTATATGTGGACGATATGATAGCCAGGTCTCATACTGAAGAAGAACATCTCGATCATTTATACAAACTGTTTGAGAGGCTGAAGAAATACAAGTTGAGATTGAACCCGAACAAATGCACCTTTGGAGTAAGATCTGGTAAACTCTTGGGCTTTATTGTCAGTGGTAAAGGTATTGAGGTCGACCCAGCCAAGGTGAAAGCTATTCAAGAGATGCCAGTTCCCCGTACGGATAAAGAAGTCAGAGGTTTCTTGGGACGTTTGAATTACATTGCCCGATTTATTTCCCATTTGACCGCTACTTGCAAACCCATCTTCAAGTTACTGAGAAAAAATCAAGAGATGATATGGAATGATGAATGTCAAGAAGCTTTCGACAAAATCAAGAAGTACCTCCAAGAACCTCCAATTCTGGTGCCACCAGTTGAGGGAAGACCTCTAATCATGTATTTAACCGTTTTAGAAAACTCAATGGGGTGCGTGTTGGGACAACATGACGAGTCCGGTCGAAAAGAGTATGCCATATACTACCTTAGCAAAAAGTTTACCGACTGTGAAACAAGATACTCACTGCTCGAGAAAACTTGCTGTGCTTTGGCCTGGGCTGCTCGCCGACTAAGACAGTATATGTTGAATCACACCACTTTGTTGATTTCTAAGATGGATCCTATCAAATACATATTTGAGAAACCCGCCCTCTCCGGAAGAATAGCAAGATGGCAGATGATTTTAACAGAGTATGATATCCAGTATAATACCCAAAAAGCAATCAAAGGAAGCGTGCTAGCTGATCATTTGGCTCATCAGGCCGTGAATGATTATCAGTCTATGAATTTTGAGTTCCCAGATGAGGATGTCATGCTTGTTACTGATTATGAAGAACCTGGACCGAATGAAGGACCCGAAGTGGGATCCCGATGGACTATGGTTTTTGATGGATCGTCTAACGCATTGGGCAACGGTATTGGCGTCGTGATCATTTCCCCCAAGGGTGGCCATACGCCTTTCACCGCTAGACTATGTTTTGAGTGTACCAACAATATGGCTGAGTATGAAGCATGTATTTTGGGACTCAGAGCTGCTATAGACCTGAGAATCAAGTTTTTGAGGGTGTATGGAGACTCAGCCTTAGTAATCAGTCAGGTCAAAGGAGAATGGGACACTAAACATCCGAACCTCATCCCCTATCGAGAGCAGGTGTTGACATTAATCCCATACTTTGAAGAGATCACATTCGAACATATTCCCCGAGAGGAGAACCAGTTGGCAGACGCATTAGCTACGTTGTCATCTATGTTCAGAGTCAGATGGGACAATGAAGCTCCCCGGATTACCATTGAACGACTAGACGAACCAGCATATTGTTATGAACTTAACGCTGATGAAGTAGAAGAGAAGCCTTGGTACCACGAGATAAAAAGATATTTAGAAGCTCAAGAATACCCTGAAGGGACATCCATCAATGACAGGAAATTTCTGAGGAAGTTCTCCGCTAAATTCTTTTTGAGTAATGGAATATTGTACAAACGTAACCATGATTCGACTTTGCTTCGCTGTGTGGATAGAAAGGAATCAGAGAAGATTATGGAAGACATGCACGACGGTATCTTTGGGACTCATTCTAGTGGACATACAATGGCCAAGAAGATTCTGAGGTCAGGGTATTATTGGTCTACCATGGAAACTGATTGCCACCATCACTCCAGAACTTGTCATAAGTGCCAGATCTATGCGGATAAAGTACATGTGCCTCCTGCTCCATTAAACGTGTTGACCGCGCCGTGGCCCTTTGCAATGTGGGGCATTGATATGATTGGCGAGATTAAACCTACCGCCTCTAATGGACATCGTTTCATCCTTGTTGCTATTGATTACTTCACAAAGTGGGTGGAGGCAGCCTCATTTGCTTCTGTTACTAAGAATGTGGTGGCACGATTCATCAAGAACAGCCTCATCTGCCGATACGGCGTCCCTGAGAGAATTATCACTGACAATGGCACTAATTTGAACAACAAGATGATTACTGAACTCTGCACGCAGTTCAAAATAAAACACCATAACTCTTCTCCGTACCGGCCAAAGATGAACGGCGCTGTAGAAGCGGCTAATAAGAATATTAAGAAGATTATACAAAAGATGACGGTAACATACAAAGACTGGCATGAGATGTTACCATTTGCTCTTCATGGTTATCGTACTTCCGTGCGAACTTCGACAGGGGCAACTCCTTTCTCTTTAGTCTACGGAATGGAAGCCGTTTTACCAGTGGAAGTTCAGATTCCCTCTCTAAGGATCATGAAAGAGGCGGGCTTAGACGAGGACGAATGGATTCAGACTCGACTCGATCAGATAAATTTGATGGATGAGAAGAGACTTGCGGCTGTATGTCACGGGCAGATATATCAGAAGCGCATGACCAGGGCATTCAACAAAAAGGTCAAGAGACAAGTGTATCAAATTGGCGACTTGGTAATCAAACGCATCATCCTACCACAAACTGACCCCAGAGGCAAATGGACTCCCACATACGAAGGGCCATTTGTAGTTAAGAAGGTATTCTCAGGTGGAGCCATGATACTCGCTACAATGGATGGTGAAGACTTCCCACATCCCGTGAACGCGGACATAGTTAAAAAATACTACGCATAAAAGAGACCCGCTAGATCGACGTATCTAGGCAAAAGTAAGGGCATCCCGGCGAACCAAAAGGGTTCGGGAAAAATTAGGGATATATAAAAAAAAATGTACACCCGGCAAGTCGAAAACCTGAAAAGGCGGCTTGGGCAAAAAAGGGTATCCTGGTGGACTGAAAACCTGAAAAGGCGGTCCAGGCAAAAATTAGGGATTAAAGCGTATGACTATGTCCCGTTCTCAGTCAACTTTCATCCAAGTTCGAGGGACTGACCAAGCCAATCACTTCTATCCGACAGCAAGGGATGAGATGCTCGAAGACATAATGACAGTAGTAGGCTTAAAATCAATAGGACTTCTTCCACATAGCTTTCTCTTTGTTTTCGACAATTTCCTCTTACTAGGATTTCTGTCTCCTTGTACACAAATTGCCTGTTTATAGGCCTCCTTTCAAAATCAATACAACCCTCTTTCAAAAAAAAGATGCTTTTGTTTTTACTTTTCTGTTTTGGTTGCGTAAATGTCCATTGATTTAATTTGAATTAATATGTGCATTTGAATATGACTGATGTTTACCAAAATATATGCGTAGAATAACAATAGCAATTACTACCCGACTTCAGGATCGAGGAGAAGGTCTAACCATGCTTCCAATGAATCCGCTACCAATTCTATTCCCCCAGCAAGTCTGTTATTCCTCAAAAGAAATTAGCAGTATTCCCCGGCACAGCCAGTTACTCCCCAACAGAGGTCGGCATCATCAGACAGATTGATCATCTCATCCATCCTCAGCCAAGATCTGTGGAATATTTCTACCATCAGACAGAATCAAGAACCCCCTGCCGAGAAAGGGTCATCGTTACAAATATCTCCAATCAGTAGATGGGGATTTATTTTCCCCAGTAGAGTCCCCAAGCAGAACTTCTCATACGCATAACTCATTCATTACATCATTTCACAGCATACGCATGCATACAGCATTCGCATTTATTTTAGCATAACACGAAACATCTCATACATCATGACATAGCATGAAGCTAACTTTTCTTTGCAGGTTATTTATCCTCCTGATATAGTCAAAATAAAAGGTTCATTCAGACAGACACCTTTATCAATCACATTCAAGATTCAGATACATATTTCAAATACAGTTCATGGGAACATTCATTCTGACAACACTTCGATATCCTCCTAACGATGGCATCTTTAAGCCCATCCCAGACATTTATTGCAAGTACAACATATACAGGTTATCAGATACAGCCTAACGTACGGTTCATTCTGATTCAGCCCAACATATGACTTCTTCAGCAACTCCAATGCGGTCTAACGTACGACCCATTTGGACCTTCAAATCCTCAGATGCTGCCTAGCGTACGGTACATTCAGGGGTGTAGTCTAGCGTACGACTACTTTCTTCTTCGGATACAACCTAACGTACGGCTCATTCTGCAACTCAGATACGATCTAGCGTACGATCCATTCTGAACTCCAGCAACTCCAACGCGGTCTAACGTACGACCCGTTTGGATCTTACAACCCTCAGATGCTACCTAACGTACGGTACATTTCTGAAGTGTAGTCTGGCGTACGACTACCGCTGTCATCATCAGATGCGGCCTAACAGACGACTCATTCTGCGACGGTCTAACGTACGACCCGTTCGGATGTCCATCCCCTCAAATGCTACCTAACATACGGTACATTTCTGAAGTGTAGTCTAACGTACGACTACCCCTTTCGTCATCAGATTCAGCCTAACGTACGGCTCATTCTGCAACTCAGATACGATCTAGCGTATGGTCCATTCTGATCCTTTATCCCCAACAGCATATGACACACTCCGACTCCCCAGCGAAGTCGGCAGCCTAATGGATGACTCATTATTCGGTCTAATGTACGACCCAGTGTGGCACCCATGTCTTCAAATTGGCCTAATGTACGGCTCGATCTGAAGCTTTCGTCATCAAACCTCCCGGATGGCATCTTTAAGCCCATCTCCATCAAGACCAACTGTCGATTCTCAAGTGCAAATTTTTGGGGCATTCTAGTGTTCAATAATCTTCCACCTCCAGACCACGAATGGCATACACGCCATCCTAACTCTCTCGGTTCAAGAATATTGAACAGGGGCAGCTGTCATACCCCAAATATTACCCATCATTTTTCCTAAAAAAAAAAAAAAAAAAAAAAAAAAAAAAAAAAAAAAAAAAAAAAAAAAAAAAAAAAAAAAAAAAAAAAAAAAAAAAAAAAAAAAAAAAAAAAAAAAAAAAAAAAAAACGAAAAAAAAAAACGAAAAAAAAAACGAAAAAAAAAAGAAAAGAAAAAAAATTTAATTAATTAATTAATTAATTAATTAATTAAATAATTAAAATAAATATATAAATAAAATATAACAAATTATTTTGGACTTGGGTCTCCCTCATTCCAAGCCCATTACCCACGAAATTAGTCTATAAATACTGAAGTTTCAGTAGGGGAGTTAGACTTGGAGTTTACACTGGGAGATTCACTGGAGAAAGAAGGAAGAGAAGCAAAACACTCTGAGGTTTCCTTGGAACAAAACCTTGAGGAAAAAGAAAGAGAGAGAACAGAGAAGGACGGATAGAAACTTTGGCATAGGAACCCTGCCTACCCGGAGAATTCAGAGTAAAGAAACCCTGAAAGCAGCCCATCTGCACCGAAGCCATCGCCGTCCAATTCCCGCTGCCTAACTTATTCCGATACTACAAGTGGTCAATCCCTTCAACCTTGAATTGGCAAACAGGTTTGCGTATCTCTATTGTTTATACTTTCAATTGGCCATATCTACATATATAATGCATCATGATTAAATGTTGATATATAATTTGCTTTCGTATGGGAATTTAAATATGCCTGAATACCCTGAATGTTTGACCATGTTATTCCTGTGATAAAATGCCATAAAATTCAAAGTTCCTAACATGGGGCTGTTTTCAAATTCAAAATCCGTGGCCTTCGCTAGGCGAGGCAGAGGCGAACGAGACAGTACCTGATTCTTCTAGTCTGTTTTTTTATGTTTTTATCATAGCCATGCATTATTCATCCTATCCTATTTATTGTTGTGATATTTCTCTGGTGTAATCTTCGATTGCACCCTGATTTGGTGTTCTGACATGTTTCTTTTTTTTGAGGTTCGTAAAGGTTCACATATCCCAGGAAAAGGTTATTGGCTAGGTATTCCACTTTATTTGTGGGATACCCTTGTGGAGTTTCACCCTAAATTAATTTTTAATGTATTAATTTCTAATGTATTAATTTTTTAATATATTATTTTTAATAATTTTAATGTAGAGTTTCATCCTAATTATATAATTAATTGTAAAACCTTGCCTTTGAATAAGTGATCTTGGACCTCTCTTTGTTTCCTTACGATTACGATATTACGGTCATGTCCCGCGAACGTGGGGATACCCTTAGCAAAGACCCTTCGGTTAAATCATCATAAAATAAATTATAGTCCCTCGGATGTTGCCTTCGAATATACAACTTTGTCCCTCGATGACCCTCCGATGTTGCCTACGGTTAAATGATGATAGTCCCTTCGAATGCTAAGGTATCCTCATAACTGTTGCCTTCAATGACCAATCGATGACCCTACGATGACCCTTTTACATCCAAAGGATAAAACTACTTATTTCTCAATAATAAGGACAGTTTTACCCTCATAAGGATAGGAAATGCCCGTAAAGACCTTGGGTCGGTATAACTCTTAATTGCTGGCTCACAACTTAAAACATTTTTTTTTGCACCTCACACCTTTCAAAATGCCTTTAGAAAATCACCACTTGGTATACATTCATACTAGAATCATTACCGAGTTATATTTTTCTAAACAATTTTCAAAACTAAAACGGGATAACCACTTTGTATACATTCATACAAGAATCATTACAAAGTTAAATTCTCTTTTCAAAACAATTTTCCAAACAATTCACAAACACTTTTTTAGACAAAAATAATATAAGTGATCGAGCAATTAAGAGCCCATGGATAACCATGGATACAAAGGGTGCTAACACCTTCCCTTTGTATAATGTACCTCCCGAACCCAAAATCTAAATTAAGGTCTTTCCTGTTCTTTTCCACCTTTCCTTATTGGATAAAAGAAAAGTCGGTGGCGACTCTTGCTAACCGCGACATTGCGATAAAAAACACAAAAAGTCCAGTTCACCGTATGACATAGCCTTCTGGCTTCCTCTTCAGCTTCTCTTGCTAATCTCTCTTCCTCCAGCCTTCTGGCTTCAGCTTCTCTTGCAAGTCTTTCCTGGAGTCTTGCCTCAGCATCTCTGATGTAGCCATTTCTGACTTGCTCAGAGATGTTCTTCAGTTTAAAAGCCTCAGAGGTCATCCAGCCAATGATTCTGTTCCAGTGTGTCCTTACAGAGTCAAGATCATCACTGACTTCAGAGTTAATGGTCAGAGACTTGACCTTTTGTACTGAAGCCCCTGCGACCAGCATTATGGCTTCCTCAAGGGTAGGTACGGAAAGGTTAGTTTCAGAGGTTTGAGGTGAAGAGGTTGGAGGGCTGAGATTTAATGTTAGAGGTTCAGGTTCAGCTTCAGGTTCAGATTCAGGTTCAGCTTCAGGTTCAGCGGAGGTGTTTGGAGGGGTGATAACAGAGGTGTGTAGGTCAGAGGGTTGAGTTTCAGAAGGTTGGTCTTCAAAAGGAATGTTGGTTGTTTGTTCTGAGGGAGGTGAAGTTGCTTCAGATTGTGTTGGTTGTTGTGAAGCAAGGTTTTGAGCCTGAATTTGGGCTAAGGTTGGAGAGTTAGGGTCAGAGTATTCTGGGTCAGAGGAGAGGTCAAGGTATGGAGGTGATTCTGGGGCTGAAGATGATGAAGAGGAAGTGGTAGTGTGAGCAAGATTAAAATTGGGTAGAGGTTGTGAGGTTCTGGTTGTAGAAGGTGGAGTTTCAGAGGATGTGTATATAGGTGGTGTTGGGAGAGGATTAGAAGAAGCCATAAGTTGTTCAGAGGGAATAGAGGGAGCAGACTTACCAGTAGATATTTGCAGAGGTGCTGGAGATCTTATTTCAGAGGTTTCTCCTATCCTTGCTCTCTTTGCCTTTGAAGACTTATTCTTAGAGGGACCTCTTTTGAATCTGACAAAGTCTTCTTCTGAATCTAGACAATCGTCCAATCTGAAGTCAGATATGTCGACTCCTTCATCCTTCAGACGCTGCAGATAGTGGAGGATTGCATCTACGGGTTCATTCTCGAAGAACCTTGCAAGACCATGGGGAAACTTCCTCTGATCTTTCAAGGCATCCCAGGAGGTGTCCATAGTGGGTCTGACTTGAATCTTCTTCAGAATTCCCATGCTTTTCAGATTTCTGGCGTTCAGAGGCTTTCCAGTATCTATCGCCAGATCTTCCATCAGTCTGTTCTTCTCCAGATGATCTACCAGCCCATTTTCTATGAAGACATCAGACAGAAGTCTTCCCAGAGGGATGTAGGATCTGGGATGTGAGGCATTAAAGCCAACTGGAATAGGGTTAAAGTTGCTCTTAACCTTGCCATTGAGGGGCTAAGGTGAAGCAGATGAAAGGATATGAGGGGTGTGCCTCATCACTCTTATCTCTGGTCAGAGAGAGTATTGAATATCAGAAGGTGTGGGAGTTCAGAAAGATGGAACTCTCTCCACATATTAGACTTGATAGATCTTGGGTTTGGATCTCAATGCTACAACCATGTAATGGGAGCAAGGAGAAGACTCACAGAATAGTGGGAGATAGGCTACATATCTCTTATATCCACCAATTGCCTCAAATGAGGACTTTTCCTGCTTGGGACAAACATAAACAATCACAAACATCGCCTCTTAAGGAGGACTTCAGACAGTTGCCTGGCTAAATAACGAGCCAGGTCTTCCAGACTACATGAAGAAGAAGGTGCTATACCTCAATGCAAATTGCTATTTAAGCAAAGCAAAGCAAGTTCTTAAGAGAACTGAGCAACTAAGGGTACCTGAAATCAGTCAAATATAATCAGCATCCCAACATAAACAAAACAACAACAATAAGAATCAATCAACAATCAAACAATGATGTGCATAGCACCAAGTCCATGTGAACCAAGCACCCTACATAACAAATAGATTAGTCAACAATAGTCAAATGAATTCAACTCAAATATGCATCAACCTCCTTAAGGCATTAGCTTTTTAACCTGAAAAGTCAAAGTCAAGCTCAAACATAAGTAACAAGACCACTAGGACAAGCCTAGGGTCCAAGGGATGAAAAAATCTTAAAACAGCAAGTAAAACATGATCAAAGTCAAGATAATTCAAATAAGAAGAGATCCCAATTGGTCTCATATCCAAACTATGCACTTATTTCATTTTATGCACAATTTAAGACAAGGTAAGCAATGTTGAGTCACATATAAACAACCAGAATGATTTCAATCAACAAAAACATCAAAACAGCTCAATAAATCCCACAAAAATTATATCCTAAACAGAGGACATCCAATGAGCTACATGTCAATTTTCATGCAATTTGGACTAGTGGAGCTATGTCAATTAAATCAACATGTTAAGACATGCAAAAACACAACCAAAATAGGTCATAACATGTACACTAACTTCAATCAAATGGTAAACAGTGACATTAAATGGGAAATGAGTAGGACCAAAGCCAAATGAAAGCTACACACGTTAGAAACTACTCCACCAAGTTTCATATTCATAGGATTAGGGATGAGGATTTGGCAACATATGTAAAAATGTTACACAAGCAAAGCCCTAAAAATGCTAAGCAGCAAACAAAAATTCTAATCAAATAGAAAATAGATCAATTAAATCCACAAAAATTCATGTTGAAAGTTAACATGTCAAAGGTATCTCATGCAAAAAATCAGAACCATAGGCCTAATGGAAGCATGGAAAAATAATTCATGAACATTGCATAGCATAGTGTGACACATATTGTCACACTCAAGTTAATTAAATCATATCTAATAAACCAGAGGTCCAAAAATTACAAATCATATGTCAAAATCTCCAGGAGAGGGTCAAGAATCATCATATGAATTTTCATCCAATTTGGAGCTAGCATGACTATTTTGTGATTAAAATGGTAAAACACATAAAAATAGCACACATGATAAAGATCCCTAAACCAATCTAAAAAATTACCAGGCACAACTTATATCACTATGCCTAAAAAATTCTAGAGAAAAAAATGGGATCTAACAAAAAAAGTCCCAAATTATTTGGACTAAGTATGATTAATCTATGATTTTTTGAAGATTTGAAATATTTATTGAATATTTATTTAAGGTTTTTTTAATGAATTAAATTAAATGGATGGCAATTTTGTAATAAGCGCCTCCAGGACTAAAACGCTGCGTGTAACTTAAACTACGTGGCACTGCGCTATTCGCTGGGTCCGGCGCCAAACAGAAATTTGAATGGAAAGGCCATGCTGAAGGATCAAACACGCGAAATCCCCAGAAACTCAAGAACACCATCGCGTTCCTCATTTGTTCTTCATTCCAGATTCTGTTATGAACATTTTTGCACCAAATCGTATAAACCGTATACCATTCTCTCCGTCTCTCACTCAGGATCACGAATATGGCCATGGTTTTGTATATAGGTTATCACACGCAAAGATTTAACCAAGAAAAGGTTCAACTACACAACTTCAAATCCAAAGATCTTGGTGAATAATGGATGAAATCGCATGGTTCAAACGCCAATACACTCTATGTTCCACGATCTATCTAAGCCATGTATCAATTGCAACAATTAAAGACTTCGAAAATTCACCTTATGGTTGTGCAGCTGTGGATTTAGGCGTTTTCAATGCGTAATTGTGTGAAACAGGTGGAGTATGTTGATGTAGAAGTGTAGTAGGATCAATGCTTTAGCTCAATTGTGCTGCTATAGGTGGATTCTTCAAGCTGCCATGGAAATGGAAGTTGCTTCAACAGCTGCAAGTTCTTGATGCCATGGCCATGATTGTGATGAAACAGATGCAAGATCAATCTTCTTGATCGTGATTATCACCAAAGGAAGCACCAAAGATCAAGCAATTCCAAGAAAAGTTGAAAAAAGTGTGATGAACTTTTGAGAGGATTTTGAGATTTTTGGAGAATTTTTGGACTTGAATCTGAAAAAGTGATTAGGATCCTTGAGAAACAGTTAGGATTAGTCTTTTATATGTACCCTTAATCCATTCCTTAATCATGATTAGGCAAAATTGGTAATTAGCAAATGTAGCTCACTTAAGCATTTTGGCCTTTTTGCCCTTGGATGGTTAGGATCAATGCAACAGTGGTTTATCACTTTGAACAAGTCACAAATCTCATTTGGAAGCTATTGGAATTGGTCCCATGTCAAAATTCCATGTAATTTGAGTTTTGGACCATTTTGCCCTTGCACTTTAATTGGTTCACTTAAAAAATGACCTTTTTATGTGAAGGTTTTTGGCAAAATGTGATGATGGATTATGAAAGTACATGTTAAATGGGATTTGCTCAAAGAAGAACCATCCAATTTGGACATTCCATGTGCAAGTTATGCCACTTTGAATTTGGGCATTTTTGGAAAATGATTTGACCATATCTTGCTAACCACACATGGGAATTTCAAGTTCTTGGACTTTTTGGAATGGTGAGATCAAGATCTTCAACTTTCATGTTGGACAAAATTTCATTTGAAGCTTGTATGATGAAGTAATTTTGGGGAGAAAAACTTTCCATTTTGGGCAGGTAAGAATTACAGGTCATTTCCATTTTGGGAAACTTTTTGTCTGACTTCAAATCCTTCAACCTTGATCTTTGAAATGCCAAATGAGACTTGTATGGACATGAATGAGGTCTTTCTAACCATCTCACACCTTCCAATCCCTGATTAAATGCACAGTTGACCACAGTTGACTTTTGTTGACTTTTCTAGGGTTTTGGATGACTGGGCCATGTTCTGATGAATTCCAAGCCTCTTTCACGTGAGATCTTGATTCCAAATGATATCACAAGTTATATGAACTCTTTATGAATGATCATGGTGTCCAAATTCTTCAAGAATGGTCACCATCTAATGCTCAAAGCCTGATTTTGACTGTTTGACTGATGATTGCTTCAGCTGCAAGAACAAGGTTAGATGACAATATTTTTGTACATTTGGTTAGTAAACATATGAAAAGCAAAGATATACAAATGCAATACATGCTTGGTGATCAAGAACCACATTCACAAGGTAACCCACCCACTAAGAGGGAAGCTAGGGTATGCAATGATCCTTGAGGCCATGATATGATATGATATGGGCCATGAGGGATCTTAGGACCAAAATTGGGGTCTTACAGATGCCCCTATTTAAGGTCATTCTAGCCGGAGAAGTGAAGTTTAGAAATCTTCATCTCGACGCGGTAGAATGGGCTTGAATAATAGTAATGAGACAAATTTTGGTCCCTAAGAGACCTCATGATGCAGATGTATGCCTGCAAAAGCGAATTCTGTGGGGAATACTATTCACACAGAAGAAAAGACGATCCATCGGAGTAATACACTCACCAGGAGCAGAGACTCTAACAAGACTCTTATGGGGATAATAAAGAAAAAGAACGCGTGAGCAGGACACGACTTTGAGTTGGGAAAACAAAACTGACATAGCGTGAACAAAACACGACTCTGATTAGGGCAGCAGAAATCAGACTGGAGACCTCACCGGGGAAGTAAAGGACTCAAGCCGGGGAAAGAAGCAATTCCAAAGGAAAACAAACCTCATTGGAAAGACTCAAGCTGACTCGCAAAATGCATGTACTGGGAAGAACACCAATACAGCAACACAAAATAGAAACACAACTCCGCTGGGGTAGTCTAGAAAAGACTTTCCAGGGGGAGCCAAAGGATGAGATGTTACCGGTATAAGGGTAGCAAACTCGGGAAGAATGAATATCTAAGACCGGTATAAGGGTGAGAGATATCAATCGACCAATCATCTGAGAAGGACCTGAAAAAGGTACATAAACTCAGGGAAATCTGACTCCACGGGGGACCAAGGTCATAATAGGGAGCAGAAAGGAAGGAACACCAGGGATACCGAGGTATATAATAGGTGACCGACCGAAACGTGAATTGGTATATATGCCAAAACACTCATCATCCAAAAGGAGGGCTCGAAAAAGCAAATCAACTTACAGGATGGACATTCGAATCCACAATGGGAAAACGAATCTTACTCAAATGGGGACACAAACCCAAAGAGTGCATGAGATATAATATCCATTACCGGCAAACTG
This sequence comes from Lathyrus oleraceus, assembly GCF_024323335.1. Taxonomy (NCBI): domain Eukaryota; kingdom Viridiplantae; phylum Streptophyta; class Magnoliopsida; order Fabales; family Fabaceae; genus Lathyrus; species Lathyrus oleraceus. The sequence goes on from NW_026112400.1 coordinate 16,690, forward strand.
TGGATAAGAATACTCGCATGAGACATATTATCTATTACCGTCAGAACGTAGATAATAAACTCGCATGGTAAGGAACACCAGAGATACCGAAGCATATAATAGGTGATCTACCGAAAACGTGGATTGGTATATATGCCAAAACACTCATCCGAAACACAAACTGGTTAAAGGATGGATATTCGATTCTACAAAGAATACGAATCTTGCTCAGTTAGGGAACATCAACAAAGGATTCCAACTAAAGAGCGCATGAGAAATATTATTCATTACCGGCAGACCGTGAATAATATACTCGAAGGGAAAAGACACCAGAGATACCGAAGTATATAATAGGTGACTAACCAAGAAGAGAGACAATCGATACCAAGCATCCGGGTAAACGAAAGACAACTCAAAGGATAAATTGCAAGCATCCGGCAATCATCCAACAACAAAGAAATATTCGACTCCGCAAAAGGGACATAACGAATCTTACTCGACTAGGGAAACACAAAAGGCTTCAGCTGAAGAGTGCATGAGATATATTATTCATTACCGTCAGAACGTGAATAATACACTCGCATGGAAGATTATCCACAACCGGTTACTGGGTTAATAAAGGATAAATCGACCGAAAAGAAAGGCCTCGGGATACCAAAACTAGGTATATAAAGATGACCAATCAAAAAGCAACAGTCATTACCAAGCAAACGGGTAAATGAAAGACGATCCGCTGGGGGTAAATTGCAAGCATCCGGCAATTATCCGCAGGGACTGGCTGGGGATGTATTGAGAATCAATCAATAATCCGGGGAACAAATCACTAGCAAACGGTGAAAAGACCCACTGGCGACTTCAAAAGGGATAACATTGCAAGCATACGGCAATGATCCAGAAGACTTACTGGGGATATAAGTGCTTACTCAAGAGCAACTACCCAGAAGAAAGGAGGAATATCAACATCGAATATTGAATGAAGATAACCACAAAGAGATTAGGGTTTACATCTACCGAATACGGGGTAGAAGACCGAAAATCTGGCTGAGGAAACAAGAGGTTAACACTACCGACTACTGGGTAGAACCAAAGACTCAGCTGGGATAAAATTGCAAGCAACCGGCAATTATCCACCTGTACCGCAAGGTACGAACTCCGATGGGGAGAACAAAACTACAACGTGGGATTTACAACTACCGAATACGGGGTAGAAGACCACAAACTCAACTGGGGATAAAAATCCCCACAGGGAGATACCAATTCCGTTAGGGATGAAACCACAACAACAGAAAATTCACCAATAGTCAGATCGAACCACAAAGGGTTACCTCTGCTAGGGTAAAAGAGACAGGGCTCACAACTACCGAATGCGGGGTAGAAGCCAGAAACTCTGCGTGGGGAAAACCACAAATTAGGGTTTACATCTACCGAATACGGGGTAGAAAACCAAAAACTCTGCGTGGGGATAGAATAAATCACGAATCCGCACGAGAAACCAAAAATGAGGTTTATTACAAACCACAAACTCTGTTGGAGAGTAAGAAAATAGGATTTACGACTACCCACAACTAGGCAGAAAACCAACAACTCTTGCCGAGGAATACCAGGTATATAACCACCAATTCTATCAAAAGGCAAGGAAACCTAGGACTTACAACTACCGGTATCAGGGTAGAAGCCAATCGACTCTTGCTGAGGAATACAAGGTATATAACCCCAAGTTCCGCCAGGAGGAAAAGAGGAACAATAGGACTTACAACTACCGGTATCAGGGTAGAGGCCTGAAAACTCCGCTGGGGAACAACCCACTGGGAAGCACAAGATATTTGACAAAACGCCAATTCGGGAATATTCCGAAAAGACAGACTGAATCAAGACACGTCCTATGAGGATATAACTCAATAGGAACCTCCATCCCAATATATATGTTGGGAGGAAACGGAAGAAACCATCATCCACGAGGGTATATCTCAGTGGGGGACTGCAGAATGAAAGACAGACTTTTTCTGCTTATGGGGCTGACTCTTATATTGAGAGATTTAAAACCCGACATACGCTTGGGAAGATCTTTTAGAGAGATCTATGAAACCCATAGCAGGAGACAAACAAACAAGAGATATATGGCAAAATGCAACATGAATATCTGAATGTTTCATGAATATGCATGAATATGTGTTTTTATGTTTGATGAATGCTGACAAAACAGACATATCTAACACAACAGCCCAGGAATCAAACGCCCGGTATTATACTTCCAGGGGAAAAACCAGCTGGAAAGCCAATCTGCGGAGATCTAACATGCTATACGACAAAGATCTGCGGGTACTGCCAGGGAAGCAGCGGATCGGAGATATCAGGATGCACCAAATCTCTGGGTAATGGATCAGCAAAAGTCCCAATTAGGGCACAGAAAGTCGCAACGGGCGAAACAGCCACCAAGACGAATCTGTTGGGAACAAGAGAAAATCTCAAAAATATCTGCAGGGGATCTCAGCATCAACTGAGAAACAACAGTCACGGCAACTCCAACAAATCTGGGGAACAACCCACTGCAGGAGAACGAACATCATCCAAGCAGAATATAACTGCATAAGCAACTCTACTGGGGAAAACCGCCGGCTACTCACTTGGGGAACAACCCACTGAAGGAGAAAATATCACACAAGTAGTTTCTGCAATAACCACTCTACTTGGGGAGAAAACACATCTGAAGGATCACATCAGTAGATTCTGCAATATAAGCCACTCTACTGAGGATCAAAAGTAATCAGGAAATCAATCCAATCTCTGGATGACAGAGCCGTCAACCAACCATACTGGGGATTGGAGGATTCAACAGGCGATATTGCCACAACAACCATTCTGCAGACAAAGTTGAGGAGATATGGATGAAAAACACTGGGATATCAACCCAATCAACCGCTGAGTAGGAAAATAAATCCCGCTCTGCTGAGGAGAACCAATATTCTGATAGAGAGAAATCAACAACTCTACTGGCAACTGCACTAGAGAGAGTAACAACGACCTGCTCGCGACTACGATGGGGATATCAATAACCACTCTACTCGCGACTGCACTGAGGAGGATAGATGAAGCACGGGGATGTCAACCCACTGACTGAATCTTCCAAAAATAACATCTATGCTGGAGAGAAATTGCTGCTGGAGAAAACTGAGTCTTCAACAACACTCTACTTGCGATCATGCTGGGGAACAACCCCACCAACAACTTTATTTGAGGAACAACCCCAACAAAGATCTGGAGAAAGGGATACAACCAAACCAGGAATATGAACAAACGTCTTACCTGTTGGGAATCATACCACCCTTGGGAGAGCACTGAGACATCCTCTGGTATCCTTTCAATCTCATGAATATTCACTTTGTTTAAAACAACAATTTTGAAAAATTTGATTTGTTTAAAACAATGATATTTTATCAATTAAAACATGCAAAACATTTGTCGAATTGAAACAAATAAGAGTGCAAATAATTGGATAAAAAGTTCAAATTTATTTGATGGAATGGTAGTCTGCAAATGGCAAGACTCCATAGATCTGTACAATTTTGAAATCAGTGATATATATTGGAAGAGGGCTACATTGAACATAATGATCCTTTCTCTACCAATTTGGATCTCGATGTATTCGAAGCTTCAGTTGACGACGAATCGAGAATCTTCTGACGAAAAGACGGCTGGTGACCAGAAAATCTTGTCAGGATGCAGTTACTTGCCGAATCCCTAATTTTTGCCTAGATTGCCCCAGGGTGAGGTACTCAATCTATCGGGACGCAAATATACCTTTTTTCAAGTCTCTAATTTTTGCCTGGATTACCCTTGCGGATTCTCCACCGAGACGCTCATTTTTGCCTAAGCCGCCCTTTTGGGTTTTCAACTTAGCGAGCTATTCTGTTTTTCAGGTGCGATGAGGAATTCATAGTTACGTAGTTCTTTTGCAAGAAAAAGCTATTTTTGTATTTATTTTTTAATTTTTAATGTTTGACGATACGTTGAGTCTCGCTCCTATGTATCCTCTGCTGCGATGAGGAATTCAAAGCTACGTAGTTATGGGTAGCAAATGTTTGTTGGTTGGTCGATTTTAGCGAAAGGTATTTAGTCTCATTCGAATGGAAAACATTGCTTGCCACCCAAAATATGGAGTTGTGAACATTTACATCGCATCCGAATGGACAACATAATCTGAATTCTCACATATTTATGTTCTCTCCGCATTCGAGCGAAAAATGTTACTTACTATTCGCACATAGTAGGAACAAAGCGTTGTTTGCATCGTCTCAGAATAGACGAAGCACCTTTCCTTTATGAAAAGGTTTTGACGTCGCGCTAAGGCAAAAAAAATATGATTTGATTGATTGAGATTTTTTTGGGGGTGGCGAGTATTTGAACAACTAGCTAATTACGGCAAGCATTCAAAATAGTCGGGGGAAAGAGAGGATATTGCGTCCAAACGAATCCTTTTTTACCTAAGTTATTTATGAAATTTGTGAGGAGAATTTAAGTCGTAAGTCTTTAACAAAATACAAGTATTCGAACAACAAGCTAAGTACGCCTAGCATTCAAATACTTGGGGAAAAGAGAGGATATTACGTCCAAACTAATCCTTTTTCATCCACTAAAGAACAAACTAAATTCGGTTAATTATTGTGTTTTGAATGGAAGACAAGTATACAAACAACAAGCTAAGTACAACTAGCATTCAAATACTCAGGGAAAAAGGAGGATATTATGTCCAAATCGATCCTTTTTCAACCGATTTAATTAAGAAAATATTTTAAAGCGCTTTAATTAAGTTTGAAAAGGACTGGATGTTGATCAAGTGTTTGATTCTCGCTCATGAAATTGATTTGAAAAGTTTTTGATTTGATGATGAAATGGTTGTGAAATTGAATGAAATGTTAGTGAAATATTTTTGAAAATTACTTGATGTTGATCAAGGGTTTTAATTTAGAAAGGTTTATTTTAATTGTTTTTTATTTAATATGTTAATCAACTAACTTAATTAATCTAAAACAAATAAAATTAATTAAAACAAATGCAAAGGGTGTTGAAAGTAAAGTAGGAGGCGTGCATCAGCATGTAAATTGGGCTTAAGGCCCAAAACAAAATAAAAACAAAACAATTTAAAAACAAACAAGGAGGGGTGCAATCTGAAAATGAAGTGTGTGGTTAATAAAACAATCTTGGGGCCCAAACTGAAAGGCTCAATGGTCTAAACTAAGGGGAAAAAAACCAGTGTCACACGCGTGGCCATTTGATGGTGATTAGATGGTCCTGATTGCATCTCATGATTTAGCTAATTAAAGAAACGAGAGCTATCATATCAAGATCTAAAGGTTGTGATATGATAGTCCATGATGGACACGATGGGGGATCCTACACAGGATCCCTCCATAAAAAATTTATCCAACCTAATCAACACATGACACGTGGCAGCTTTAAAATGATAATAATAGAAAACAAGCAAATATACAAAACAGAAAAAAGAAAATCAGAGTCAATAACTTTAGTTAAACTCAATAAACAAATATGAATCACACACAAGCATACAGTTCTTGAAAATGAATGAAGAAACATGAAGAACAATTATGAACCATAAATTTTAAATCGATGAAATTGGCTTGAACTGGAAGGAATTGGCTCATATTTTCATGGGGTAATGATCCTAATTAGGTGCATAAACACTAATCAGTGAAGAAAATGTAAATAATGGGAAGAAAAATACTAAGTTGGAGCGTCCTGAAAATCTCCAGATTTTGCAGTCTTAACAATTTTCTTACACTTTTCCTTAATTTTTTGCTTGTATTTCTACTACTTCTCTTCTACCACATCTACAATCCTTCTTAATTCCTCCAAAATCTGCTCTACTACACTCTATTTTATTTTCTTGTTTTTCTGTGTTTATGAAGGTAGTTTGGTCTATTCATAACTTCATTGAGGTTCAATGTTGCGTGGAGGAAGTGTCATGCAAGTTGAAGAAAATGAGTGGAGGTCCAAATGATGGTGCAACTGACATAAGACACTAGCTCAGTTTAGGCTAGGATTTTCTGAATTCTTCTCATTTTTAGTGTGTATGATATGTTGTTGCTCAGTCTAATTGTGGTTGCCCCTTCCTTCTCACTCACTCTTAGTATTTATAGGGAAAAAATTAGGTTTTCAACTGCGAGTGTGTGAAATCAAGAAGTGTGTGAAAGTTTGGTGATTTGTGTGTGAATGGTGTTGATTTCGTGGGATATTTTGGTGTAGTGATAAGGATGAATTGAGAGTTTGTTGTGAAGATTTTGGTGTGGTTAAGATATTTTTCTAATATATATGTATGGATGGATGAATTTAATGCATGTCATGGGAAGTTGTAAGAAGTTTGTTATTATTAGTGAAGGAAATTGGTATGTGATACTTGATTGCAAGAATGGCATGGTGTACATGTATGTATGTATGTAACATGAGAATGACTGTATAATAATGCAATAAAGTCTCATTTTGACCTTTTTCAAATTTGTCTTACATGTACTTTTTACTATTCTTTACCAATTTTCTTTAAAATAGAAATGGGAAATCGATCATCTTATGATAAACATGATTTGTGAATGTAACATGATGATGTATTTGAAATTTGGTTCTTTTGAGAAACTTTGTTTTTTTATTTATGAAAAGTAAAAACTTTGATAATAAGTCATGTGGTAATGTATGAAAACTAAATTTTTATTTTTTTGTGAAAATTAATTTATGGAACAAAGTTTGACTTTATATTGACTTTTCACTATGACATTTTTAATGTAAGAAAACCTAAAAGAAAACTAAAGTAAAAGGGAAGATGAATAGATGCATAATATGATGAGCTAAGATGCAATGATATATAACTGAAAGATGTTTCCCTTTTAAGTTGACATCCTATTTTTTGAATTATGTTTAAAGAAATGTATGCAATGACATGCAAATGATGTAAATGCCATGAAGGGTGAATGCCATAGTAAGGGGGAAAATTGAGATGACACTAACTAAAACTGATACAGCCACCCGAGTATATCCTTAAAGCAAACTGAATTAACCATAATATCCTTCCTAATTCATATTTTTCATGTTTCCCATTCCCATTAACTTCTCCAAACCTCTAAACTTTGCTTGCTTGAGGGATTTTGTCAAGATATCTGCTAATTGCAACTATATATTGCAATGATTAATAGTTAACCTTGCTTTGCCAACTTAATATATAATAAAGTGATGCCTCCTTTCTATTTTATTACTTCTACCATGATTCATTGGATGATTTTCTAGATGTATGCTTGATTGATTATCTACAAGTCGCTTGATTTTTCCATAATCACCAATGTTTAATTCTTCAATCAACATGTCTAACTAAAGTGCTTGACATGCTGCTTAAGAGGCTGCAACATACTTTGCTTCACTTGAGAACAAAGAAACAATCCCTTTCTTCTTTGAACTCTAAAAAACTGGTGTTGATCCAAGCATGAATAGGTAGCCAGTTGTGCTTTTTCTGTCATCTTGATCACCACTCCAATCTGAGTTTGAGTAACCACATATCCTTTCTTTAATTTTGGTTATTTGACAAGGCATTAGCATTCCATGATATGATGTGCCTTTGATGTATCTTAGGATTCTTTTTACTGCAAGTAGATGATGTAGCTTTGGTTTCTACATGAATCTACTCATTAATTCAACACTATGACAAATGTCAGGTCTTGTGTTGTAGAGATACCTCAAAAATTCAAAGAGTACGTGATCGAATAGTACGTTGTACAAATCAAATATTCTTTCCACTACCTAATATTGAGGGTAAGGACAGTACTATACATCACACGTGTCACTGAATTTGTGGACAAAGGACAATACGCAGTATCACTCCTTTCACCATCCAACAGTGGACAACCGCTCTATTCAATTTCCCCATTTTGCCCTCCAACAATCTTCTTATGCTATATAAGTAGGACTTAGAGACTTGAAGAAAATATATAGAAGAGTATTGAAGCCCTACAAAAATTCGACAAAATTTATTTGAAAAACTATCATTTTTTTATACTGTTTTTCTTTAAGTATTTGTTTATCATTTGTGTAAAATATATTTGTGTAGAAGCAACTTGTAATACACAAAATATTATTTCAACTGTTTGTTTGATTCTTTAAGGAGACTAGGGTATAGTCAAATTCTTAAGAAGGCAGAAAGTTATTCTTTGTGAGTCCTTAAGGAGAATAGAGTATAGTTGGATCCTTAAGAAGACAAAGAAGGTTATTCTTTGTGATTATTGTAATCAGTTGATTATAATAGATTACGTCTTTGTGTATAAGGCAAAATCATTTTGACGGGTGGACCGGAGTAGCTTTGAGTTTCAAACAAACCAGGATAAAAATACTTGTGTTTTTATCTTTTTGTTATTAACGTTTAAGTTGTGTTCTTGAGTTGGAAAAAAAAAAGTTTTGTAAAATCCAATTCAAATCCCATTTTCTTGTGGTTTTCACATCTTCAATTAATTATTCAAAATGATTGTGATCTTTTTTTCATTAATGTGACTTGAGAAAGAGAGTTTGTGGTTTTTAGTATTGTCTAGGTTACAGTAATTTGATGAGTATTAACTGCATCTACAGTTTGAAATAGTCGTGAGCTAAGATTTTAATACACCAGCAAAGGTCCATGATATTAGTAAAATGAACTTTTAAGACTAACCTCAAGAAAATTGCTTGTAAAACAGTTTGAAAAACAAAAGGTAGATGAAGCCACTACATCAAATCTCTGTGCTCCAGTCTATCTTATAGTGGCAATGAACCGCTGCACGGTATTGGCTATGTTCAATCACATACCACTCAGTTATATCCTAAATTATTCTAGTAACACAATAATAAAATAGAGTTATCACTTAACAGTAGCACTAATGAAACCGCAATGGCTATGTTGATTAACTAGTTACCAAAGAGTAGAAATTTATGATATAAGAACGTCAACTTTATCCAAATAGAGAGTAAAGTGACTAGTAAGATTGATATATATCTATGTTGCATGTTGCATCTGTGGCATTTTAGCTTGCATTTATGCTGATATATATTGTTATAATTTGGTTGTAATATCTTCATCTTCTTACATTTGTGATTAAAGAATATTTTGTATTGATACGAATTAAATTCATTTCTTAAATGATATTATTGTTGATATTTACGTTTTTAGAAGAACATTAATTTTACTTTTTAGATTTTTAGTATATTGAATAACTCAAAAATATCTTACAGATATATAAAATATTTCACAAGAATAAAAAATATACATATAATAACACTTTTTAAGAAATTGATATTAAATATATCTATCTACAATTACAATTTTTAATTGAAACACTATTAAATTTATGCATCTAACATAGTGTTTTATATAAAAGTGTTACTACAGCATATAACATAGCTCTTGGTCAAAAAGCGCTAGTAAATGCTAGAATTAAATCCGACGTAATATCGGTCTATGTTAGCCCTTCTAAAAAAATGCTATTAAAAAAGTGAATTTAATAACGCTTATAAAGAACTATTAGAAGTGGTAAGTCTATAATAACGGCGGCTTTAATAGTTCTATTAAACATAGAAAAGCGCTATTAAACATAGAAAAAGCATTATTAAATAACCTTTTTGGCATAGTGAAATCATAAATTCTAAAAATCTTCAAAGTAATAAGGGACCATCGATCATAATTCAGAAGGATCATTCCATTAAAAATGTTATTTGAAATTTGAATGAAGGAGTTATCACCCGATCCAGAGAGATAATTGGAAACTCATGTTTTATTTCAAAGATTGAACATAAGAACATCAAGGAAGCTTTGATTGATGAATTCTTAATCGATGTTATGCAAGAAAAAATGTTCCAGTTCAAAAGGAACAAGGTATATGAATTGGTTTATAGGCCTGAAGATATGGATGTTGTACTATCCAAAAAGTACATCGTGTGCGTGTTCTCCCTGCAAAGGCAGTGAGACTCAGAGATCCTAGTAGGTATATTACAAGTTTGAGGGTGAGGGTGAGGGTTGGCTCACGGCGGAGAGTAGCCTTGTATGGAGGTTTTTGAGGCTATTCGAGGGACTAATTCACATGACGTGAGATGTCCTGATGATGGTCGGCGTTGTTGGGTTGCAGGCGGGCGATTATATTGATGGTGTTAAGGCTACTATGAGCGTAATACTCTTTGAGTAGTGGTAAATGTGTATCACATGAGAATCACATTTATCCCCTTGAGGGGTAATGTATATATAGGAGTTCCTGATACCTAGGGTTTTCTTGGGAAATGTTACCGCCCCCTGGTCAAAAGGTGGACAGTTGAATCCCTATTCCCAAGGGGGACGTGGGTCAGTAACGACTATGAATTTCTCTTTATGCAAGACATATCTTATCCCATTTTTTTCTCTCTAGAGGCGAGGAAAACTTAAGGGTGAGGCAGTACCTCCCTTCAAGCGATCTCGCGTTGTCTCCTTTTCCTAGAGCAATCCCAAGTTGTCGCCCTAGGTAAAGTTATTTGCAAATATAACACTACACAGTTCCTCGAGCACAAGTTCTTCGGTAGAGGGCAAAGTGTTTTTACTTGTGGCTAATGGAAGTATCCCAAGGACTGGTGTTTTCCCTTATGAGGTTTTAATTGACCTGTAGGAATCCATGCCTCTCCATCCTTACTAATGTTCAATTTGGCCGACGAGGCGCTAAGTCTTTTAGATGAGGAGATCTTAGTTAATTTTTGAAGAACCTAAGTTCCTCAAATGTTGTATCGTGTAGCTCGGCCGACGAGACGCTGAGTCCCTTGGGCAGGGTGTTTAGCCCTTCACACGGGACTTCCATCAAGCTCTCTAGCAATACTTGGCACCAAATCTAGGACTTGATATAGGTCGCGCCCCCTAGGCCAGATTTTTGGAAGCAGGTTCGCCCGAGGAAATACTGAGTCCCTCAGTCAAGAGTTTTATCAATTATGGGGATTCTAAGTCCCTTAGACGTTGTATCATGCAATCTGGATGTCAAGACACTAAGTCCCTCAGGAAGGGTGTATATCTTTAAGGCGGAACTTTTGGAAGCAGTCTCGCCCGAGGAGATATTAAGTCCCTCAGGCGCAGTTATGGGGATTCTAATCCCCTCAGACTTTGTATAATGCAACTTGGTTGTCGAGACCTTGAGTCCCCTAGGTGGGGTGTTTAGCCTTTCATGTGGGACTTCCATCGAGCCCTCTATCAAAACTTGACACCAAGTCTTCAGGGCTTGATATTAGTCGCGCCCCCTAGGCGTGATTTTTGGAAGTCATCTCACCCGAGAAGATATTGAGTCCCTTAAGCGAGAGTATTATCTTGGACAACTTTGCATAGTTTAGGAAGGCATAAGGGGTCCTCCTATGGAGGTTCAGTTGCATGATTGCCTCGGGGGGTGACAAGGATCCTTCAGTGAAGGTCCATCATATAATTGCCTCGAAGGGCGACAATGATCCTTTTGTGAAGGCCCAACATGAAATTGCCTTGAGGGGAGTCAAGGATCTTTTCGTGAAGGTCCAACATATGATTGCCGTGAGGGAAGGCAAGGATCCTTCCATGAAGGTTCAACCTGTAATTGCCTAGGGGGCGGCAAGGATCATTAAGTGAAGGTTGTTAGATACTCAAAAATGCTTATTTGAGCTATCAAATATGGGCATCTTTCACTCCATTTCCTTGCTAAAGTGTTCGAAACCACCTTTGTTTTAGATGAATTGCAATACAATGATAAACGATCTTGGTACCTTTGATTTGTGTGTTATTGTGCAGGAATTAGGCATGAAATAATAGAAAATGAAGGCACAAGAAAGTTGGCAAAGGGACCAAATAAAGGATGCATTCATCAGCTTGCTCGCTAGGCGAGGGCTGTGGCGAAGAGCTCGCTAGGCGAGCAACCAGCGAACACCCAGCGAACAACTCCAGTATTTTACAGTGGCAAACATCAACAAACTCGCTAGGCGAGCAGCCAGCGAATGTGGTAGCGAACACGTCCAGACTTGGTCAAAAGCGCAGCCAACACTCACTCGCTAGGCGAGCCATTAGCGAGCTCCCAGCGAGCAATTCCAGTAGCAAAACCTCCTAAGCTCGCTGGAGCGAAGGTTGAAGCGTGGGCTTCGCCTAGCGAAGGTTTTGTTCGCCTAGCGAACATGCAAATCTGGCAAAGGATATTTCTTTGGGCGCAGGTGCCTCAGGTGCCTCATTTTCGGGCTCGCTAGGCGAGACATTCCGCTCGCCTAGCGAGCATGACAGCTCAGTAGCAGCTCTATAAGTAGCAGGGGCTACTTTTTGGAGCCATACCTTACACTTCCATACTTTTGTACTTTCTAGATATTTTTCCAGCATTGCTCTAGAGATACTTTGTGACCTAGAAATCATTTCTCTTCATCTCTTAACAATCTTTCACAAAAAGAAGGTGGATTCCCATCCAATCTCGATTATTCGACTCGGATGTTGATCAACCTTCTTCCGAAACTTGTTGACCAAGCTACCATGAAAATGAGTAGCTAAGTTCTTCATTTTGTCAAGGTTAGATGTAGATGGTCATAAGCTTTGTGTGTATATGAGATGATCTTCATTTGTAAACTCTTTAATGATGAATATATGGTGAAAACTTTGTTTTATTGAAAACTCTTTGTGTTGGTTTATGATCGAGAGATGTTTACCAACTCTTTACCTAGGTTTTCATCCAATCTTGTTTATTAGCTAGAGATAGTAATGAATGATTTTGTTCACCATAAGGTTGAACCAAAAAGTTGTCATTTTGATAGATTGTGTTAGAGATAAACAATGGATCAAAATGGGAAAACTCACAATGTATGTTAGAGATAAACACATTGAGAGGACTTTGTGAAATAGTTTATCATCTAAAGGAGTTTATAAGTTTTGTTGATCGAACATATACATGCAAAGTGATCGTCGAACCCTAACTTTGGCAATATTTCTCAAATAGTAAAACCAAATCTTTTACCGCATTTTATCACACTTTTATGCAAGATACCGTGACTAAAACCAAAACCCCCTTGTTACTACGAGTTAAGAATTGAAACAACTGTCGAACGGCGGCGATATCTCACAATCCCTGTGGAGACGATAACAAAAACCCGACACTTAAAAACACAATCAACAAAATGGCGCCGTTGCCGGGGATTGTGAATTGATATTGCGAGCATCGCAATAGTTGCTTAATTTTTAGCTTTCGAATTTTTGACTTGTGCTTGTAATTTGTTTGGTTTAGTGTGCAGCTTTCGTTTTATGCGATGGCAGATTCCAGTTGACGAACTTCTTTTTGATCCCGAGATCGAAAGAACCGCAAGGAGGCTGAATAGCAGAACGAGACGAAGGAGGCAACAAGATAGACAACGACAAGAACAAGGAGAAAGTTCTTCTACCACACATCCACCACCGTTCATACCTATCATGGAACCACCACCACCACCGCCCATTTCCACTCCATGTGTAAACAGTCCAAGGAATACTGCTCAGTTTTCCAACCACACGGGAAGGCAAGCCGAGATGAAGACGGGAACTCTTAATTTACTATATGGAAGTCCATTCACCGGAATGGACCATGAAGATCCCTTTGCTTTTCTCACAAAATTTTACGAGATTGCATTGGCGGCCGGAGTTGATCAAGCTCCAGAGCTACCGTTGTTCAAAAGATTATTTCCCCACGCTTTGCTCGGCAAAGCAAAAGATTGGTACTTAGATCAAACACATGCCGTCATGACAGATTGGAACGTGTTGGAAGAGAAGTTCATCGAAAGATTTTTCTCCCACAACCGGTTCATGGAATCCAAGACGTCCATCTCAGTGTTTTCACAAGGAACCAACGAATCATTAAATGAGGTGTGGGAAAGATTCAAATCCATGCTTCGGAAGTGTAAAGGGCATGGTTTTGATGAATTGACTCAAATCCATATTTTCAAAAATGGACTTCAACCAAATTGCAAGACTTTGTTGGATGCTACCTCAGGTGGTTCGTTATTGTCTAAAAACGCCGAAGAAGCTACAGATATCATAAATCGAATGGCCCTAAATGATCTCCAAAGTCAAAGTAGAGGCAACTCTTTGAAGAAGCCGAGAGTGCTTGAACTTGGGACGAACGATGCCATTCTTGCCCAAAACAAACTCATTTCACAACAAGTGGAACTCTTAACGCAACAAATAAAAGAGTTGAGAGAACCTTCAAAAGCTAAACAAATAGCTTGTTGTGAGCTTTGCAAAGGTGAGCATGACACCGGATTTTGTCCACCTCCCGGGTTCGAAGAAGTAAACTACATGGCGAACCAACGAGACTACCAACCGAGACAACAACAACAACAACCTTATCAACCACATCCTCAAAATCAACAACAACACTTTCAAGGGAATCAAGGGTTCCAACCTAGGAGTAACTATTACCATAACCAAGGTTATGGGGGTGGTTCTTCTAGCCGTCAAAACCCTCCCCAAAATCCTTATCAACCTCAATAACTGTCGGTCGTAACTTCAAAGTTAGAAGAGACATTGACACAATTTATGCAAATGTCAATGGCTAATCAAAAGAGCAACGATGCGGCAATCAAAAATCTCGAGACTCAAGTTGGACAACTTGCTAAGCAACTAGCGGAACAACAATCCGGTCCATCTTTTTCGGCGAACACGGAAATAAATCCTAAAGAGCATTGTAAAGCGATCACGACGAGAAGTGGAAGGGAGTTGATTAGTGAGAATAAAAAAAGAGATGAGAGTGAACAAAGAGAGGAAAAGAAAAAAAATGAGGAGGAAATATTGGAGGATAATATTGATGGTGAAGTGGGGGAGTGGAGTGAGGAAGAAGTTGAAAAGAACGAAAAGAATGGTGAAGTTGAAAAGAAAGAAAGTGTGGAAATTGAGAAAAATGAGAGTGATGAAGTAATGGTGGAGGAAGTGAAAAAGAAAAGAGCGAGAAGTTCTAGAGTTGATAAAGGAAAGGAGGTAGTGAGCTCTACTCCAATCCAAAACCTTCCTTATCCACATGCTCCATCTAAAAGGGAGAAAGAACGGCATTACGCCCGGTTCATGGATATTTTCAAACAACTGCAAATCAACATTCCGTTTGCCGAAGCATTGGAGCAAATGCCCAAGTATGCCAAATTCATGAAAGACATACTTACAAAAAAGCGGAGGTATACGGAACCGGAGACCATTGTCCTAGATGCGAGCTGTAGTGCAATCATTCAAAGGACGCTTCCGAAAAAAGAGGTTGATCCGGGACGAGTTACTTTACCGGTTAAAATTGGTGATATCTATGTCGGAAAAGGACTAATTGATTTGGGGTCAAGCATTAATCTTATACCATTGTCTATTGTAAAGAGGCTTGGCAACATTGAAATTAAGTCCATCCGGATGACTTTGCAATTGGCCGATAAGTCGACTACCCATCCTCATGGCGTAGCCCAAGATGTTTTGGTTAAAGTCGACAAATTCTTTTTCCCGGTCGATTTTATTGTTATTGATATGGAAGAGGATGATGATGCTCCGCTCATTCTGGGCCGACCGTTCATGAAAACCGCGCGCATGATGATAGACGTTGATGACGGTTTGATGAAGGTGAGAGTCCAAAATGAAGAAGTTACTTTTGATCTATTCGAAGCAATGAAGCATTCAAAAGATAGAAGTGATAGCTTTCGCATCGATGTGATCGAAGAGGCAATTTTGGAGGTTTCTAAGCATATTCATGAGATATCTCCTATGGAGTTAGCTCTTGATGACTCATTTGAAGTTTTCACAGTTGAAGAAGAGCAAGCTCTTGATGAATGCTTAAGGGAACTTGATAGTTTAAACGAACTACAACAGTGGGAAGTTGAGGAGGAAAACTTGAAGAAGGAGGTTAATGACGAAAAAGCGCCTATTGAATTGAAAATGTTACCTTCTACTTTGAAGTATGCATCCTAGATGAGACCGAAGCAAAGCCGGTCATCATAAGCAACCTTTTGTCAAATGATGAAGAAGCCCGTTTGATCAATGTGCTGAAAAAAATCAAGAAGCCATGGGTTGGACTCTTTCCGATCTCAAAGGAATTAGTCCTTCCTATTGCATGCACAAGATCTTAATGGAAGAGGATTTTAAGCCGGTAGCTCAACCACAACGCCGCTTAAATCCTACTATGAAGGAGGTTGTTAGAAAGGAAGTTGTCAAGTTGTTGGATGCGGGAATGATTTACCCGATTTCGGATAGTCCATGGGTTAGTCTTGTGCATGTGGTTCCGAAGAAAGGTGGAATTACCGTGATCCGAAATGACAAGGATGAGTTGATCCCTACTAAAGTTGCAACGAGGTGGCGAATGTGTATTGATTATAGGCGGTTGAATACCGCAACTCGAAAAGATCATTTTCCACTCCCGTTCATGGATCAAATGCTCGAAAGACTCTCGGGGCAACAATACTATTGTTTCTTGGATGGCTATTCCGGGTATAACCAAATTGCGGTTGACCCGGCCGATCATGAAAAGACGGCTTTCACATGTCCGTTTGGAATTTTCGCATACCGAAAAATGCCCTTTGGGTTGTGCAATGCACCGGCGACTTTCCAAAGATGTGTGCAAGCCATTTTTGCCGACCTTATTGAGAAAACAATGGAAGTCTTCATGGATGACTTCTCGGTATTTGGTGGTTCCTTTAGTTTATGCTTGGCAAACTTGAAAACGGTGCTTGAAAGATGTGTAAAGACCAATCTTGTGCTTAATTGGGAGAAGTGCCACTTCATGGTGACCGAGGGGATAGTGCTTGGCCATAAAGTCTCTTCAAGAGGGCTTGAAGTTGATCGTGCTAAGGTTGAAGTGATTGAAAAGTTACCTCCTCCGGTGAATGTGAAGGGAATCCGAAGCTTTTTGGGGCACACCGGGTTCTATCGGCGCTTTATCAAAGACTTCTCAAAGGTAGCTAAGCCGTTGAGTAATTTGCTAGCTAAGGACCATGTATTTCTCTTAACCGATGAATGTTTGCAAGCTTTTGAAACTTTGAAAGAAAAATTGGTTACCGCTCCAATTATAGTCGCTCCAAATTGGAATTTAAATTTTGAGCTAATGTGTGATGCGAGCGACTATGCAATCGGAGCGGTATTAGGCCAAAGAAAAGAGAAAAAATTTCATGCGATACATTACGCAAGTAAAGTTCTTAATGAGGCTCAAATTAACTATGCCACCACTGAAAAAGAATTACTTGCGATAGTGTATGCGCTTGAAAAGTTTAGGTCTTATCTTATAGGGTCTAAAGTAGTAGTGTATACCGACCACTCGGTGATTAAATATTTGCTCACCAACCGGATTCGAAGCAAAGGCTCATCCGTTGGATCCTCTTGTTGCAAGAATTTGATGTTGAAATCAAAGACAAGAAAGGATCGGAAAATTTGGTGGCAGATCATTTATCTCGCTTAGTTAATGTGGAGGTTACCGCTTCAGAGAAGGAAATCCGGGAAGAGTTTCCTGATGAAAAACTTTTCAAAATTCAAGTTAGGTCGTGGTTTGCAGACTTTGCGAACCACAAGGCTAGTGGTTTTGTGCCTCCCGACCTAACTTCGAACCAAAAAAGGAAGTTTCTTTCGGATGCCAAGTATTACGTATGGGATGACCCGTACTTGTTTAAGTTGGGTAGTGATAACCTTTTAAGGAGATGCATTACTGGCGATGAAGCGCAGAGCATCCTTTGACATTGTCACAACTCGCCTTACGACGGACACTATAATGGGGTGAGAACGGCCACTAAAATCCTTCAGTCAGGATTTTATTGGCCCACTATTTTCAAAGACGCACATACCCATGCGCAAAGTTGTGATAGTTGCCAGAGAAGCGGTGGGATTGGTAAGAGAGACGAGATGCCTCTCCAAAACATCCAAGAGGTCGAAGTATTTTATTGTTGGGGCATCGATTTTGTAGGACCATTCCCACCCTCTTATGGTAACGAGTATATGCTTGTCGCAGTTGATTACGTTTCTAAGTGGGTTGAGGCGATTGCCTCACCTCGGGTGGATGCGAAAACGGTAATAAATTTTTTGAAGAAAAACATATTTTCCCGTTTCGGAACCCCCCGAGTGTTGATAAGTGACGGAGGGTCACACTTTTGTAATGCACCGTTGGAAAGCATTTTAAAACATTACGGTGTATCACACAGAGTGGCAACTCCGTATCACCCACAGGCTAATGGTCAAGCCGAGGTCTCTAATCGTGAGATTAAGAGAATTCTCAAAAAAAGTGTGTCAAATTCGAAAAAAGAGTGGTCATAAAAATTGGATGAAGCGTTATGGGCATACCGTACCGCCTTTAAAGCTCCAATTGGGCTCACTCCTTTTCAATTGGTGTTTGGTAAAACTTGCCATTTGTCGGTCGAATTGGAGCACAAAGCCTTGTGGGCTCTGAAATTTTTAAATTTTGAAAAGGATTTGGCCGGTGAGAAAAGGAAGGTGCAACTGCTCGAGTTGGAAGAGATGCGCAATGCCGCATATTACTCAAGTTGGTTGTACAAAGAGAAGGTAAAAAAATATCATGACAAAAAGCTTCGAAAGAAAGAATTTGTGCCCGGACAGTTGGTCCTATTGTTCAATTCCAGGTTGAAGTTATTCCCCGGAAAGTTGAAATCAAAATGGTCCGGGCCATTTCGGGTCAAAGAAGTTAAAGAGTACGGATCTATTGTCATTGAGGACATGGAAAAGAAGGACAGTTGGACCGTTAATGGCCAACGTTTGAAGGTTTATTTCGGCGGTCATGTGGATCGCGAGAACTGTGCTATTTCTTTGGATGCTCCTCTGTGAGCATCGAACCGTCGAGCTTATCCGATGTTAAACAAGAGCTTGTTGGGAGGCACCCCAACATTGTAAGTATTTACAGTTTTTCTGTGGTGTCGTATTGGGATTCCAATTGTTAAACCTTGCTGAATGTACCAGGAATGCTATTTTTGAAAAAGCAAATGTTGTCATGCTCGCTAGATGCTCGCTAGGCGAAGCAGTAGCGAGCGGATTCGCTAGCTGCTCGCTAGGCGAAGCAGCAGCGAGCGCTGCATGGCAGAACTCATTTAATTCTCAGCAGGCCACTCTTTTGGGCCCAAGTACCATTTTTCTTTTTATAACTCTGAACTACAGAACTCACACACTCTCTCACTTTGCATCTCACTCACAACCCCACCTGTTACATTGCAACCATCATTGTGCATTCTAACTTCTACAGATCTCAAACCAGGTTTGCTCATTCTCATTACTTTATGCTTTCACATTGTAAATTTCTGAAGTATATGTCATTTAGGGTGAATTTGGGGGAATGAGTGCATTAGGTTTTGCATGTGGGTGTAGATTTGCATGTACCTTAGAACGATTCCTTTCATGATAAATCATTTTGTTCTGAAATAGATACCATGAGACCTTGGGTTTTTCTAAAATTTCAGTGTAAACATTGCAGAACCCAAAAACCCGTAAGATTCGCTAGCAACTCGCTAGGCGAATCAGTGGCGAGCATTCGCTGCCACTTCGCTAGGCGAACCTGTAGCAAAGCTTCGCTAGGTTCTCGCTAGGCGAAGCAGTAGCGACCATTACAGTAGTTGGAATTCTATTTTGCTTTCTAATCTGTTTTGTGTTTGTGTTGTTTCCTCTCTATGTCTTTGCAGATGGAATCTAGGTCCGGCGCTTCGAAAAAGAGAAAGGGCGGGAACACTTCCCGTCCCGTACCCATACAATTTGACACCGACAAATTTGTCGGGCCAAAGCAAGCAGCAAGATATGTTGCTTTGGAAAAGCGAAAGATTTTGCCGGAAAAGAGATTTATAATCAACCCTGAAGGCACGAACCGTACATTCGCCAGGTTGATTAACAGCAAAAAGTGGGACCGGTTGATATCCCCCCTGGAGCATTACGACATCGCAACAGTGCATGAGTTCTACGCGAACGCACTGCCGAACGACGACGAGCCATTCACATGGACGTCTAGAGTGTCCGACCGTCCTGTTGCGTTCGATCGGGATGCAATTAACCGTGGCCTGGGTGAACCACTCCATCTGGGATCCAATGAGAGAGACACTTACCACCAAGATTTAAGGCTTCACCGGGATACCGATTCGATTTCTGCTGCCCTGCTTTTGGAAGGAAAATCAGTTGAGCTGAACCCATCTGGGGTTCCGATGAGATACCATAGGGAGGACATGATTCCCTTGGCTCAACTGATCCTTTTGTTGGTTCTTACAAACATCAAACCCAAGTCTCACACTTCTACCGTGCCGATCCCAGTGGCACACTTGGTACACAGCATCCTCACGAATATCCAGATTGATGTGGCGAGGATTATTGCTTTGGAGTTGAAGTCCGTGATTGAAAGCGGGCTAAAGTCGGGGGCACGAGTGAATTGTCCCCTTGCTTTCCCTTGTCTAATCATGGCTTTGTGCCAACAAGCGAGGGTGAGGCTACCCTCCAAGGGTCAAGTAAGGATCCCGCCGGCCATTGATGACCGATACGTGGCCAAGTACTGCAAACCGAAGAATGTAAGAAGTAGTTCAGCTGCTGAGGTTACCGGGGCTTCTGATGGTCCTGGTACTTTTACTCTAGGATCTGATCCTTTCCAGCAGGCTGTCTGCAACTACAACTGGGATTGGATGGCGGCAACTCAGCGCGCCATGCTCGATATGCACGATTCTATGCAGCTGTTACAGTTGCAGATGCGCGACCCCTCCGGTGAGCATTCTATGATGTCACGTGAGCAGTTTCAGCAGCACGCTAGCTGGCCTGTGGACAGGCCTGTGTTTGGAGAGGGGGCGGGTGCTGGTGCAGCTGGTGCTGGTGCTTCTTCTGGTGCTGCTGCTGATGATGATGATGATGATGAGGCTACCGGTTCTGAAGCCGGTAGTGATGAGGGTTATGAGTCCTTGGAGGGCTAAGTTTGTTTTATTTTTCATATTATGTTTTATTTTTATTGTATTTTCAGATTTGTTGTATTTTTATTTTGGTTATGTACTTTTGGGGTGTTTTGTCCCCCATGCACAATTTTAAATTTTGAAGTAAGGTCATTATTTATGTTTTAAATTTCTTTTGTTTTAATAAATTTTTGGTTGGTTGAGTGTCAAACCTTCTAGATTGGTTGCTCCTCAAAGAAGTATCCAATGAAGGTGCATCCGAGCTTGGATGGCAATGATAAAAATAAACAAGTGAATAATGCTAAGGTACATGGTTACCTCCGGCTAGAATTTTAGAATGCATTAAGAACTTTACTCTTTTTTGTAATTGAATATTGTCTTTTTGCAACATAATTGAATGAATGTTTCATCTAGGACTTAAAACCACAAATTGTGAGGAAACCTCCATTGTACACTTAAATGCTGGATTCTAATAAGCTTTGTTGATTCATTTGATTCATGCTTTGTCTTTTATTATTATGAATATGTGGAAGCAATTAGAAATGATCAAGGCACTTGTTTTCTATCGAACACAACCAGTTCCAAATACAACTTACCTGTGAGCAGAGAGAGTATTCGTTAACCCCTTTGAGCTTAAACAGTTGAATCTCAGCTTGAAATAAAGCGAGATTTCAAAAATCTTTTTTTTCTTGAAACCCGGAAAATTTTGATAATTGTTCTTTTGCCGTAAAAAATCAAGAGCATTCACTTAGGGTGAGTAAGAAATAAGTTGGGGAGAACGAAAATGAGAATCGGTAAGTGCCACAACTCTTGAAAAACCGAGCAAGCATATAAAAAAAATATATAAAATATAGAAAAGAGAAACATCTGTTTTGTAAATATGATGTGAAAGAAAAGACAAAATAGAGAAAATGAAAATGAATGCTTGCTTGGAAGAAAAATAGTGAAAAACAAAAATTGAGTTGTGAAATAAGAGTTGTGAAGGTTTCAAATGAGAAACAAATGGAACGAAGTTGAGATGTGTGAATAATGTACAATGAATGTCTCTTTTGCATCGGCAATTTCGTTTTCAATGGCCTTAGAAATGACCCTTGTTTGTTAAACTAACCAAGCTTCAATCGAAAAGTCCTTAGTGATCTTCGTGCTTCCACATTACCATTTATAATTGTTAGACATTGTATGAATTGAATTGATTTCTTCATTGTTTGTTGGAGAGTGAGATTATTCCCGCGGTTGCAAACGCGTAATTTCTTCAATCCTTATTCAAAGAGAAGCGATAGGGTGATTCATTCAAGATAATATTGTTGTGGATAGATACATATTTCGCATTGCTATTAAGTTTTAGTTCTTATGTATTATGCTATTCTAACCGTTGGAAATTTGTATCTGCTGATTCGCTTGTGTTTGAGCCGTTTTATCCGACTTCGGAGAAACCTTTTTCTTAAAGCAAATCCTCTTGTCCTTCAAGAGGCATACTTTGCTTGAGGACAAGCAAGAATCTAGTTGGGGAGAGTTGTTAGATACCCAAAAGTGCTTATTTGAGCTATCAAATATGGGCATCTTTCACTCCATTTCCTTGCTAAAGTGTTCGAAACCACCTTTGTTTTAGATGAATTGCAATACAATGATAAACGATATTGGTACCTTTGATTTGTGTGTTATTGTGCAGGAATTAGGCATGAAATAATAGAAAATGAAGGCACAAGAAAATTGGCAAAGGGACCAAATAAAGGATGCATTCATCAGCTTGCTCGCTAGGCGAGGGTTGTGGCGAAGAGCTCGCTAGGCGAGCACCCAGCGAACACCCAGCGAACAACTCCAGTATTTTACAGTGGCAAACATCAATAAACTCGCTAGGCGAGCAGCCAGCGAAGGTGGTAGCGAACACGTCCAGACTTGGTCAAAAGCGCAGCCAGCACTCACTCGCTAGGCGAGCCATTAGCGAGCTCCCAGCGAGCAATTCCAGTAGCAAAACCTCCTAAGCTCGCTGGAGCGAAGGTTGAAGCGTGGGCTTCGCCTAGCGAACATGCAAATCTGGCAAAGGATATTTCTTTGGGCGCAGGTGCCTCAGGTGCCTCATTTTGGGGCTTGCTAGGCGAGACATTCCGCTCGCTTAGCGAGCATGACAGCTCAGTAGCAGCTCTATAAGTAGCAGGGGCTACTTTTTTGGAGCCATACCTTACACTTCCATACTTTTGTACTTTCTAGATATTTTTCCAGCATTGCTCTAGAGATACTTTGTGACCTAGAAATCATTTATCTTCATTTCTTAACAATCTTTCACAAAAAGAAGGATTCCCATCCAATCTCGATTATTCGACTCGGATGTTGATCAACCTTCTTCCGAAACTTGTTGACCAAGCTACCATGAAAATGAGTAGCTAAGTTCTTCATTTTGTCAAGGTTAGATGTAGATGGTCATAAGCTTTGTGTGTATATGAGATGATCTTCATTTGTAAACTCTTTAATGATGAATATATGGTGAAAACTTTGTTTTATTGAAAACTCTTTGTGTTGGTTTATGATCGAGAGATGTTTACCAACTCTTTACCTAGGTTTTCATCCAATCTTGTTTGTTAGCTAGAGATAGTAATGAATGATTTTGTTCACCATAAGGTTGAACCAAAAAGTTGTCATTTTGATAGATTGTGTTAGAGATAAACAATGGATCAAAATGGGAAAACTCACAATGTGTGTTAGAGATAAACACATTGGGAGGACTTTGTGAAATAGTTTATCATCTAAAGGAGTTTATAAGTTTTGTTGATCGAACATATACATGCAAAGTGATCATCGAACCCTAACTTTGGCAATATTTCTCAAATAGTAAAACCAAATCTTTTACCGCATTTTATCACACTTTTATGCAAGATACCGTGACTAAAACCAAAACCCCCTTGTTACTACGAGTTAAGAATTGAAACAACTGTCGAACGGCGGCGATATCTCACAATCCCTGTGGAGACGATAACAAAAACCCGACACTTAAAAACACAATCAACAAAGGTCCAACATATGATTTCCACTAAGGGAGGCAATGATCCTTTTGTGAAGGTCCATCGTGTAATTGTCTCGAGGGGCGACAAGGATCCTTCTATAAAGGTCCAACATCTGATTTCCATGAAGGACGACAAGGATCCTTATGTGAAGGTCTAACTTGTAATTGCCTCAAAGGGAGACAATAATCCTTTCATGAAGGTCCAACATATGATTGCCATGAAGGGCGACAAGGATCCTTCTATGAAGGTCCAACATAAAAGATATTTTAAAGAAGGGTTATCCCTGGTAGAGCAGAACATATGAATGATTGTTCAGAATTACATGGGCATAACATTCAACGGAAAGTCACAAATAACTTTAACTATAATAATATCGTAGATGAAGCGCATTCCAGGTCTTGGGTAGAAACAGTCTTTCAAGCTCTTGCAACTTGTTGAAGGTGAGAAAAACAAGAAAGGGGGGGTTTGAATTGTTTGGAAAATAAGCGCTTTTTCAAAATGAAAATCACACAAGGATTTTATACTGGTTCGCTTATAACACAAAGCTACTCCAGTCCACCCGGCCAAGGTGATTTCGCCTTCAACAAGGACTTAATCCACTAATCTTGAAAGATTGATTACAAATAACGTCTAAGAGAAAGATCTCTTAGTCCTCTCAAGTATACAGACTGCATAGAGTCACTTGAGGAAATACAACAAAGATAAAAACTTATGTAATCTAGAGTGCTTCTAAGATAAGCAAATATTACAACAGTAAGAACAAAAAAATGTTTCACGTTTTAAGCAAAAGCTTTGTGAAGATTGAGAGAATAAAACGTTTTTATGAGTGTTGATGTTTCAGTATGTTCTTTTTGTGTTGTTGTACACACAATATTGATTTGCAGTCCTTTATATATAGGAGTGAAGTAGTCGTTGAAACTGATGGTCAATGCTTTGAATTAATGCCATAACTTATATAGTTTCTTGCCAAGACAACTTTCTCTCCTTGAATGACTACTTTCCAAATATAGTTCCTTTTCATTTGAATTTGGAGTTTAACGTCTCTTTCTGCATTAGGAAATCCATTTCCAAAACTTTATTTAAAGTTAACGTTACTCTTCCTTATTTAGCAATTCCATAATCAGAGTCTTCGTGTTTCTGGAGATCTTGGAATCTTGCTATCTAACTTCTGATGTTGATCTCTTTTGAGTTCTGATGGTTTCTTCAGATAGCGCTGAGAACTTCTGGAGTTTGACATACCGTTGTTCAGAGTCAGAACTTCTAGAGCGTACTTCTTGTTCAGATGCTTCTGATATTTTGCTGTTTTGCTCAGAGTTAGACTTTCTTGAACGTGTTTCTACTTCAGATGCTTCTGGTCTTCTGATAATTTGTATCTGATGTGATTCTGTATCTGGTGATTTCTTCCTTCTTTCCTTAGAACCCTGCACACTTAGAAACTTTTCGTTAGGGTGCCATTTTTGGTTTCATTCTTTGTTATCATCAAAATCATGGAATCTGTTGTAGAACAAAAATTGTTCTTACAATCTCCCCCTTTTTGATGATGACAAAACAAACTTAATTAGCAGATGAAACATAAACAATATCAGATCAGATAGACAGGAGCTCCCCCTGAGATAGGCTAGGGAGTTTCAGAAGTTCTTACCAGAGCTTCCAAGCAATGAGGTTTCTTGATACCTTTTGCAATTTCTTAAGTCTAGTGTTAGATAAATTTATTTTAAAAAATATGTTGTAGAGTGCTTAAGGTATTTAGACAGTATTTTCATCAGAGCTATTAATGACTTCTCCCCCTTTTTGTCAGAATCAAAAAGACATAGCAAAAAATAATTCAAGAGAAAAACATTGTATTTAGATAAAAGGCAAAAAGAAAACAAGTAAACATCAGAAACAAGAAAGCAAAGCAACAAAATCCTAAGTGCCTAAGGGTTGGGAGGCGGAGGCATTCTCTGAAGCAATAGAGCCAGCATGTTCTGAATGTTGTCGTTGATAGTATCTTGTTTATCCATTCTGGCACAGAGTTCCTTCTGATCTTGCTTAAGTTCTTCCAGCGTCTGGAGAACCATAGGAACAACAGATGAGGACTCCCCCTGAGTCAGAGCCTGCTGTGCTTCAGCAGCGGCCTTTGCTTCAGCTTCAGCAGCAGCCTGTGCTTCAGCTTCAGCAGCAGTCTGTGCTTCAGCTTCCTTTGCCCTTTCTTCTTCTAGCCTTCTGGCTTCCTCTTCAGCTTCTCTTGCTAATCTCTCTTCCTCCAGCCTTCTGGCTTCAGCTTCTCTTGCAAGTCTTTCCTGGAGTCTTGCCTCAGCATCTCTGATGTAGCCATTTCTGACTTGCTCAGAGATGTTCTTCAGTTTAAAAGCCTCAGAGGTCATCCAGCCAATGATTCTGTTCCAGTGTGTCCTTACAGAGTCAAGATCATCACTGACTTCAGAGTTAATGGTCAGAGACTTGACCTTTTGTACTGAAGCCCCTGCGACCAGCATTATGGCTTCCTCAAGGGTAGGTACGGAAAGGTTAGTTTCAGAGGTTTGAGGTGAAGAGATTGGAGGGCTGAGATTTAATGTTAGAGGTTCAGGTTCAGCTTCAGGTTCAGATTCAGGTTCAGCTTCAGGTTCAGCGGAGGTGTTTGGAGGGGTGATAACAGAGGTGTGTAGGTCAGAGGGTTGAGTTTCAGAAGGTTGGTCTTCAAAAGGAATGTTGGTTGTTTGTTCTGAGGGAGGTGAAGTTGCTTCAGATTGTGTTGGTTGTTGTGAAGCAAGGTTTTGAGCCTGAATTTGGGCTAAGGTTGGAGAGTTAGGGTCAGAGTATTCTGGGTCAGAGGAGAGGTCAAGGTATGGAGGTGATTCTAGGGCTGAAGATGATGAAGAGGAAGTGATAGTGTGAGCAAGATTAAAATTGGGTAGAGGTTGTGAGGTTCTGGTTGTAGAAGGTGGAGTTTTAGAGGATGTGTATATAGGTGGTGTTGGGAGAGGATTAGAAGAAGCCATAAGTTGTTCAGAGGGAATAGAGGGAGCAGACTTACCAGTAGATATTTGCAGAGGTGCTGGAGATCTTATTTCAGAGGTTTCTCCTATCCTTGCTCTCTTTGCCTTTGAAGACTTATTCTTAGAGGGACCTCTTTTGAATCTGACAAAGTCTTCTTCTGAATCTAGACAATCGTCCAATCTGAAGTCAGATATGTCGACTCCTTCATCCTTCAGACGTTGCAGATAGTGGAGGATTGCATCTACGGGTTCATTCTTGAAGAACCTTGCAAGACCATGGGGAAACTTCCTCTGATCTTTCAAGGCATCCCAGGAGGTGTCCATAGTGGGTCTGACTTGAATCTTCTTCAGAATTCCCATGCTTTTCAGATTTCTGGCGTTCAGAGGCTTTCCAGTATCTATCGCCAGATCTTCCATCAGTCTGTTCTTCTCCAGATGATCTACCAGCCCATTTTCTATGAAGACATCAGACAGAAGTCTTCCCAGAGGGATGTAGGATCTGGGTTTCATGTTGTTTCTTGTCTCCCTTACAGAGTCTCTGAGATATCTGAAGAGAAGTGCAGGAAGGCAGAGCTTCACACCCTTGTGAATGCAATACAGAATGCACTTCTGATCTGCATTGATGTAGTCAGAGGAGTTTGATGCTGGGCGATGATGAATGGTTCCCAGAATGATCTTGAGCCATACTCTGAGGTTCTGATGAAGTTCTTTGTTCTCTGAAGGATTTCCTTCAGTGTTGAGTTTGAAGATGGTTGGATTGATTTCTTCAGCAATGCGCCTTGACCTAGGGTTGATGTTGTAAATCCTTTTTCCTCCAGTTTTCTCCATGTTTAGTAAAGAAGCAATTGCCTTTTCAGTAATCACTATCTTTACCCCCAATACGAAGGAGACGATGAAATGGTCATCAGCGTCAGCAAATCTCCAGAATTCTTTGATGAGATTTGGGTAAACAGGGCCATACAGCCTTTGGAAGTAGTTTTCCCACCCTTGTAGACAGAGTTCTTCAGTAAGATCTACTCCATTTCTCCTCATGTTGTCGAAGTCCACCAGTGTTTCACATAACACATCCAGTCCCTCAAAGGGAGTTACTAGGTTGATATGAGGTTGACGATCAAGAACATGGGGTTCCTTGTACACTGGAGTAATGGAAACGCCTGTAACCGTTGGAGTTGGAATGCTTGAACTTTGGGCAGTGGCGTTGGATTCCATTTGCTGAGAAAAGTTGAAAACTTGTTGTTGTTGAGCATCCATAGTTGATGAAGATGAAGGTGAAGATGAAGAGTTTGTAGAAATGCTTCAGAGAGGGTTTGAGAGTGAGTGAGAGTGATAAGTGTGTGAAATGTGAGAAAAGTGTTTAAATACCCTAAACAAAAAACACATGCAAAACGACACACTATTCAGCGTTAGCACAAAGCACAAGTTAGCACGCTTGGGGGAAAAATGATTAAGGCTCATTAATGAATGTCTAATCCCAACAGTATGCACACTACTCGAGGAGATCTCAAACGTTTCCCCTTTGATTTTCTTCTGGACAGTTGTCTAGAAGTTCTAGGGTTAGACGCTAAGTGCTCCACGTGTTGATGTATCTGATCTTCAGGAATACCAAAGGATTGGTTCCTGGAGATTTCTAACTCAGATATCTTCTTAACTGGTAGAAGTATCAGAGTCAGAGGCAGAAGCACATTCGTTTATGTCAGAGTCTCATTTTACATCTTCAGAGCCACACTTCATTCGGGGCAATTTTGTATGTTCAGATTTTCTAAGATAAAGAGAAATCTATCTTCAGCTAGAGGCTTAGTAAAGATATCTGCCCATTGATGATCTATATCAATGAAATTCAATGTTACTATCCCTTTCTGAACATAGTCTCTGATAAAATGATGTTTTATTTCAATGTGTTTAGCTCTGGAATGTAGAATGGGATTCTTGCTTAGACAAATGGCAGCAGTATTATCACAAAAGATAGGAATGTTACTCTCGAAGATTTGCAGATCTTCTAACTGATGCTTCATCCAGAGCATCTGAGTTGTGCACAGTGATGCTGAGATGTATTCTGCTTCTGCAGTTGATAGAGCGATAGTTGACTGTCTTTTGCTAGCCCAGGATATCAGATTGTTTCCCAGAAGCTGGCAATTTCCAGATGTGCTTTTTCGTTCTAGTCTATCTCCTGCATAATCTGCATCACAGTAACCCGAAAGTCTATACTCTGATGTTTTCTTATACATCAGGCCCAGGTTAGGAGTTCCTTTCAGATACTTGAGAATTCTCTTAACTGCTGTTAGATGAGATTCTCTAGGATCTGATTGTAATCTGGCACAGAGACAGACACTAAAGAGAATATCAGGACGAGTAGCAGTCAGATAGAGAAGAGAGCCTATCATACCTCGATAGAGCTTCTGACAAACCTTTGCGCTTACTTCTTCCTTTTCAAGAATGCATGTCGGATGCATGGGAGTTTTTGCAGAGTTGCAGTCAGCCATGTCAAATTTCTTCAGAACATCTTTAATATATTTGCTTTGATGAACATATGTAACTTCTGAAGTTTGGTTAATTTGAATTCCCAGAAAGAACTTTAGTTCTTGCATTAAGCTCATTTCAAATTCTGCCTGCATTAACTCAGAGAATTCTTGACAAACAGAGGCGTTAACTGAACCAAAAATAATATCATCAACGTATATCTGGCATATCATGAGATCATTGTTAAGGTTCTTACAGAAGAGTGTGGAGTCAACTTTCCCTCTGATAAAATTGTGTTCCAGAAGAAAATTGCTTAAACGTTCATACCAAGCTCTGGGAGCTTGTTTAAGTCCATATAAAGATTTTTTAAGTTTAAAAACATGTTCTGGAAAATTTGGATTTTCAAATCCTGGAGGTTGGTTGACATACACTTCTTCTGAAATATAACCATTAAGGAATGCACTCTTGACATCCATTTGATATAATTTGATAGAGTGGTTTATAGCAAAAGATACAAGAAGACGAATAGATTCTAACCTTGCGACTGAAGCAAAGGTTTCATTATAGTCAATACCTTCTTGTTGACTATAACCCTGAGCTACCAGTCGAGCTTTGTTTCTGACAACTTCTCCTTTCTCATTTAGCTTGTTTCTGAATACCCATCTGGTTCCAATAACGTGAGTGCCTCTGGGCTTTGGAACAAGATCCCAGACATCATTCTTTGTGAATTGATCTAATTCTTCTTGCATGGCTGAAACCCAGTCGTTATCTTGAAGTGCTTCATCACAGGACGTAGGCTCAATCAGAGACACTAGTCCCAGAGGAGTATCTTCAGAGGTCCTGAAGGTAGATCTGGTTCTGACAGGTTCGTCTTTGTTTCCCAGAATCAATTCTTCGGATACATTGATACGACTTTTAACTTTCTTTGGGATTTCTGGGGATTTAATTTCTTCAGAGTTCTGAGTAACAGTTGCTTCTGGAGCTTTATCAGATCCTGCAAGAGTGATTTCTAAATCTGCAAAATTTTCTACTGGCTTTGACTTTTCAGGGTCAAGCTTATCATCAAATCTGACATGAATTGATTCTTCCACAATTTTGGTTTCTGTGTTGTATACTCTGTAGCCTTTAGAACGTTCTGAGTATCCTAACATAATACCTTTTTGTGCTTTGGAATCAAACTTGTTCAGATGTTCTTTAGTGTTTAAGATAAAGCAAGAACATCCAAAAGGATGAAAATATGAAATGTTTGGTTTTCTTCCTTTACACAGTTCATAGGGAGTCTTTTCCAGAATAGGTCTTATAGAGATTCTATTCTGAATGTAACATGCTGTATTTACAGCTTCTGCCCAAAAGTGCTTTGCCACATTAGTTTCATTGATCATGGTTCTGGCCATCTCTTGGAGTGTCCTATTCTTCCTCTCTACAACTCCATTTTGTTGTGGAGTTCTAGGGCAGGAGAAATCATGGGATATTCCATTAGAGTCAAATAATTCCTCGAAATCTTTGTTTTCAAATTCTCCACCATGATCACTTCTGACTCTAATAATTTTAGAGTCAAATTCTTTTTGCACTTTGGAGCAGAAACTAGTGAATACAGAGTGAGACTCACTCTTGTGCTTTAGGAATTTCACCCATGTCCAGCGACTGTAATCATCAACAATGACTAGTCCATACTTCTTTCCATTGACTGATGCTGTTTTCACAGGACCAAATAAGTCAATGTGGAGAAGTTCCAGAGGCTTAGAGGTAGAAACAACATTTTTCTTTTTAAAGGATGTTTTTGAAAATTTTCCTTTCTGACATGCTTCACACAGAGCATCTAAAGAAAACTTCAGTTTAGGTAGGCCTCTGACTAACTCGAGTTTATTTAGCTGAGAAAGTTTTCTCATGCTAATGTGGCCCAAGCGTCTATGCCATACCCATTGCTCTTTATGAACAGACATCAGACATTTAACATTTTGTTCTTTTAAATCAGAAAGATTAATTTTATAAATGTTGTTTTTCCTCTTGCCTGTGAAAAGGACAGAGCCATCGTTCTGATTAATGGCTTTACATGTCTTTTGATTAAAGATTACATCATAACCGTTATCACTTAATTGACTTATGGATAACAAGTTATGCATTAATCCTTCTACGTAAAGGACATCAGATATAGAGGGAAGAGTACCATTACCAATAGCTCCGGAGCCTCTGATCCTTCCTTTCTGATCTCCTCCGAAGCCTACAAATCCAGCGTCTTTAAGTTCCAGACTTTGGAACATAGACTTTCTTCCCGTCATGTGTCGCGAGCATCCAGAGTCCAGGTACCATGACTGGTGTCTGAACTTTGCTGCATAGGATATCTGCAACATAAACAATCTTATCTTTCGGTACCCAGAATCTCTTGGGTCCTTTCTGATTAGTTTTCCCAGAGTTTCTTATAACTTTGGGTTTTCTAGCATTTTCAAATTTTTGTTTTTGTGTGTGTGTATAGTGATATGAAAATGGAGATTTAAGTTGGTCACTAGTAGAAGTTTTAACTTCCTTAGGATCATACCCAATTCCCTTTTTATTGTTCTGACTGACTCCATAAATCATGGATGCCATAATACTCCTACCTATTCCATTTTTCAGAAATTCTTGAAAGGCTTCTTCGTATTCATAAATTAATTTATTTGAAGTTTGTGGTGCTTGAGACAATGCTTCTTCTAATTCTAAGCTTTTTCTTTTTGCTCCATCTCTTTCTAATGTTAAAAATCTGATTGTATCTTCCTGCGCTAGAATTGTCATCTCAAACTTGCCACATTCTTCAAATTTTGCTTTAAGACAGCCTTTTATGTTTTTAAACTTTTGTTTTAATTTCTGATATGAGCTAAGAGTTTCTGACAAGCATGATTCTAGATCAGATCGAGAGAGTTCAGAAAATACCTCTTCAGATTCTTCATCTGAGCTGCTCCTGGATGTGGTAGCCATAAGTGCCACGTTGGCCTTTTCATCAGAGTCAGATTCTGATGACCCAGATTCACTATCATCCCAGGTAGCCATTAATCCTTTATTTGTCCTGAAGGTATTTTTCTTGAAACTTTCTTTTCTAGAATTGTCTTTCTTTAGCTTGGGGCATTCATTCCTGTAGTGACCTGTTTCTTTACATTCATAACAAGTAATATCTTTGTTAGTTTTACCTTTTGAGGTTGATTCTGATCGATCCCCTCTGGGTCTTGGTCTTCTGAAGTTGTTGTTCCTCTTTTTCCAGAGTTGTTTAACTCTTCTGGTCAGGAGGGACAATTCTTCTTCATCATCAGAATCTTCTGGTTCAGAGTCATCAGTATCTTCAGTTTCTGCCTGGAGAGCTTTGGTTCTGTCAGGTTTGCGTCTTTCATATCTGGACTTTAATGCTACGGACTTGTTCCTTTTCTGAGGCTCATCTTCCTCTAGTTCTATCTCATGGCTTCTGAGGGAACTGACAAGTTCTTCAAGACTGATATTGTTCAGATCCTTTGACAGCTTCAGAGCAGTAACCATAGGTCTCCATTTCTTTGGCAGACTTCTGACTATCTTTTTGACGTGGTCTGCAGTTGTGTATCCTTTGTCTAGAACCTTGAGACCGGCAATCAGAGTTTGGAATCTAGAGAACATTGCCTCTATGGCTTCGTCATCTTCCATTTTGAAAGCTTCATATTTCTGGATAAGCGCCAGAGCCTTTGTCTCTTTGACCTGAGAGTTTCCTTCATGAGTCATCCTCAGAGAGTCAAGTATGTCTTTGGCTGTTTCTCTGTTGGTGATCTTTTCATACTCGTTGTAAGATATAGCATTGAGGAGTATGGTTCTGGCCTTGTGATGATTTTTGAAAACACGCTTCTGATCATCTGACATCTTACTTCTGGAAACTTCAGCTCCATCCTCTGTGACAGGAGGTTTGTATCCATCTGTGACAATGTCCCAGAGATCAGCATCATAGCCTAGAAAGAAACTTTCAATTCTATCTTTCCAGTAATCGAATTTCTCTCCATCAAAGATAGGAGGCTTAGCATTGTAACTATCCTGTTCATTTGTGTGGGCCATAGTTTTTCTCGTTCTGGATCTCTCTACAATGTTAAGTGTTTGATTAGAAAATCAATAACAGAGCCGGAGCTCTGATACCAATTGAAGGTGAGAAAAACAAGAAAGGGGGGGTTTGAATTGTTTGGAAAATAGGCGCTTTTTCAAAATGAAAATCACACAAGGATTTTATACTGGTTCGCTTATAACACAAAGCTACTCCAGTCCACCCGGCCAAGGTGATTTCGCCTTCAACAAGGACTTAATCCACTAATCTTGAAAGATTGATTACAAACAACGTCTAAGAGAAAGATCTCTTAGTCCTCTCAAGTATACAGACTGCACAGAGTCACTTGAGGAAATACAACAAAGATAAAAACTTATGTAATCTAGAGTGCTTCTAAGATAAGCAAATATTACAACAGTAAGAACAAAAAAATGTTTCACGTTTTAAGCAAAAGCTTTGTGAAGATTGAGAGAATAAAACGTTTTTATGAGTGTTGATGTTTCAGTATGTTCTTTTTGTGTTGTTGTACTTGTTGTTGTACACACAATGTTGATTTGCAGTCCTTTATATATAGGAGTGAAGTAGTCGTTGAAACTGATGGTCAATGCTTTGAATTAATGCCATAACTTATATAGCTTCTTGCCAAGACAACTTTCTCTCCTTGAATGACTACTTTCCAAATATAGTTCCTTTTCATTTGAATTTGGAGTTTAACGTCTCTTTCTGCATTAGGAAATCCATTTCCAAAACTTTATTTAAAGTTAACGTTACTCTTCCTTATTTAGCAATTCCATAATCAGAGTCTTCGTGTTTCTGGAGATCTTGGAATCTTGTTATCTAACTTCTGATGTTGATCTCTTTTGAGTTCTGATGGTTTCTTCAGATAGCGCTGAGAACTTCTGGAGTTTGACATACCGTTGTTCAGAGTCAGAACTTCTAGAGCGTACTTCTTGTTCAGATGCTTCTGATATTTTGCTGTTTTGCTCAGAGTTAGACTTTCTTGAACGTGTTTCTACTTCAGATGCTTCTGGTCTTCTGATAATTTGTATCTGATATGATTCTGTATCTGGTGATTTCTTCCTTCTTTCCTTAGAACCCTGCACACTTAGAAACTTTTCGTTAGGGTGCCATTTTTGGTTTCATTCTTTGTTATCATCAAAATCATGGAATCTGTTGTAGAACAAAAATTGTTCTTACACTTGTACGCTCCGTGAGGAATTTTTTGGTATATCAGATATGGTCCTTCCTAATTAGGTTGCAGCTTCCCCTAATGAAGGTACAAATACTTCCTTTAGTACCAGGTCACCCTCCTGCATCTCCCTCGACTCTACCTTAGATTTGTATCTCCTTGCGACTTTATGTTTGGCAACAAACTCTCGGACATGGACGACTTCTCGTAGCTCGACGACCAGGTCCACAACACATTTTAATCCTATCTCATTTATTTCTTTGTCCAAATGGGCTCGTCTCCATGAAGGCGTCTCGATTTCTACGGGCATCATTGTGTCATCCCCACAAACCACGAAAAACGGGGTTTCCTTGGTGGTGGACTGTGGTGTGCATGGTACGACCATAATATCTCGTGGAGCAGCTCAGACCATGGACCGTTGGCATCTTCCAACCTCTTCTTGAGTCCTTTAAGGATTACTTTATTTGATGAATCGACTTGTTCGTTGGCTTGAGGGTGTCTTACGGACACAAACTTTTTTCGTACTCCTAAATCCTTACAAAAGTCGATGACCATGGCGCTGACAAATTGGGTTCCATCGTCCGAGACAATGGTGCTAGGAAGGCCATATCGACACATAATCCTCTACCAATATAAGCATTTGATCCTTTATATCGTGATTTTGGCCACTACCTCTGCCTTTATCCGTTTGGTGAAGTAGTCTACTCCCAATACCAAGAACTTTACTTGACCTGGTACCAAAGGGAACGGGCCCAGGATATCCATGCCCCACTAGTATAATGGCCAGGGTGAGGTCATCGATTGGAGAAACTCGGCAGGAGCATGGTGAAAGCATGCATATGGAATTGATCACACCTCTTGACGAAGGCGAGACTGTCTTTCATTAGTGTGGGCCAACAATACCTTGTCTTGAGTAGTTTGTGAGCGAGAGCCTTTATGCCGATGTGACTATTGCAGGCTCACCGATGAACTCGCGAGTAATAGGGCGACCTCATTCCTTCCGAAGCACATCACCATGGGAGTAGTGTAATACCCCAAAATTTACCCTTCATTTTTCCTGAAGAAAAAAAAAACGAAAAAAAAAAAAACGAAAAAAAAAAAACGAAAACGAAAAAAAAAATAATAATAATAATAATTTAATTAATTAATTAATTAATTAATTAAATAAATAAAATATAACAAATTATTTTGGACTTGGGTCTCCCTCATTTGAGCCCATTACCCATGAAAATCAGTCTATAAATACTGAAGTTTCAGTAGAGGAAAACACACTTGGAGTTACACTGGGAGATTCACTGGAGAAAGAAGGAAGAGAAGCAAAACCCTGAGGAAAAGATAGTGAGAGAAAAGCCAACAGAGTTCAGAGCAACCTCCAAACCCTAAAAGGAACTCAACTTGTAAACCTCACGGGCGCAATTTCAATCAAGCTTTCCAATCAGGTTTGCCCTATATCCATCATCTTTATGCCTTTTATTTGAATGCTCTAAATGTATGAGGTATTATGGGTGAATTTGATACTTTTTTTGTGAGCCTTTTGTGAATTTTGATGGAATTATTCATGTGGTTACATTTTGATTTAGGGGCAACTCTGGGTTACCCTATTTTGTTTATTCTAACCTGTCTTGTGTTTCCATGGCATTGTTTTCTCTTGATTTCATCCTACTACTCTAACCCTTTGTCGAGTTTTGTGAGGGCTCACATGGCTTTCGCAGAGACACTCGCGTGGTTTCCCACTTTATTTGTGGGATACCCCCTGGAGTTTTATTCTGATTATTCGTGTTGATTGATTTCCTTTGACGGTCCAGCTGGAGACATTTCAGGGTTTCTTGCCCCTTTAACTGCTATAGCTTCGGATCTTTATCCATGTGGTAATTTTTTCCCTTTCTCATACTTTATCGCTTTCTTAGCTGGAAGACCTCGATGGGAGGCAATGTTTGAGCCCCTTGGTGGCATTTTACTTTGAGATACATGTTTTGTGTTTTGTATTCATATCCCTGCAGGTAGCGCGGTTCCTTCGTCAAGGACTGCCTTTTTGCCCTCGAGCATCCCAAACCCTAAAACCCAAAGCAACACGTTTACTCCTTCTACTACAGGCGAGTAAGTCTCCAAAGGTCGAGCATCCGGTAGATTGCGTAGTAACGTTGTTCGTCCAAAACCCAATCCATAACCCCGTAGTTAGCCGAACTACGGCTTGCTCTGATTCTCATTCCAGATGAGATACGTAGGCATAAGACGCGATGTCTTAGCGAGCACACATCCCCCCAACTCATAGGTCAGCCGAGCTACGAAGACTCTGATTCTCATATTCAGATGAGATACGTATGCAGTGGATGCAACATCCGCGCGAGTCATTTTCATTTAACCCTTTTTTGTTTTTTTGGCAAACAGCACAAGATAAACCCACACCCTTTAGACAAGAACTACAAAAGTGGATCCCGTAGAGTACTATGGATGCGTAGGGGTGCTAATACCTTCCCTTCGCATAACCGACTCCCGAACCCAAGATTTGGTTGCGAGACCCCGTCTTGTCCTTTCCTTTTTTTCAGGTTTACTTTGAGCGTTTCCTTTCCCTCCGTTGGGATGAATAACGCACGGTGGCGACTCTTCTGTCTTTTTCTTTCGCCGGTTGTTTTTTTCGCACACTGTATTTTTCAGGTTGCGACAGTTGGCGACTCTGCTGGGGACCCTAAGAAGTTGACCTCTTGCTGGTCCATCTTCCCTAAGCGAGTCCCTCCTAGCTTTTGTAGTTTGTTTGTTTATTGGGTGTTCATGCTTTTGTACAGTTATTTATTTACCTGCTTTACCTTATTTCATTGTGTACATATCATTGCTGTATCTGTTGGTTGGCTATGGCTGCTTGGTGATTTTTGTGAGATGAGTTCTATACCCGAACTCGAGTGCACTTAAGATAGGAGAATGGCATAGTCCTGTCAACTTGTGTGGAGTATTCCTTAGCGAGTTGACTTGCAAGCCCATTCACTTGGTGGAGGTCATGTTGAGATCAATAATGTCACATAAGTAAGTTGTGGTTAGACATTACTTGTTCCAATATAGACCTAAGAAGCCAAGGACCTTAGTTTACCTAACCCATCTTGGCCTATTCGTAGGACGTAGTGCGAAAGTCGTTCAAATGTAAGATTTGATACGATTGTTACGCGATACTACACTCATAAGAGTCTCTCTTGAGAATATTGTTGGAATACGAGTAGTCCTTCCTCTGATAATATCCGAAAGATGGGATTATGACTATGGGAACCTTTTGTAGAACATGTTTGGCAGGTTTAAACCTTAGTACACTCCTTTTGGGTGGTTCTTAACCTAAACTCCATGCTCGTGACTTGCAACAAACCCTTGATTCATGGTTGATCCGATCAGGCATCCTTAATATCAATGAAACTCGGGTGTTGATAAGGTGTAAACCATAATCCACCAAAATGGGTGGTTGATATTAAGGATAACATGATCCATCCCATGACCTTTGTTTGGTGTGCTCTTAATTTCTCTCCAGACAGTGCAACCTGACAGATGTTCAAGCAGATACAGCAATCCTGATTCCCATGCCACTGCACTGCATTCACATCATTTTGTATCACATCATTTTGCATTCATAATCATTCACACATGTTTATCCATTTCTGTGGGGTTTATATCTTCCACTTGATTCTAGTTGGAATTTTCTTGGTTCTCATCAACGGCTTAGTCTTTTCTTACACTGTTTATCAAATGTGAGACTGGAATCAAGGGGGTAGAATACCTTTGGAATTGATAAACATGTCATTGCATTTGCATATTCATTAGCATGTCTTGCATAACAGGTACTGCCGCAGGGGTGACCATTCCAGCTGCAGCGCCACTACAACACCAACAATCACAACGTCAACCAGCTCAGTATCAACAGCAGCAGCAACCAGGTAACAGACCCGCTTATCAACAGAGGCAAAGGATGATGGACCGGCGTTTCGACACCCTTCCAATGTCGTACGCCCAGTTGCTTTCTAGTCTTCAACAACTACAACTTGTGCAACTGCGCACTCTGGCTCCTCCTATTGGTAGACTTCCGGTGGGTTACGACGCCAACGCTAGGTGTAGCTTCCACTCTGGGGCACCTGGCCATGACATTGAGAACTGCAAAGCTTTTAAGCACGTAGTTCAGGACCTCATAGATTCAAAGGCTATCGACCTTGCACCAGCTCCGAATGTCGTCAACAATCCCATGCCCCAGCATGGTGGGGCCAACGTTAACATGGTTGAAGGAGAAGTCAAATTAGTCGCTGCAGTCAACAATGAAGATGGGGATAGTGACTGCGACATCGACAACTGGGTGCGTCCGAGGATCCCGGGTGAAGTCATCAACAATTGGTCTTCTGAAGAGATTATCCAAGTCACTCTTCTTGAAGAGTAATTTTCTTTGTTTATTCATGCATATCCAAGTCTTACGTTCCGCCCAGGGCGTAATGACTCATTGTAGGGCCTGTAACACCCTTCTAAAATACCCCAAATATTTAATTAAAAATAATAAACATATAACAATTCAGAGTAATTATGCCATTCAAGGGTGTCACACAATTATTCACACCATTCAACAATATAACGGTCATGCTCTTTTATTAATTCAAAACATAAACATTTGCATAAAACGCAGCGGATAGAGATCTCCTCTATCATGTAAAACATGTAACATTCACATGTAAATTATTCAACAACATAAAACATCCCATCCCGATGTTACATCTATCAGAGCACGACCCACTAAGGAGACTACACTAGACTCCAAGCATTCGCTTCTACTCAACTCATTTCTCGTTACCTGAAAAATAGTTGTAAGGGTGAGTTCCTCAATCAATATAATAAGCATTATAGAATATAATGTCATGTTAAGTAATTTAACACATTAATCACCCTAATCGCAACATACAATCAGTAACAGCACATCAGCTCAACATCATACTCAACACCAATATAAAGCACAAGTATAATCTCAATTCATACTCCATAACAACACAAACACACGTATAATATTGGAATACATCCATTCATATTATACGCCATACATACATTATGCAATGAGACTCCACACATGCGGTACCGACTATTCTTGAACATATAGTTCAAGTTCACCGATCCCTCCAGATACGGCTACTAAGCTCACTAGTCCCACTCATTTGAGACCTAGTGACTCACTCACTAATTCCTCACCATGGGAATTAGCTACAGCCCCGAAGGCTAGACTATGCACACTAATCATCTAGCATGCAAACATCAACAACAAACCCACAATGGTTCACTCACTAATTCCTCACCATGGGAATTAGCTACAGCCCCGAAGGCTATGCTATGCACGCTAATCATCTAGCAATGCAGCATCAACAACAATTCACAATGGACATATGCTCACACTCTAAGCCATACAACAGTCCATTCACAAATACATGCATAATATATACATTCATAGCATTATGCATATCATCATACATCATCAACACATGTATCAACACATCATTATCATGTCAATCAATTAAACACAGTATTAGCACACTCTACTAATACCTATACTGCTCAAAACAGCGGGAAATAATCCCTATTACATCATACGCCAACATAGGCCAACTCTCAATTATGTACACAACATTAAAAAGCCAATTTTTCCACTCTGCAACAGTGTTAACCGGTTAACGCCCTGGGTTAACCGGTTAACGCAGGCAAAACACGCTTACTGCCCAAAACTTAACAGTGTTAACCGGTTAACGCCCTGGGTTAACCGGTTAACGCAGGCAAAACAGTACTAATTCTCAATTCATAACAGTGTTAACCGGTTAACGCCCTGGGTTAACCGGTTAACGCAGACAAAACAGCAGTTCCTGCGCTAACACAAAGCAGAATGCAGAATTCTCCGCATTTTCCGCCGTTGGAGGACTTCCGGACCTCCAATTCCGATTCCGTAAAAAGCTATACGTTCGGAATTTCACAACTAACCCAAACACAGATTCAATTACAGTCTAAATACAATTTATCCAATTCAATTCTTCAGCATCAACAATCCCAATTAGGGTCAAATTAACGGCTTATCACTACCCATTACATATTATCCCATAATACCCATTAATCGACGATAAACCCCCCTTACCTGATTAATCCGGCAAATCTTTGAGCTCCAAGCTTTTCTCTCTTCAACCTTCAGCCCTTGCTCTGTCTCTTTGCCCTTTTCCTCTTTCACGATCGTTTCTCTACTTTTCACGTAAAAACCTTTTTACTCCAAATGGGCTCTTTTCCTTATTTCCAACATATATATATTTTCCAATAATAATAATAATCCAATAATATTTCCAATTAATTAATTAAATTAATAAATATTATATTAATTTAAATTAAATAATTAGCCTTATTTCATCGGGGTGTTACAACTCTCCCCCACTAAAAGAGTTTTCGTCCTCGAAAACATACCTCAAGCGAACAACTCTGGGTAAGACTCCTTCATCTTACTCTCAAGTTCCCAAGTCACATTGCCACCTGCTGGTCCTCCCCAAGCTACCTTCACCAAGGCAATCTCTTTACCCCGCAACTGCTTCAACTCTCGATCCTCGATCCTCATAGGTGATGTTTCAACAGTCAGGTTATCTCTCACCTGTACATCATCTACTTGGACTACATGCGACGGATCATGAATGTACCTCCTCAACTGAGACACATGAAAAACCTCATGCAAATTCGCAAGCGACGGCGGTAAAGCGACACGATAGGCTACCTCCCCTATCCTCTCCAAAATCTGATAAGGACCAATAAATCGAGGTGTCAACTTCTTCGACTTCAAAGCTCGACCAACGCCAGTTATCGGAGTAACACGAAGAAACACATGATCTCCCTCTTGGAACTCAAGTGACTTCCTCCTCTTATCATGATAACTCTTCTGACGACTCTGAGCAATTCTCATCTTCTCCTGAATCATCTTAATCTTTTCTGTAGTCTGTTGAACAATCTCCGGTCCAACCACAGCACTCTCACCGGACTCATACCAACATAACGGTGTCCGACATCTCCTACCATACAAAGCTTCAAACGGTGCCATACCAATGCTCGAATGAAAACTATTGTTGTAGGTAAACTCAATCAAAGGCAAATAACAATCCCAAGCGCCTCCTTTTTCCAAAACACAAGCCCTCAAAAGGTCCTCCAGTGACTGAATCGTCCTCTCAGTCTGACCATCAGTCTGCGGATGATATGCAGAACTCAACCTCAGCTTAGTTCCCAAAGCTCTCTGCAAACCTTCCCAGAACTTCGATGTAAATCTAGGATCTCGGTCCGAAACAATACTCGACGGAATACCATGCAAACTTACAATCTTCTCAATATACAACTCGGCTAATCTCTCTAACGGATAATCCATTCTGATCGGAATGAAATGAGCCGATTTTGTCAACCTGTCAACAATCACCCAAATAGCTTCAAAATTCTTACTTGTCCTCGGTAAACCAGAAACAAAATCCATACTGATACTATCCCACTTCCACTCTGGAATAGCCAACGGTTGCATTAGCCCAGACGGTTTCTGATGCTCAATCTTTGACTTCTGACAAGTCAAACAGGAATAAACAAAACTCGCAATTTCTCTTTTCATTCCCGGCCACCAAAATAACTTCTTCAAATCATGATACATCTTCGTAGCTCCAGGATGAATACTCAATCCACTACGATGTCCTTCCTCAAGAATACTCTTCTTAAGCTCAGTAACATCCGGAATACACACCCGACTACCAAATTTCAAAATACCATTCTCATCAACTCTGAATTCACCACCTTGACCTTGATTCACTAAAGTCAACTTATCAACCAAAAGCATATCGGATTTCTGACCCTCTCTGATCTCATCCAGAATATTACTCGTTAACTTCAACATTCCCAATTTAACACTATTGTGAGTACTCTCACACACCAAACTCAAGTCTCTAAACTGCTCAATTAAATCCAATTCCTTAACCATTAACATAGACATATGCAATGATTTCCAACTCAATGCATCAGCCACTACGTTTGCTTTACCCGGATGGTAATTCAAACCAAAGTCATAATCCTTCAGAAATTCTAACCATCTCCTCTGTCTCATATTCAGCTCTTTCTGATCAAACAAATACTTTAAACTTTTATGGTCACTGAAAACCTCAAATCTTGATCCATACAAGTAATGCCTCCATAACTTCAGAACAAATACCACAGCTGCCAACTCTAAATCATGCGTCGGATAGTTCCTCTCATGAACCCTCAGCTGTCTCGAAGCATAAGCTATAACCTGCTTATTCTGCATCAACACACCACCCAAACCCAACAATGAAGCATCACAGTAAACCTCAAATGATTCCGACGAACTCGGTAATATCAGAATAGGAGCAGTAGTTAACCTTCTCTTTAACTCTTGGAAACCTTCTTCACATTTTGAGTCCCAAACAAACGCTTGCCCCTTTCTAGTCAACATTGTCAACGGTAACGCCAACTTGGAAAATCCCTCAATGAACTTCCTATAATAACCAGCCAAACCAAGAAAACTCCTTATCTCAAAAACTGACTTCGGAGCTTCCCACTTAGATACCGCTTCTATCTTAGAAGGATCAACAGCAACACCACCTCTTGAAATCACATGACCGAGAAAACTAACCTCTTCTAACCAAAATTCACATTTAGAGAGTTTAGCAAATAACTTCTTTTCTCGTAGAACTTCTAAAACCACTCTCAAATGCTCAGCATGCTCTTCTTCAGATTTCGAATACACCAAAATATCGTCAATAAACACCACAACAAACTTATCTAGGTACGGATGGAAAATCCTATTCATATACTCCATGAATACTCCAGGCGCATTAGTCACACCAAAAGGCATCACAGAATACTCATAATGTCCATACCTTGTTCTGAAAGCAGTCTTCTGAATATCCTCAGTTTTCACACGTATCTGATGATACCCAGATCTCAAATCTATCTTGCTGAACACACTCGCACCAACCAACTGATCCATCAATTCATCAATCCTCGGCAAAGGATACCGATTCTTGATCGTCACTTTATTCAGTTGCCTGTAGTCCACACACAACCTCATAGTACCTTCTTTCTTCTTAACCAACAACACTGGTGCACCCCACGGTGACACACTCGGACGAATAAATTTCTTATCCAACAGATCTTCCAACTGACTCTTCAATTCAGCTAACTCAACAGCAGACATCCGGTACGGAGCCATCGATATCGGTCTAGTACCAGGTACCAAATCAATCGAGAACTCAACTTCACGCTCTGGCGGCAATTCATTCACTTCTTCAGGAAACACATCAGGAAAATCACACACCACAGCCAGATCACAAATCACCAGTTTATCTTTAGCTTCCAAAGTCGCTAACAGCATAAACAACTCTGCCCCATCTGCTACTTCCTCATTCACCTGCCTCGCTGATAGAAACAAATCCTTTCCTTCCTCAATCTCAGGAAAAATCACAGTCTTATCAAAACAGTTGATAGAAACTCGGTTAAACACCAACCAGTTCATTCCCAAGATAACATCAATCTGCCCTAGTGGAAGACACACAAGGTCTATCCCAAAGTCTCTACCAAAAATACTCAAAGGACAATTCAAACAAACTGAAGTAGTAGTCACTGAACCCTTCGCAGGAGTATCAATCACCATACTTCCAAGCATCTCAGATATCTCTAACTTAAGTTTCACAGCACAATCCAAAGATATAAAGGAATGAGTAGCATCGGTGTCAATAATAGCTACAAGAGGAAAGCCATTAATATAACACGTACCTCAGATCAAACGATCATCTGCAAAAGTCTCAGAACCCGATAAAGCAAAGACCTTGCCTCCCGACTGATTCTCTTTCTTCGGCTTAGGACACTGTGGACTGATATGACCCACCTCTCCACAGTTGAAACAAGTTACAGTCTTCAACCGGCACTCTGCAGCCAAATGACCACCTTTGCCACACTTGAAACACTTCATCTCAGCACTGGTACACTCATGGACACGATGTCCAGCCCGACCACATCTATAACACTTAGCAGGAGCACTAGAGTCTCCCCCACTAGGCCTCTTCATCCCACTCTGACTCTGAAAACCTTTGCCAGCTGCATACGGTTTTCCACGATCATTCTGATTCTTGCCTTTCCTATCAACCCTCTGCTGATAGCTCTCTGCTCTGGCTTTGGAATCCTGTTCAAAAATCCTGCAACAGTCAACCAAGTCAGAAAACACTCTGATCCGCTGATACCCAATAGCCTGTTTGATCTCGGGACGCAACCCGTTCTCAAACTTCACACATTTCGAAAATTCCCCAGTAGCCTCATCATAGGGAGTGTAATACTTCGACAGCTCTGTGAACTTAGCAGCATACTCAGTAACAGACCTGTTACCCTGCTTCAATTCCAAAAACTCTATCTCTTTCTTTCCTCTGACATCCTCTGGAAAGTACT
This sequence comes from Lathyrus oleraceus, assembly GCF_024323335.1. NCBI lineage: Eukaryota > Viridiplantae > Streptophyta > Magnoliopsida > Fabales > Fabaceae > Lathyrus > Lathyrus oleraceus. The sequence goes on from NW_026112400.1 coordinate 61,624, forward strand.
TCCTCAGGAATCTCTCTCTGAACACAGCCCAAGTGATCTCAGCATTTCCAGCAGATTCCAACTCAGTGCGGGTAGCAACCCACCAATCATCAGCTTCCTCTGACAGCATATGCGTACCGAACCTGACCTTCTGGTTATCGGCACACTCAGTTACTCGGAAGATTCTCTCGATCTCCTTCAACCACTTCTGAGCGCCATCTGGATCGTATGCTCCCTTGAACATTGGAGGATTGTTCTTCTGGAACTCACTCAGTTGACGAGCAGCTCCCATTCCCACAACATTCGGATTTCCTCCAAGTACTCCAGCTAGCATACCCAGAGCCTCAGCAATCGCAGCATCATCTCTACCTCTTCCAGCCATCTCTATTCTGAAAACCCAAACAAACTAAAACAATAAGTACTGATAGGGTTACACAACACCTATCCCGTACAGGGAAACAGAATAATTACGACTCGACTCGACCGACTATGCTCTGATACCACTAATGTAACACCCTTCTAAAATACCCCAAATATTTAATTAAAAATAATAAACATATAACAATTCAGAGTAATTATGCCATTCAAGGGTGTCACACAATTATTCACACCATTCAACAATATAACGGTCATGCTCTTTTATTAATTCAAAACATAAACATTTGCATAAAACGCAGCGGATAGAGATCTCCTCTATCATGTAAAACATGTAACATTCACATGTAAATTATTCAACAACATAAAACATCCCATCCCGATGTTACATCTATCAGAGCACGACCCACTAAGGAGACTACACTAGACTCCAAGCATTCGCTTCTACTCAACTCATTTCTCGTTACCTGAAAAATAGTTGTAAGGGTGAGTTCCTCAATCAATATAATAAGCATTATAGAATATAATGTCATGTTAAGTAATTTAACACATTAATCACCCTAATCGCAACATACAATCAGTAACAGCACATCAGCTCAACATCATACTCAACACCAATATAAAGCACAAGTATAATCTCAATTCATACTCCATAACAACACAAACACACGTATAATATTGGAATACATCCATTCATATTATACGCCATACATACATTATGCAATGAGACTCCACACATGCGGTACCGACTATTCTTGAACATATAGTTCAAGTTCACCGATCCCTCCAGATACGGCTACTAAGCTCACTAGTCCCACTCATTTGAGACCTAGTGACTCACTCACTAATTCCTCACCATGGGAATTAGCTACAGCCCCGAAGGCTAGACTATGCACACTAATCATCTAGCATGCAAACATCAACAACAAACCCACAATGGTTCACTCACTAATTCCTCACCATGGGAATTAGCTACAGCCCCAAAGGCTATGCTATGCACGCTAATCATCTAGCAATGCAGCATCAACAACAATTCACAATGGACATATGCTCACACTCTAAGCCATACAACAGTCCATTCACAAATACATGCATAATATATACATTCATAGCATTATGCATATCATCATACATCATCAACACATGTATCAACACATCATCTATCATGTCAATCAATTAAACACAGTATTAGCACACTCTACTAATACCTATACTGCTCAAAACAGCGGGAAATAATCCCTATTACATCATACGCCAACATAGGCCAACTCTCAATTATGTACACAACATTAAAAAGCCAATTTTTCCACTCTGCAACAGTGTTAACCGGTTAACGCCCTGGGTTAACCGGTTAACGCAGGCAAAACACGCTTACTGCCCAAAACTTAACAGTGTTAACCGGTTAATGTAACACCCCTCTACCCAAACGACATATTTTAATAGATTATCAGAGTACAACATGTAGAAGAGTTTACATTTCTTACAACATAACACTTATCGCATCACAACATAAAACATATTATTTATTTTATTAAAACTTCCAGCGGACAAAACATTCAATATTATCATTCATCATTAACAATACAAATAGTCCCCTATTCTATTTCCCAAATCTTAACATCATTACATATAATTTCTACGAATTCCTTCGATTAAAACCAATTTCGTTCATCCAATATTTCACCGTTTTCAGCATATTATTGTTTAATAAGGTTCAGACCCCTTACCTCTTTGGATTGAAGTAAGTTCTGAGCAATCTTTGGCCCTTTCTTCTTCCTTCTCTATCTCTTCAGCGTTTCTCCCCTTTCTCTGACTCTGACGCAACAACACGTGAAAACTCCGAGTTCTCCCTTTGGCCTCTGTTATCCAATTCCACTTTTACCATTCCACTCTTCATATTCCATTTATTTTATTTATTTAATTATTATTAAAATAAATAACATCTCTAATAATGATAATAATTCCCAATATTATTTAATAATTCACTTTATCTTCAAATAATCATATTAAAATAATATTTAAATTATTCTAACGATAATCGGGGTGTTACAGTTAACGCCCTGGGTTAACCGGTTAACGCAGGCAAAACAGTACTAATTCTCAATTCATAACAGTGTTAACCGGTTAACGCCCTGGGTTAACCGGTTAACGCAGACAAAACAGCAGTTCCTGCGCTAACACAAAGCAGAATGCAGAATTCTCCGCATTTTCCGCCGTTGGAGGACTTCCGGACCTCCAATTCCGATTCCGTAAAAAGCTATACGTTCGGAATTTCACAACTAACCCAAACACAGATTCAATTACAGTCTAAATACAATTTATCCAATTCAATTCTTCAGCATCAACAATCCCAATTAGGGTCAAATTAACGGCTTATCACTACCCATTACATATTATCCCATAATACCCATTAATCGACGATAAACCCCCCTTACCTGATTAATCCGGCAAATCTTTGAGCTCCAAGCTTTTCTCTCTTCAACCTTCAGCCCTTGCTCTGTCTCTTTGCCCTTTTCCTCTTTCACGATCGTTTCTCTGCTTTTCACGTAAAAACCTTTTTACTCCAAATGGGCTCTTTTCCTTATTTCCAACATATATATATTTCCAATAATAATAATAATCCAATAATATTTCCAATTAATTAATTAAATTAATAAATATTATATTAATTTAAATTAAATAATTAGCCTTATTTCATCGGGGTGTTACAGGGCCCATCTATGTGACACTTGCATTTTTTATCATAAATAAAGGACGTCTTTTTGCATTCAAATATTTCGTTCCTTGTCTTTCTATTTTTGCAGTTTTTCAAAATAAAAAAAAATGGCAATGTTTTGTTTAGTTTCCACTTTTTTTCTTTCACACTCATAAGCACATACCATCACTCATGCAGATGCACATCACCGGATCCTATTGATAACGTTTCTGCTACGGCTCGCTTCGACTTTGAAAATCCAATCTTTCAAGCTGAAGAAGAGGATGATGAAGACTGTGAACTCCCTGAAGAACTTACCAGGTTATTAAAACAAGAGGAAAGGGTCATTCAACCGCATCAAGAGTCTGTTGAAGTGATTAATCTCGGCACCGAGGACGCCAAGAGAAAAATCAAGATAGGGGCTGTTTTGAGAGATGATGTGAAGAAAGGGCTGATTGAATTGCTGCAAGAATACGTTGACATCTTCGCCTGGTCTTATCAGGACATGCCTGGGCTGGACACAGACATCGTGGTACACCGCTTGCCTCTCAAAGAAGGTTGTCCTCCGGTCAATCAGAAACTCAGAAGAACAAGACCAGAGATGGCTGTCAAGATAAAGGAAGAAGTGCAAAAGCAGTTGGATGCAGGGTTTCTAGCAGTCACCAATTATCCGCCATGGGTTGCAAACATCGTCCCAGTACCTAAGAAGGATGGAAAGGTACGGATGTGTGTCGACTACCGGGATCTGAACAGAGCTAGCCCTAAAGATGATTTCCCATTACCTCACATCGATGTTTTGGTGGATAATACAGCTCAGTTCTCGGTATTCTCCTTCATGGATGGCTTTTCTGGCTATAACCAAATCAAGATGGCACCAGAGGACATGGAAAAGACAACTTTCATAACCCCATGGGGCACCTTCTGCTACAAGGTGATGCCGTTTGGTCTGAAAAATGCCGGAGCAACATATCAACGAGCTATGGTAACTCTGTTCCATGATATGATTCATCATGAAATCGAGGTTTATGTGGATGATATGATTGCCAAATCTCAGACAGAAGAAGAACATTTATTGAATTTGCAGAAACTGTTTGAGCGTTTGAGGAAATTCAAACTGAGACTTAATCCGAACAAGTGCACTTTCGGGGTGAGATCGGGAAAATTGATGGGTTTTATCGTTAGCGGAAAAGGGATTGAGGTGGATCCCGACAAAGTAAAAGCGATACAGGAAATTCCTGAGCCAAGAACAGAGAAGCAAGTCCGTAGTTTCTTAGGGAGGTTGAACTACATTGCAAGGTTCATCTCTCACCTAACAACCACGTGTGAGCCAATTTTCAAATTGCTGAGGAAAGATCAGGCTATCAGGTGGAATGAAGATTGTCAAAGGGCTTTCGAGAAGATAAAAGAGTATTTGCAGAATCCTCCAATCCTTATACCTCCAGTTCCTGGGAGACCTCTGATAATGTACCTATCAGTGACTGAGAACTCGATGGGGTGTGTATTGGGACAGCATGACGAGTCTGGTCGAAAAGAGCATGCCATATACTACCTTAGCAAAAAGTTTACCGACTGTGAAGTCAAATATTCACAGCTTGAGAAAACTTGCTGCGCTTTGGCCTGGGCTGCTCGCCGACTGAGGCAGTATATGTTGAACCATACTACCTTGTTGATTTCTAAGATGGATCCAGTGAAATACATATTCGAGAAGCCAGCTCTCACCGGAAGGGTCGCTCGTTGGCAAATGATTTTAACAGAGTATGATATTCAGTACACGTCATAGAAGGCCATCAAAGGGAGTATCCTGTCAGACTATCTTGCTCAGCAGCCGATTGATGATTATGAGCCGATGAAGTTTGATTTTCCAGATGAAGACATCATGTTCCTCAAGATGAAAGACTGTGAAGAGCCAGTTGTTGAGGAGGGACCTGATCCAAACGAAAAGTGGACTTTGTTGTTTGATGGGGCTGTCAATGCTAGAGGAAGTGGAATTGGTGCTGTCATTACAACTCCGAAAGGTGCCCACATGCCTTTCACCGCTCGTCTGACTTTCGAGTGCACCAATAATGAAGCTGAGTACGAGGCCTGTATCTTGGGCATTGAGCAAGCCATTGATCTGAGAATCAAGACTCTGGACATCTTCGGAGATTCAGCTCTGGTGATTAATCAAGTGAATGGTGATTGGAATACTCTCCAACCCACTCTGGTCCCCTACAGAGATTACACGAGAAGACTTTTGACTTTCTTCACAACGGTAAAATTGTATCATATACCTCGTGATGAGAACCAGATGGCAGACGCACTTGCTACTCTATCCTCCATGATTAAGGTAATTCGTTGGAACCATGCTCCCAGGATCGATGTGATGCGCCTTGACAGGGCCGCGTATGTGTTTGCTGCTGAACTGGTAGTCGATGACAAGCCTTGGTATCACGATATCAAGTGCTTTCTGAAGAATCAAGAGTACCCTGCAGGGGCATCCAACAATGACAGAAAGACTTTGAGAAGATTGGCAGGCAGCTTCTTCTTGAACAAAGACGATGTGCTGTATAAGAGGAACTTCGACATGGTTTTGCTCAGATGCGTGGACAGACACGAGGCGGACATGTTAATGCAGGAAGTTCATGAAGGTTCCTTCGGTACTCATGCCGGCGGACATGCAATGGCTAAGAAATTGTTGAGAGCGGGTTATTACTGGATGACCATGGAATCTGATTGTTTCAAATATGCTCGGAAGTGTCATAAATGCCAGATTTATGCTGATAAGGTGCATGTACCGCCGAATCCTCTGAATGTGATGTCTTCGCCGTGGCCGTTTGCCATGTGGGGCATTGATATGATTGGAAAGATTGAGCCGACTGCTTCCAATGGGCATCGCTTCATCCTTGTTGCCATCGACTATTTCACCAAGTGGGTCGAGGCAGCGTCGTTCGCGAATGTCACCAGACATGTGGTTGCCCGTTTCATCAAGAAAGAAATCATTTGTCGCTATGGGATTCCTGAAAGAATCATTACTGATAATGGTTCTAATCTCAACAACAAAATGATGAAGGAGTTGTGTCAGAACTTCAACATTCAGCATCACAACTCTTCCCCTTACCGCCCTAAGATGAACGGCGCTGTTGAGGCGGCAAATAAGAACATAAAGAAGATTGTGCAGAAGATGGTCGTCACGTACAGAGATTGGCATGAGATGCTACCTTTCGCCTTGCATGGGTACCGTACTTCAGTACGTACATCGACCGGGGCAACCCCCTACTCCCTTGTGTATGGTATGGAAGCAGTCCTACCTGTTGAAGTGGAGATTCCTTCCCTAAGAGTCTTGTTGGATGTCAAGCTAGATGAAGCTGAATGGATTCGGACAAGGTTCAATGAGTTGAGTCTTATCGAAGAGAAGCGAATGGCAGCCATTTGTCATGGGCAGTTGTATCAGAGTCGGATGAAGAGAGCCTTTGATCAGAAAGTGCATCCTCGTTGTTTCCAAGTCGGAGATTTAGTGTTGAAAAGGATCCTTCCTCCTCAGACAGATCACAGGGGCAAGTGGACTCCTAACTATGATGGACCGTATATTGTCACCAAGGTTTTTGATGGTGGGGCTTTAATGCTTGCAACTATGGATGGTGAAAACTTCACTTCCCCTGTGAACTCAGACGCAGTTAAAAAAATACTTCGCATAAAATAGACCCGCTGGACAGAAAAAAAGAATAGTCCAGGCAAAAAATGGGCATCCCGGCGAACCAAGAAAATGAAAAGGTTCGGGCAAAAATTAGGGATTAAAAATGAAAAGATCGTACACCCGGTAAGTTGAAAACCTGAAAAGGCAACTTAGGCAAAAATGGGTATCCCGGTGGATCGAAAACCCGAAAAGGGCGATCCAGGCAAAAGTTAGGGATTAAGCGAATGACTGCGTTCTGAGTAGTTCTGAATCTCATCTCATGCCAATGACTGGAAATTTTTGAAGGATAGGAAACAGTCCAATCACTCTTTCAGAAAGCTGATCATCTGGAGGATCTTGAAGACGGGCAAGTCATAGCAGAATTGGAACCCAATAGAAATCCATTTCACATTGCCATTAGATTAATTTCTGTTTTTATCTATTGTGCAATTACCTCTTTCCAGGGATTGCTTCTTAGTGTAAATGCCTATTCAGAGGCCATTCCATCAATAAAATCATGTTATTTAGTATATCTCTGTTTTCATTTTCATTTTACTGTTTTGTTTGCAAAAATGACGTCCGAATTCCTTGCTAAATTGTTCGAAACCACCTTTGTTTTAGATGAATTGCAATACAATGATAAACGATATTGGTACCTTTGATTTGTGTGTTATTGTGCAGGAATTAGGCATGAAATAATAGAAAATGAAGGCACAAGAAAATTGGCAAAGGGACCAAATAAAGGATGCATTCATCAGCTTGCTCGCTAGGCGAGGGTTGTGGCGAAGAGCTCGCTAGGCGAGCACCCAGCGAACACCCAGCGAACAACTCCAGTATTTTACAGTGGCAAACATCAATAAACTCGCTAGGCGAGCAGCCAGCGAAGGTGGTAGCGAACACGTCCAGACTTGGTCAAAAGCGCAGCCAGCACTCACTCGCTAGGCGAGCCATTAGCGAGCTCCCAGCGAGCAATTCCAGTAGCAAAACCTCCTAAGCTCGCTGGAGCGAAGGTTGAAGCGTGGGCTTCGCCTAGCGAACATGCAAATCTGGCAAAGGATATTTCTTTGGGCGCAGGTGCCTCAGGTGCCTCATTTTGGGGCTTGCTAGGCGAGACATTCCGCTCGCTTAGCGAGCATGACAGCTCAGTAGCAGCTCTATAAGTAGCAGGGGCTACTTTTTTGGAGCCATACCTTACACTTCCATACTTTTGTACTTTCTAGATATTTTTCCAGCATTGCTCTAGAGATACTTTGTGACCTAGAAATCATTTATCTTCATTTCTTAACAATCTTTCACAAAAAGAAGGATTCCCATCCAATCTCGATTATTCGACTCGGATGTTGATCAACCTTCTTCCGAAACTTGTTGACCAAGCTACCATGAAAATGAGTAGCTAAGTTCTTCATTTTGTCAAGGTTAGATGTAGATGGTCATAAGCTTTGTGTGTATATGAGATGATCTTCATTTGTAAACTCTTTAATGATGAATATATGGTGAAAACTTTGTTTTATTGAAAACTCTTTGTGTTGGTTTATGATCGAGAGATGTTTACCAACTCTTTACCTAGGTTTTCATCCAATCTTGTTTGTTAGCTAGAGATAGTAATGAATGATTTTGTTCACCATAAGGTTGAACCAAAAAGTTGTCATTTTGATAGATTGTGTTAGAGATAAACAATGGATCAAAATGGGAAAACTCACAATGTGTGTTAGAGATAAACACATTGGGAGGACTTTGTGAAATAGTTTATCATCTAAAGGAGTTTATAAGTTTTGTTGATCGAACATATACATGCAAAGTGATCATCGAACCCTAACTTTGGCAATATTTCTCAAATAGTAAAACCAAATCTTTTACCGCATTTTATCACACTTTTATGCAAGATACCGTGACTAAAACCAAAACCCCCTTGTTACTACGAGTTAAGAATTGAAACAACTGTCGAACGGCGGCGATATCTCACAATCCCTGTGGAGACGATAACAAAAACCCGACACTTAAAAACACAATCAACAAAGGTCCAACATATGATTTCCACTAAGGGAGGCAATGATCCTTTTGTGAAGGTCCATCGTGTAATTGTCTCGAGGGGCGACAAGGATCCTTCTATAAAGGTCCAACATCTGATTTCCATGAAGGACGACAAGGATCCTTATGTGAAGGTCTAACTTGTAATTGCCTCAAAGGGAGACAATAATCCTTTCATGAAGGTCCAACATATGATTGCCATGAAGGGCGACAAGGATCCTTCTATGAAGGTCCAACATAAAAGATATTTTAAAGAAGGGTTATCCCTGGTAGAGCAGAACATATGAATGATTGTTCAGAATTACATGGGCATAACATTCAACGGAAAGTCACAAATAACTTTAACTATAATAATATCGTAGATGAAGCGCATTCCAGGTCTTGGGTAGAAACAGTCTTTCAAGCTCTTGCAACTTGTTGAAGGTGAGAAAAACAAGAAAGGGGGGGTTTGAATTGTTTGGAAAATAAGCGCTTTTTCAAAATGAAAATCACACAAGGATTTTATACTGGTTCGCTTATAACACAAAGCTACTCCAGTCCACCCGGCCAAGGTGATTTCGCCTTCAACAAGGACTTAATCCACTAATCTTGAAAGATTGATTACAAATAACGTCTAAGAGAAAGATCTCTTAGTCCTCTCAAGTATACAGACTGCATAGAGTCACTTGAGGAAATACAACAAAGATAAAAACTTATGTAATCTAGAGTGCTTCTAAGATAAGCAAATATTACAACAGTAAGAACAAAAAAATGTTTCACGTTTTAAGCAAAAGCTTTGTGAAGATTGAGAGAATAAAACGTTTTTATGAGTGTTGATGTTTCAGTATGTTCTTTTTGTGTTGTTGTACACACAATATTGATTTGCAGTCCTTTATATATAGGAGTGAAGTAGTCGTTGAAACTGATGGTCAATGCTTTGAATTAATGCCATAACTTATATAGTTTCTTGCCAAGACAACTTTCTCTCCTTGAATGACTACTTTCCAAATATAGTTCCTTTTCATTTGAATTTGGAGTTTAACGTCTCTTTCTGCATTAGGAAATCCATTTCCAAAACTTTATTTAAAGTTAACGTTACTCTTCCTTATTTAGCAATTCCATAATCAGAGTCTTCGTGTTTCTGGAGATCTTGGAATCTTGCTATCTAACTTCTGATGTTGATCTCTTTTGAGTTCTGATGGTTTCTTCAGATAGCGCTGAGAACTTCTGGAGTTTGACATACCGTTGTTCAGAGTCAGAACTTCTAGAGCGTACTTCTTGTTCAGATGCTTCTGATATTTTGCTGTTTTGCTCAGAGTTAGACTTTCTTGAACGTGTTTCTACTTCAGATGCTTCTGGTCTTCTGATAATTTGTATCTGATATGATTCTGTATCTGGTGATTTCTTCCTTCTTTCCTTAGAACCCTGCACACTTAGAAACTTTTCGTTAGGGTGCCATTTTTGGTTTCATTCTTTGTTATCATCAAAATCATGGAATCTGTTGTAGAACAAAAATTGTTCTTACAATCTCCCCCTTTTTGATGATGACAAAACAAACTTAATTAGCAGATGAAACATAAACAATATCAGATCAGATAGACAGGAGCTCCCCCTGAGATAGGCTAGGGAGTTTCAGAAGTTCTTACCAGAGCTTCCAAGCAATGAGGTTTCTTGATACCTTTTGCAATTTCTTAAGTCTAGTGTTAGATAAATTTATTTTAAAAAATATGTTGTAGAGTGCTTAAGGTATTTAGACAGTATTTTCATCAGAGCTATTAATGACTTCTCCCCCTTTTTGTCAGAATCAAAAAGACATAGCAAAAAATAATTCAAGAGAAAAACATTGTATTTAGATAAAAGGCAAAAAGAAAACAAGTAAACATCAGAAACAAGAAAGCAAAGCAACAAAATCCTAAGTGCCTAAGGGTTGGGAGGCGGAGGCATTCTCTGAAGCAATAGAGCCAGCATGTTCTGAATGTTGTCGTTGATAGTATCTTGTTTATCCATTCTGGCACAGAGTTCCTTCTGATCTTGCTTAAGTTCTTCCAGCGTCTGGAGAACCATAGGAACAACAGATGAGGACTCCCCCTGAGTCAGAGCCTGCTGTGCTTCAGCAGCGGCCTTTGCTTCAGCTTCAGCAGCAGCCTGTGCTTCAGCTTCAGCAGCAGCCTGTGCTTCAGCTTCCTTTGCCCTTTCTTCTTCTAGCCTTCTGGCTTCCTCTTCAGCTTCTCTTGCTAATCTCTCTTCCTCCAGCCTTCTGGCTTCAGCTTCTCTTGCAAGTCTTTCCTGGAGTCTTGCCTCAGCATCTCTGATGTAGCCATTTCTGACTTGCTCAGAGATGTTCTTCAGTTTAAAAGCCTCAGAGGTCATCCAGCCAATGATTCTGTTCCAGTGTGTCCTTACAGAGTCAAGATCATCACTGACTTCAGAGTTAATGGTCAGAGACTTGACCTTTTGTACTGAAGCCCCTGCGACCAGCATTATGGCTTCCTCAAGGGTAGGTACGGAAAGGTTAGTTTCAGAGGTTTGAGGTGAAGAGATTGGAGGGCTGAGATTTAATGTTAGAGGTTCAGGTTCAGCTTCAGGTTCAGATTCAGGTTCAGCTTCAGGTTCAGCGGAGGTGTTTGGAGGGGTGATAACAGAGGTGTGTAGGTCAGAGGGTTGAGTTTCAGAAGGTTGGTCTTCAAAAGGAATGTTGGTTGTTTGTTCTGAGGGAGGTGAAGTTGCTTCAGATTGTGTTGGTTGTTGTGAAGCAAGGTTTTGAGCCTGAATTTGGGCTAAGGTTGGAGAGTTAGGGTCAGAGTATTCTGGGTCAGAGGAGAGGTCAAGGTATGGAGGTGATTCTAGGGCTGAAGATGATGAAGAGGAAGTGATAGTGTGAGCAAGATTAAAATTGGGTAGAGGTTGTGAGGTTCTGGTTGTAGAAGGTGGAGTTTTAGAGGATGTGTATATAGGTGGTGTTGGGAGAGGATTAGAAGAAGCCATAAGTTGTTCAGAGGGAATAGAGGGAGCAGACTTACCAGTAGATATTTGCAGAGGTGCTGGAGATCTTATTTCAGAGGTTTCTCCTATCCTTGCTCTCTTTGCCTTTGAAGACTTATTCTTAGAGGGACCTCTTTTGAATCTGACAAAGTCTTCTTCTGAATCTAGACAATCGTCCAATCTGAAGTCAGATATGTCGACTCCTTCATCCTTCAGACGTTGCAGATAGTGGAGGATTGCATCTACGGGTTCATTCTTGAAGAACCTTGCAAGACCATGGGGAAACTTCCTCTGATCTTTCAAGGCATCCCAGGAGGTGTCCATAGTGGGTCTGACTTGAATCTTCTTCAGAATTCCCATGCTTTTCAGATTTCTGGCGTTCAGAGGCTTTCCAGTATCTATCGCCAGATCTTCCATCAGTCTGTTCTTCTCCAGATGATCTACCAGCCCATTTTCTATGAAGACATCAGACAGAAGTCTTCCCAGAGGGATGTAGGATCTGGGTTTCATGTTGTTTCTTGTCTCCCTTACAGAGTCTCTGAGATATCTGAAGAGAAGTGCAGGAAGGCAGAGCTTCACACCCTTGTGAATGCAATACAGAATGCACTTCTGATCTGCATTGATGTAGTCAGAGGAGTTTGATGCTGGGCGATGATGAATGGTTCCCAGAATGATCTTGAGCCATACTCTGAGGTTCTGATGAAGTTCTTTGTTCTCTGAAGGATTTCCTTCAGTGTTGAGTTTGAAGATGGTTGGATTGATTTCTTCAGCAATGCGCCTTGACCTAGGGTTGATGTTGTAAATCCTTTTTCCTCCAGTTTTCTCCATGTTTAGTAAAGAAGCAATTGCCTTTTCAGTAATCACTATCTTTACCCCCAATACGAAGGAGACGATGAAATGGTCATCAGCGTCAGCAAATCTCCAGAATTCTTTGATGAGATTTGGGTAAACAGGGCCATACAGCCTTTGGAAGTAGTTTTCCCACCCTTGTAGACAGAGTTCTTCAGTAAGATCTACTCCATTTCTCCTCATGTTGTCGAAGTCCACCAGTGTTTCACATAACACATCCAGTCCCTCAAAGGGAGTTACTAGGTTGATATGAGGTTGACGATCAAGAACATGGGGTTCCTTGTACACTGGAGTAATGGAAACGCCTGTAACCGTTGGAGTTGGAATGCTTGAACTTTGGGCAGTGGCGTTGGATTCCATTTGCTGAGAAAAGTTGAAAACTTGTTGTTGTTGAGCATCCATAGTTGATGAAGATGAAGGTGAAGATGAAGAGTTTGTAGAAATGCTTCAGAGAGGGTTTGAGAGTGAGTGAGAGTGATAAGTGTGTGAAATGTGAGAAAAGTGTTTAAATACCCTAAACAAAAAACACATGCAAAACGACACACTATTCAGCGTTAGCACAAAGCACAAGTTAGCACGCTTGGGGGAAAAATGATTAAGGCTCATTAATGAATGTCTAATCCCAACAGTATGCACACTACTCGAGGAGATCTCAAACGTTTCCCCTTTGATTTTCTTCTGGACAGTTGTCTAGAAGTTCTAGGGTTAGACGCTAAGTGCTCCACGTGTTGATGTATCTGATCTTCAGGAATACCAAAGGATTGGTTCCTGGAGATTTCTAACTCAGATATCTTCTTAACTGGTAGAAGTATCAGAGTCAGAGGCAGAAGCACATTCGTTTATGTCAGAGTCTCATTTTACATCTTCAGAGCCACACTTCATTCGGGGCAATTTTGTATGTTCAGATTTTCTAAGATAAAGAGAAATCTATCTTCAGCTAGAGGCTTAGTAAAGATATCTGCCCATTGATGATCTATATCAATGAAATTCAATGTTACTATCCCTTTCTGAACATAGTCTCTGATAAAATGATGTTTTATTTCAATGTGTTTAGCTCTGGAATGTAGAATGGGATTCTTGCTTAGACAAATGGCAGCAGTATTATCACAAAAGATAGGAATGTTACTCTCGAAGATTTGCAGATCTTCTAACTGATGCTTCATCCAGAGCATCTGAGTTGTGCACAGTGATGCTGAGATGTATTCTGCTTCTGCAGTTGATAGAGCGATAGTTGACTGTCTTTTGCTAGCCCAGGATATCAGATTGTTTCCCAGAAGCTGGCAATTTCCAGATGTGCTTTTTCGTTCTAGTCTATCTCCTGCATAATCTGCATCACAGTAACCCGAAAGTCTATACTCTGATGTTTTCTTATACATCAGGCCCAGGTTAGGAGTTCCTTTCAGATACTTGAGAATTCTCTTAACTGCTGTTAGATGAGATTCTCTAGGATCTGATTGTAATCTGGCACAGAGACAGACACTAAAGAGAATATCAGGACGAGTAGCAGTCAGATAGAGAAGAGAGCCTATCATACCTCGATAGAGCTTCTGACAAACCTTTGCGCTTACTTCTTCCTTTTCAAGAATGCATGTCGGATGCATGGGAGTTTTTGCAGAGTTGCAGTCAGCCATGTCAAATTTCTTCAGAACATCTTTAATATATTTGCTTTGATGAACATATGTAACTTCTGAAGTTTGGTTAATTTGAATTCCCAGAAAGAACTTTAGTTCTTGCATTAAGCTCATTTCAAATTCTGCCTGCATTAACTCAGAGAATTCTTGACAAACAGAGGCGTTAACTGAACCAAAAATAATATCATCAACGTATATCTGGCATATCATGAGATCATTGTTAAGGTTCTTACAGAAGAGTGTGGAGTCAACTTTCCCTCTGATAAAATTGTGTTCCAGAAGAAAATTGCTTAAACGTTCATACCAAGCTCTGGGAGCTTGTTTAAGTCCATATAAAGATTTTTTAAGTTTAAAAACATGTTCTGGAAAATTTGGATTTTCAAATCCTGGAGGTTGGTTGACATACACTTCTTCTGAAATATAACCATTAAGGAATGCACTCTTGACATCCATTTGATATAATTTGATAGAGTGGTTTATAGCAAAAGATACAAGAAGACGAATAGATTCTAACCTTGCGACTGAAGCAAAGGTTTCATTATAGTCAATACCTTCTTGTTGACTATAACCCTGAGCTACCAGTCGAGCTTTGTTTCTGACAACTTCTCCTTTCTCATTTAGCTTGTTTCTGAATACCCATCTGGTTCCAATAACGTGAGTGCCTCTGGGCTTTGGAACAAGATCCCAGACATCATTCTTTGTGAATTGATCTAATTCTTCTTGCATGGCTGAAACCCAGTCGTTATCTTGAAGTGCTTCATCACAGGACGTAGGCTCAATCAGAGACACTAGTCCCAGAGGAGTATCTTCAGAGGTCCTGAAGGTAGATCTGGTTCTGACAGGTTCGTCTTTGTTTCCCAGAATCAATTCTTCGGATACATTGATACGACTTTTAACTTTCTTTGGGATTTCTGGGGATTTAATTTCTTCAGAGTTCTGAGTAACAGTTGCTTCTGGAGCTTTATCAGATCCTGCAAGAGTGATTTCTAAATCTGCAAAATTTTCTACTGGCTTTGACTTTTCAGGGTCAAGCTTATCATCAAATCTGACATGAATTGATTCTTCCACAATTTTGGTTTCTGTGTTGTATACTCTGTAGCCTTTAGAACGTTCTGAGTATCCTAACATAATACCTTTTTGTGCTTTGGAATCAAACTTGTTCAGATGTTCTTTAGTGTTTAAGATAAAGCAAGAACATCCAAAAGGATGAAAATATGAAATGTTTGGTTTTCTTCCTTTACACAGTTCATAGGGAGTCTTTTCCAGAATAGGTCTTATAGAGATTCTATTCTGAATGTAACATGCTGTATTTACAGCTTCTGCCCAAAAGTGCTTTGCCACATTAGTTTCATTGATCATGGTTCTGGCCATCTCTTGGAGTGTCCTATTCTTCCTCTCTACAACTCCATTTTGTTGTGGAGTTCTAGGGCAGGAGAAATCATGGGATATTCCATTAGAGTCAAATAATTCCTCGAAATCTTTGTTTTCAAATTCTCCACCATGATCACTTCTGACTCTAATAATTTTAGAGTCAAATTCTTTTTGCACTTTGGAGCAGAAACTAGTGAATACAGAGTGAGACTCACTCTTGTGCTTTAGGAATTTCACCCATGTCCAGCGACTGTAATCATCAACAATGACTAGTCCATACTTCTTTCCATTGACTGATGCTGTTTTCACAGGACCAAATAAGTCAATGTGGAGAAGTTCCAGAGGCTTAGAGGTAGAAACAACATTTTTCTTTTTAAAGGATGTTTTTGAAAATTTTCCTTTCTGACATGCTTCACACAGAGCATCTAAAGAAAACTTCAGTTTAGGTAGGCCTCTGACTAACTCGAGTTTATTTAGCTGAGAAAGTTTTCTCATGCTAATGTGGCCCAAGCGTCTATGCCATACCCATTGCTCTTTATGAACAGACATCAGACATTTAACATTTTGTTCTTTTAAATCAGAAAGATTAATTTTATAAATGTTGTTTTTCCTCTTGCCTGTGAAAAGGACAGAGCCATCGTTCTGATTAATGGCTTTACATGTCTTTTGATTAAAGATTACATCATAACCGTTATCACTTAATTGACTTATGGATAACAAGTTATGCATTAATCCTTCTACGTAAAGGACATCAGATATAGAGGGAAGAGTACCATTACCAATAGCTCCGGAGCCTCTGATCCTTCCTTTCTGATCTCCTCCGAAGCCTACAAATCCAGCGTCTTTAAGTTCCAGACTTTGGAACATAGACTTTCTTCCCGTCATGTGTCGCGAGCATCCAGAGTCCAGGTACCATGACTGGTGTCTGAACTTTGCTGCATAGGATATCTGCAACATAAACAATCTTATCTTTCGGTACCCAGAATCTCTTGGGTCCTTTCTGATTAGTTTTCCCAGAGTTTCTTATAACTTTGGGTTTTCTAGCATTTTCAAATTTTTGTTTTTGTGTGTGTGTATAGTGATATGAAAATGGAGATTTAAGTTGGTCACTAGTAGAAGTTTTAACTTCCTTAGGATCATACCCAATTCCCTTTTTATTGTTCTGACTGACTCCATAAATCATGGATGCCATAATACTCCTACCTATTCCATTTTTCAGAAATTCTTGAAAGGCTTCTTCGTATTCATAAATTAATTTATTTGAAGTTTGTGGTGCTTGAGACAATGCTTCTTCTAATTCTAAGCTTTTTCTTTTTGCTCCATCTCTTTCTAATGTTAAAAATCTGATTGTATCTTCCTGCGCTAGAATTGTCATCTCAAACTTGCCACATTCTTCAAATTTTGCTTTAAGACAGCCTTTTATGTTTTTAAACTTTTGTTTTAATTTCTGATATGAGCTAAGAGTTTCTGACAAGCATGATTCTAGATCAGATCGAGAGAGTTCAGAAAATACCTCTTCAGATTCTTCATCTGAGCTGCTCCTGGATGTGGTAGCCATAAGTGCCACGTTGGCCTTTTCATCAGAGTCAGATTCTGATGACCCAGATTCACTATCATCCCAGGTAGCCATTAATCCTTTATTTGTCCTGAAGGTATTTTTCTTGAAACTTTCTTTTCTAGAATTGTCTTTCTTTAGCTTGGGGCATTCATTCCTGTAGTGACCTGTTTCTTTACATTCATAACAAGTAATATCTTTGTTAGTTTTACCTTTTGAGGTTGATTCTGATCGATCCCCTCTGGGTCTTGGTCTTCTGAAGTTGTTGTTCCTCTTTTTCCAGAGTTGTTTAACTCTTCTGGTCAGGAGGGACAATTCTTCTTCATCATCAGAATCTTCTGGTTCAGAGTCATCAGTATCTTCAGTTTCTGCCTGGAGAGCTTTGGTTCTGTCAGGTTTGCGTCTTTCATATCTGGACTTTAATGCTACGGACTTGTTCCTTTTCTGAGGCTCATCTTCCTCTAGTTCTATCTCATGGCTTCTGAGGGAACTGACAAGTTCTTCAAGACTGATATTGTTCAGATCCTTTGACAGCTTCAGAGCAGTAACCATAGGTCTCCATTTCTTTGGCAGACTTCTGACTATCTTTTTGACGTGGTCTGCAGTTGTGTATCCTTTGTCTAGAACCTTGAGACCGGCAATCAGAGTTTGGAATCTAGAGAACATTGCCTCTATGGCTTCGTCATCTTCCATTTTGAAAGCTTCATATTTCTGGATAAGCGCCAGAGCCTTTGTCTCTTTGACCTGAGAGTTTCCTTCATGAGTCATCCTCAGAGAGTCAAGTATGTCTTTGGCTGTTTCTCTGTTGGTGATCTTTTCATACTCGTTGTAAGATATAGCATTGAGGAGTATGGTTCTGGCCTTGTGATGATTTTTGAAAACACGCTTCTGATCATCTGACATCTTACTTCTGGAAACTTCAGCTCCATCCTCTGTGACAGGAGGTTTGTATCCATCTGTGACAATGTCCCAGAGATCAGCATCATAGCCTAGAAAGAAACTTTCAATTCTATCTTTCCAGTAATCGAATTTCTCTCCATCAAAGATAGGAGGCTTAGCATTGTAACTATCCTGTTCATTTGTGTGGGCCATAGTTTTTCTCGTTCTGGATCTCTCTACAATGTTAAGTGTTTGATTAGAAAATCAATAACAGAGCCGGAGCTCTGATACCAATTGAAGGTGAGAAAAACAAGAAAGGGGGGGTTTGAATTGTTTGGAAAATAGGCGCTTTTTCAAAATGAAAATCACACAAGGATTTTATACTGGTTCGCTTATAACACAAAGCTACTCCAGTCCACCCGGCCAAGGTGATTTCGCCTTCAACAAGGACTTAATCCACTAATCTTGAAAGATTGATTACAAACAACGTCTAAGAGAAAGATCTCTTAGTCCTCTCAAGTATACAGACTGCACAGAGTCACTTGAGGAAATACAACAAAGATAAAAACTTATGTAATCTAGAGTGCTTCTAAGATAAGCAAATATTACAACAGTAAGAACAAAAAAATGTTTCACGTTTTAAGCAAAAGCTTTGTGAAGATTGAGAGAATAAAACGTTTTTATGAGTGTTGATGTTTCAGTATGTTCTTTTTGTGTTGTTGTACTTGTTGTTGTACACACAATGTTGATTTGCAGTCCTTTATATATAGGAGTGAAGTAGTCGTTGAAACTGATGGTCAATGCTTTGAATTAATGCCATAACTTATATAGCTTCTTGCCAAGACAACTTTCTCTCCTTGAATGACTACTTTCCAAATATAGTTCCTTTTCATTTGAATTTGGAGTTTAACGTCTCTTTCTGCATTAGGAAATCCATTTCCAAAACTTTATTTAAAGTTAACGTTACTCTTCCTTATTTAGCAATTCCATAATCAGAGTCTTCGTGTTTCTGGAGATCTTGGAATCTTGTTATCTAACTTCTGATGTTGATCTCTTTTGAGTTCTGATGGTTTCTTCAGATAGCGCTGAGAACTTCTGGAGTTTGACATACCGTTGTTCAGAGTCAGAACTTCTAGAGCGTACTTCTTGTTCAGATGCTTCTGATATTTTGCTGTTTTGCTCAGAGTTAGACTTTCTTGAACGTGTTTCTACTTCAGATGCTTCTGGTCTTCTGATAATTTGTATCTGATATGATTCTGTATCTGGTGATTTCTTCCTTCTTTCCTTAGAACCCTGCACACTTAGAAACTTTTCGTTAGGGTGCCATTTTTGGTTTCATTCTTTGTTATCATCAAAATCATGGAATCTGTTGTAGAACAAAAATTGTTCTTACACTTGTACGCTCCGTGAGGAATTTTTTGGTATATCAGATATGGTCCTTCCTAATTAGGTTGCAGCTTCCCCTAATGAAGGTACAAATACTTCCTTTAGTACCAGGTCACCCTCCTGCATCTCCCTCGACTCTACCTTAGATTTGTATCTCCTTGCGACTTTATGTTTGGCAACAAACTCTCGGACATGGACGACTTCTCGTAGCTCGACGACCAGGTCCACAACACATTTTAATCCTATCTCATTTATTTCTTTGTCCAAATGGGCTCGTCTCCATGAAGGCGTCTCGATTTCTACGGGCATCATTGTGTCATCCCCACAAACCACGAAAAACGGGGTTTCCTTGGTGGTGGACTGTGGTGTGCATGGTACGACCATAATATCTCGTGGAGCAGCTCAGACCATGGACCGTTGGCATCTTCCAACCTCTTCTTGAGTCCTTTAAGGATTACTTTATTTGATGAATCGACTTGTTCGTTGGCTTGAGGGTGTCTTACGGACACAAACTTTTTTCGTACTCCTAAATCCTTACAAAAGTCGATGACCATGGCGCTGACAAATTGGGTTCCATCGTCCGAGACAATGGTGCTAGGAAGGCCATATCGACACATAATCCTCTACCAATATAAGCATTTGATCCTTTATATCGTGATTTTGGCCACTACCTCTGCCTTTATCCGTTTGGTGAAGTAGTCTACTCCCAATACCAAGAACTTTACTTGACCTGGTACCAAAGGGAACGGGCCCAGGATATCCATGCCCCACTAGTATAATGGCCAGGGTGAGGTCATCGATTGGAGAAACTCGGCAGGAGCATGGTGAAAGCATGCATATGGAATTGATCACACCTCTTGACGAAGGCGAGACTGTCTTTCATTAGTGTGGGCCAACAATACCTTGTCTTGAGTAGTTTGTGAGCGAGAGCCTTTATGCCGATGTGACTATTGCAGGCTCACCGATGAACTCGCGAGTAATAGGGCGACCTCATTCCTTCCGAAGCACATCACCATGGGAGTAGTGTAATACCCCAAAATTTACCCTTCATTTTTCCTGAAGAAAAAAAAAACGAAAAAAAAAAAAAACGAAAAAAAAAAAAAAAACGAAAACGAAAAAAAAATAATAATAATAATTTAATTAATTAATTAATTAATTAATTAAATAAATAAAATATAACAAATTATTTTGGACTTGGGTCTCCCTCATTTGAGCCCATTACCCATGAAAATCAGTCTATAAATACTGAAGTTTCAGTAGAGGAAAACACACTTGGAGTTACACTGGGAGATTCACTGGAGAAAGAAGGAAGAGAAGCAAAACCCTGAGGAAAAGATAGTGAGAGAAAAGCCAACAGAGTTCAGAGCAACCTCCAAACCCTAAAAGGAACTCAACTTGTAAACCTCACGGGCGCAATTTCAATCAAGCTTTCCAATCAGGTTTGCCCTATATCCATCATCTTTATGCCTTTTATTTGAATGCTCTAAATGTATGAGGTATTATGGGTGAATTTGATACTTTTTTTGTGAGCCTTTTGTGAATTTTGATGGAATTATTCATGTGGTTACATTTTGATTTAGGGGCAACTCTGGGTTACCCTATTTTGTTTATTCTAACCTGTCTTGTGTTTCCATGGCATTGTTTTCTCTTGATTTCATCCTACTACTCTAACCCTTTGTCGAGTTTTGTGAGGGCTCACATGGCTTTCGCAGAGACACTCGCGTGGTTTCCCACTTTATTTGTGGGATACCCCCTGGAGTTTTATTCTGATTATTCGTGTTGATTGATTTCCTTTGACGGTCCAGCTGGAGACATTTCAGGGTTTCTTGCCCCTTTAACTGCTATAGCTTCGGATCTTTATCCATGTGGTAATTTTTTCCCTTTCTCATACTTTATCGCTTTCTTAGCTGGAAGACCTCGATGGGAGGCAATGTTTGAGCCCCTTGGTGGCATTTTACTTTGAGATACATGTTTTGTGTTTTGTATTCATATCCCTGCAGGTAGCGCGGTTCCTTCGTCAAGGACTGCCTTTTTGCCCTCGAGCATCCCAAACCCTAAAACCCAAAGCAACACGTTTACTCCTTCTACTACAGGCGAGTAAGTCTCCAAAGGTCGAGCATCCGGTAGATTGCGTAGTAACGTTGTTCGTCCAAAACCCAATCCATAACCCCGTAGTTAGCCGAACTACGGCTTGCTCTGATTCTCATTCCAGATGAGATACGTAGGCATAAGACGCGATGTCTTAGCGAGCACACATCCCCCCAACTCATAGGTCAGCCGAGCTACGAAGACTCTGATTCTCATATTCAGATGAGATACGTATGCAGTGGATGCAACATCCGCGCGAGTCATTTTCATTTAACCCTTTTTTGTTTTTTTGGCAAACAGCACAAGATAAACCCACACCCTTTAGACAAGAACTACAAAAGTGGATCCCGTAGAGTACTATGGATGCGTAGGGGTGCTAATACCTTCCCTTCGCATAACCGACTCCCGAACCCAAGATTTGGTTGCGAGACCCCGTCTTGTCCTTTCCTTTTTTTCAGGTTTACTTTGAGCGTTTCCTTTCCCTCCGTTGGGATGAATAACGCACGGTGGCGACTCTTCTGTCTTTTTCTTTCGCCGGTTGTTTTTTTCGCACACTGTATTTTTCAGGTTGCGACAGTTGGCGACTCTGCTGGGGACCCTAAGAAGTTGACCTCTTGCTGGTCCATCTTCCCTAAGCGAGTCCCTCCTAGCTTTTGTAGTTTGTTTGTTTATTGGGTGTTCATGCTTTTGTACAGTTATTTATTTACCTGCTTTACCTTATTTCATTGTGTACATATCATTGCTGTATCTGTTGGTTGGCTATGGCTGCTTGGTGATTTTTGTGAGATGAGTTCTATACCCGAACTCGAGTGCACTTAAGATAGGAGAATGGCATAGTCCTGTCAACTTGTGTGGAGTATTCCTTAGCGAGTTGACTTGCAAGCCCATTCACTTGGTGGAGGTCATGTTGAGATCAATAATGTCACATAAGTAAGTTGTGGTTAGACATTACTTGTTCCAATATAGACCTAAGAAGCCAAGGACCTTAGTTTACCTAACCCATCTTGGCCTATTCGTAGGACGTAGTGCGAAAGTCGTTCAAATGTAAGATTTGATACGATTGTTACGCGATACTACACTCATAAGAGTCTCTCTTGAGAATATTGTTGGAATACGAGTAGTCCTTCCTCTGATAATATCCGAAAGATGGGATTATGACTATGGGAACCTTTTGTAGAACATGTTTGGCAGGTTTAAACCTTAGTACACTCCTTTTGGGTGGTTCTTAACCTAAACTCCATGCTCGTGACTTGCAACAAACCCTTGATTCATGGTTGATCCGATCAGGCATCCTTAATATCAATGAAACTCGGGTGTTGATAAGGTGTAAACCATAATCCACCAAAATGGGTGGTTGATATTAAGGATAACATGATCCATCCCATGACCTTTGTTTGGTGTGCTCTTAATTTCTCTCCAGACAGTGCAACCTGACAGATGTTCAAGCAGATACAGCAATCCTGATTCCCATGCCACTGCACTGCATTCACATCATTTTGTATCACATCATTTTGCATTCATAATCATTCACACATGTTTATCCATTTCTGTGGGGTTTATATCTTCCACTTGATTCTAGTTGGAATTTTCTTGGTTCTCATCAACGGCTTAGTCTTTTCTTACACTGTTTATCAAATGTGAGACTGGAATCAAGGGGGTAGAATACCTTTGGAATTGATAAACATGTCATTGCATTTGCATATTCATTAGCATGTCTTGCATAACAGGTACTGCCGCAGGGGTGACCATTCCAGCTGCAGCGCCACTACAACACCAACAATCACAACGTCAACCAGCTCAGTATCAACAGCAGCAGCAACCAGGTAACAGACCCGCTTATCAACAGAGGCAAAGGATGATGGACCGGCGTTTCGACACCCTTCCAATGTCGTACGCCCAGTTGCTTTCTAGTCTTCAACAACTACAACTTGTGCAACTGCGCACTCTGGCTCCTCCTATTGGTAGACTTCCGGTGGGTTACGACGCCAACGCTAGGTGTAGCTTCCACTCTGGGGCACCTGGCCATGACATTGAGAACTGCAAAGCTTTTAAGCACGTAGTTCAGGACCTCATAGATTCAAAGGCTATCGACCTTGCACCAGCTCCGAATGTCGTCAACAATCCCATGCCCCAGCATGGTGGGGCCAACGTTAACATGGTTGAAGGAGAAGTCAAATTAGTCGCTGCAGTCAACAATGAAGATGGGGATAGTGACTGCGACATCGACAACTGGGTGCGTCCGAGGATCCCGGGTGAAGTCATCAACAATTGGTCTTCTGAAGAGATTATCCAAGTCACTCTTCTTGAAGAGTAATTTTCTTTGTTTATTCATGCATATCCAAGTCTTACGTTCCGCCCAGGGCGTAATGACTCATTGTAGGGCCTGTAACACCCTTCTAAAATACCCCAAATATTTAATTAAAAATAATAAACATATAACAATTCAGAGTAATTATGCCATTCAAGGGTGTCACACAATTATTCACACCATTCAACAATATAACGGTCATGCTCTTTTATTAATTCAAAACATAAACATTTGCATAAAACGCAGCGGATAGAGATCTCCTCTATCATGTAAAACATGTAACATTCACATGTAAATTATTCAACAACATAAAACATCCCATCCCGATGTTACATCTATCAGAGCACGACCCACTAAGGAGACTACACTAGACTCCAAGCATTCGCTTCTACTCAACTCATTTCTCGTTACCTGAAAAATAGTTGTAAGGGTGAGTTCCTCAATCAATATAATAAGCATTATAGAATATAATGTCATGTTAAGTAATTTAACACATTAATCACCCTAATCGCAACATACAATCAGTAACAGCACATCAGCTCAACATCATACTCAACACCAATATAAAGCACAAGTATAATCTCAATTCATACTCCATAACAACACAAACACACGTATAATATTGGAATACATCCATTCATATTATACGCCATACATACATTATGCAATGAGACTCCACACATGCGGTACCGACTATTCTTGAACATATAGTTCAAGTTCACCGATCCCTCCAGATACGGCTACTAAGCTCACTAGTCCCACTCATTTGAGACCTAGTGACTCACTCACTAATTCCTCACCATGGGAATTAGCTACAGCCCCGAAGGCTAGACTATGCACACTAATCATCTAGCATGCAAACATCAACAACAAACCCACAATGGTTCACTCACTAATTCCTCACCATGGGAATTAGCTACAGCCCCGAAGGCTATGCTATGCACGCTAATCATCTAGCAATGCAGCATCAACAACAATTCACAATGGACATATGCTCACACTCTAAGCCATACAACAGTCCATTCACAAATACATGCATAATATATACATTCATAGCATTATGCATATCATCATACATCATCAACACATGTATCAACACATCATTATCATGTCAATCAATTAAACACAGTATTAGCACACTCTACTAATACCTATACTGCTCAAAACAGCGGGAAATAATCCCTATTACATCATACGCCAACATAGGCCAACTCTCAATTATGTACACAACATTAAAAAGCCAATTTTTCCACTCTGCAACAGTGTTAACCGGTTAACGCCCTGGGTTAACCGGTTAACGCAGGCAAAACACGCTTACTGCCCAAAACTTAACAGTGTTAACCGGTTAACGCCCTGGGTTAACCGGTTAACGCAGGCAAAACAGTACTAATTCTCAATTCATAACAGTGTTAACCGGTTAACGCCCTGGGTTAACCGGTTAACGCAGACAAAACAGCAGTTCCTGCGCTAACACAAAGCAGAATGCAGAATTCTCCGCATTTTCCGCCGTTGGAGGACTTCCGGACCTCCAATTCCGATTCCGTAAAAAGCTATACGTTCGGAATTTCACAACTAACCCAAACACAGATTCAATTACAGTCTAAATACAATTTATCCAATTCAATTCTTCAGCATCAACAATCCCAATTAGGGTCAAATTAACGGCTTATCACTACCCATTACATATTATCCCATAATACCCATTAATCGACGATAAACCCCCCTTACCTGATTAATCCGGCAAATCTTTGAGCTCCAAGCTTTTCTCTCTTCAACCTTCAGCCCTTGCTCTGTCTCTTTGCCCTTTTCCTCTTTCACGATCGTTTCTCTACTTTTCACGTAAAAACCTTTTTACTCCAAATGGGCTCTTTTCCTTATTTCCAACATATATATATTTTCCAATAATAATAATAATCCAATAATATTTCCAATTAATTAATTAAATTAATAAATATTATATTAATTTAAATTAAATAATTAGCCTTATTTCATCGGGGTGTTACAACTCTCCCCCACTAAAAGAGTTTTCGTCCTCGAAAACATACCTCAAGCGAACAACTCTGGGTAAGACTCCTTCATCTTACTCTCAAGTTCCCAAGTCACATTGCCACCTGCTGGTCCTCCCCAAGCTACCTTCACCAAGGCAATCTCTTTACCCCGCAACTGCTTCAACTCTCGATCCTCGATCCTCATAGGTGATGTTTCAACAGTCAGGTTATCTCTCACCTGTACATCATCTACTTGGACTACATGCGACGGATCATGAATGTACCTCCTCAACTGAGACACATGAAAAACCTCATGCAAATTCGCAAGCGACGGCGGTAAAGCGACACGATAGGCTACCTCCCCTATCCTCTCCAAAATCTGATAAGGACCAATAAATCGAGGTGTCAACTTCTTCGACTTCAAAGCTCGACCAACGCCAGTTATCGGAGTAACACGAAGAAACACATGATCTCCCTCTTGGAACTCAAGTGACTTCCTCCTCTTATCATGATAACTCTTCTGACGACTCTGAGCAATTCTCATCTTCTCCTGAATCATCTTAATCTTTTCTGTAGTCTGTTGAACAATCTCCGGTCCAACCACAGCACTCTCACCGGACTCATACCAACATAACGGTGTCCGACATCTCCTACCATACAAAGCTTCAAACGGTGCCATACCAATGCTCGAATGAAAACTATTGTTGTAGGTAAACTCAATCAAAGGCAAATAACAATCCCAAGCGCCTCCTTTTTCCAAAACACAAGCCCTCAAAAGGTCCTCCAGTGACTGAATCGTCCTCTCAGTCTGACCATCAGTCTGCGGATGATATGCAGAACTCAACCTCAGCTTAGTTCCCAAAGCTCTCTGCAAACCTTCCCAGAACTTCGATGTAAATCTAGGATCTCGGTCCGAAACAATACTCGACGGAATACCATGCAAACTTACAATCTTCTCAATATACAACTCGGCTAATCTCTCTAACGGATAATCCATTCTGATCGGAATGAAATGAGCCGATTTTGTCAACCTGTCAACAATCACCCAAATAGCTTCAAAATTCTTACTTGTCCTCGGTAAACCAGAAACAAAATCCATACTGATACTATCCCACTTCCACTCTGGAATAGCCAACGGTTGCATTAGCCCAGACGGTTTCTGATGCTCAATCTTTGACTTCTGACAAGTCAAACAGGAATAAACAAAACTCGCAATTTCTCTTTTCATTCCCGGCCACCAAAATAACTTCTTCAAATCATGATACATCTTCGTAGCTCCAGGATGAATACTCAATCCACTACGATGTCCTTCCTCAAGAATACTCTTCTTAAGCTCAGTAACATCCGGAATACACACCCGACTACCAAATTTCAAAATACCATTCTCATCAACTCTGAATTCACCACCTTGACCTTGATTCACTAAAGTCAACTTATCAACCAAAAGCATATCGGATTTCTGACCCTCTCTGATCTCATCCAGAATATTACTCGTTAACTTCAACATTCCCAATTTAACACTATTGTGAGTACTCTCACACACCAAACTCAAGTCTCTAAACTGCTCAATTAAATCCAATTCCTTAACCATTAACATAGACATATGCAATGATTTCCAACTCAATGCATCAGCCACTACGTTTGCTTTACCCGGATGGTAATTCAAACCAAAGTCATAATCCTTCAGAAATTCTAACCATCTCCTCTGTCTCATATTCAGCTCTTTCTGATCAAACAAATACTTTAAACTTTTATGGTCACTGAAAACCTCAAATCTTGATCCATACAAGTAATGCCTCCATAACTTCAGAACAAATACCACAGCTGCCAACTCTAAATCATGCGTCGGATAGTTCCTCTCATGAACCCTCAGCTGTCTCGAAGCATAAGCTATAACCTGCTTATTCTGCATCAACACACCACCCAAACCCAACAATGAAGCATCACAGTAAACCTCAAATGATTCCGACGAACTCGGTAATATCAGAATAGGAGCAGTAGTTAACCTTCTCTTTAACTCTTGGAAACCTTCTTCACATTTTGAGTCCCAAACAAACGCTTGCCCCTTTCTAGTCAACATTGTCAACGGTAACGCCAACTTGGAAAATCCCTCAATGAACTTCCTATAATAACCAGCCAAACCAAGAAAACTCCTTATCTCAAAAACTGACTTCGGAGCTTCCCACTTAGATACCGCTTCTATCTTAGAAGGATCAACAGCAACACCACCTCTTGAAATCACATGACCGAGAAAACTAACCTCTTCTAACCAAAATTCACATTTAGAGAGTTTAGCAAATAACTTCTTTTCTCGTAGAACTTCTAAAACCACTCTCAAATGCTCAGCATGCTCTTCTTCAGATTTCGAATACACCAAAATATCGTCAATAAACACCACAACAAACTTATCTAGGTACGGATGGAAAATCCTATTCATATACTCCATGAATACTCCAGGCGCATTAGTCACACCAAAAGGCATCACAGAATACTCATAATGTCCATACCTTGTTCTGAAAGCAGTCTTCTGAATATCCTCAGTTTTCACACGTATCTGATGATACCCAGATCTCAAATCTATCTTGCTGAACACACTCGCACCAACCAACTGATCCATCAATTCATCAATCCTCGGCAAAGGATACCGATTCTTGATCGTCACTTTATTCAGTTGCCTGTAGTCCACACACAACCTCATAGTACCTTCTTTCTTCTTAACCAACAACACTGGTGCACCCCACGGTGACACACTCGGACGAATAAATTTCTTATCCAACAGATCTTCCAACTGACTCTTCAATTCAGCTAACTCAACAGCAGACATCCGGTACGGAGCCATCGATATCGGTCTAGTACCAGGTACCAAATCAATCGAGAACTCAACTTCACGCTCTGGCGGCAATTCATTCACTTCTTCAGGAAACACATCAGGAAAATCACACACCACAGCCAGATCACAAATCACCAGTTTATCTTTAGCTTCCAAAGTCGCTAACAGCATAAACAACTCTGCCCCATCTGCTACTTCCTCATTCACCTGCCTCGCTGATAGAAACAAATCCTTTCCTTCCTCAATCTCAGGAAAAATCACAGTCTTATCAAAACAGTTGATAGAAACTCGGTTAAACACCAACCAGTTCATTCCCAAGATAACATCAATCTGCCCTAGTGGAAGACACACAAGGTCTATCCCAAAGTCTCTACCAAAAATACTCAAAGGACAATTCAAACAAACTGAAGTAGTAGTCACTGAACCCTTCGCAGGAGTATCAATCACCATACTTCCAAGCATCTCAGATATCTCTAACTTAAGTTTCACAGCACAATCCAAAGATATAAAGGAATGAGTAGCATCGGTGTCAATAATAGCTACAAGAGGAAAGCCATTAATATAACACGTACCTCAGATCAAACGATCATCTGCAAAAGTCTCAGAACCCGATAAAGCAAAGACCTTGCCTCCCGACTGATTCTCTTTCTTCGGCTTAGGACACTGTGGACTGATATGACCCACCTCTCCACAGTTGAAACAAGTTACAGTCTTCAACCGGCACTCTGCAGCCAAATGACCACCTTTGCCACACTTGAAACACTTCATCTCAGCACTGGTACACTCATGGACACGATGTCCAGCCCGACCACATCTATAACACTTAGCAGGAGCACTAGAGTCTCCCCCACTAGGCCTCTTCATCCCACTCTGACTCTGAAAACCTTTGCCAGCTGCATACGGTTTTCCACGATCATTCTGATTCTTGCCTTTCCTATCAACCCTCTGCTGATAGCTCTCTGCTCTGGCTTTGGAATCCTGTTCAAAAATCCTGCAACAGTCAACCAAGTCAGAAAACACTCTGATCCGCTGATACCCAATAGCCTGTTTGATCTCGGGACGCAACCCGTTCTCAAACTTCACACATTTCGAAAATTCCCCAGTAGCCTCATCATAGGGAGTGTAATACTTCGACAGCTCTGTGAACTTAGCAGCATACTCAGTAACAGACCTGTTACCCTGCTTCAATTCCAAAAACTCTATCTCTTTCTTTCCTCTGACATCCTCTGGAAAGTACTTCCTCAGGAATCTCTCTCTGAACACAGCCCAAGTGATCTCAGCATTTCCAGCAGATTCCAACTCAGTGCGGGTAGCAACCCACCAATCATCAGCTTCCTCTGACAGCATATGCGTACCGAACCTGACCTTCTGGTTATCGGCACACTCAGTTACTCGGAAGATTCTCTCGATCTCCTTCAACCACTTCTGAGCGCCATCTGGATCGTATGCTCCCTTGAACATTGGAGGATTGTTCTTCTGGAACTCACTCAGTTGACGAGCAGCTCCCATTCCCACAACATTCGGATTTCCTCCAAGTACTCCAGCTAGCATACCCAGAGCCTCAGCAATCGCAGCATCATCTCTACCTCTTCCAGCCATCTCTATTCTGAAAACCCAAACAAACTAAAACAATAAGTACTGATAGGGTTACACAACACCTATCCCGTACAGGGAAACAGAATAATTACGACTCGACTCGACCGACTATGCTCTGATACCACTAATGTAACACCCTTCTAAAATACCCCAAATATTTAATTAAAAATAATAAACATATAACAATTCAGAGTAATTATGCCATTCAAGGGTGTCACACAATTATTCACACCATTCAACAATATAACGGTCATGCTCTTTTATTAATTCAAAACATAAACATTTGCATAAAACGCAGCGGATAGAGATCTCCTCTATCATGTAAAACATGTAACATTCACATGTAAATTATTCAACAACATAAAACATCCCATCCCGATGTTACATCTATCAGAGCACGACCCACTAAGGAGACTACACTAGACTCCAAGCATTCGCTTCTACTCAACTCATTTCTCGTTACCTGAAAAATAGTTGTAAGGGTGAGTTCCTCAATCAATATAATAAGCATTATAGAATATAATGTCATGTTAAGTAATTTAACACATTAATCACCCTAATCGCAACATACAATCAGTAACAGCACATCAGCTCAACATCATACTCAACACCAATATAAAGCACAAGTATAATCTCAATTCATACTCCATAACAACACAAACACACGTATAATATTGGAATACATCCATTCATATTATACGCCATACATACATTATGCAATGAGACTCCACACATGCGGTACCGACTATTCTTGAACATATAGTTCAAGTTCACCGATCCCTCCAGATACGGCTACTAAGCTCACTAGTCCCACTCATTTGAGACCTAGTGACTCACTCACTAATTCCTCACCATGGGAATTAGCTACAGCCCCGAAGGCTAGACTATGCACACTAATCATCTAGCATGCAAACATCAACAACAAACCCACAATGGTTCACTCACTAATTCCTCACCATGGGAATTAGCTACAGCCCCAAAGGCTATGCTATGCACGCTAATCATCTAGCAATGCAGCATCAACAACAATTCACAATGGACATATGCTCACACTCTAAGCCATACAACAGTCCATTCACAAATACATGCATAATATATACATTCATAGCATTATGCATATCATCATACATCATCAACACATGTATCAACACATCATTATCATGTCAATCAATTAAACACAGTATTAGCACACTCTACTAATACCTATACTGCTCAAAACAGCGGGAAATAATCCCTATTACATCATACGCCAACATAGGCCAACTCTCAATTATGTACACAACATTAAAAAGCCAATTTTTCCACTCTGCAACAGTGTTAACCGGTTAACGCCCTGGGTTAACCGGTTAACGCAGGCAAAACACGCTTACTGCCCAAAACTTAACAGTGTTAACCGGTTAATGTAACACCCCTCTACCCAAACGACATATTTTAATAGATTATCAGAGTACAACATGTAGAAGAGTTTACATTTCTTACAACATAACACTTATCGCATCACAACATAAAACATATTATTTATTTTATTAAAACTTCGCAGCGGACAACAACATAAATATTATCATTCATCATATAACAATTCATAATAATATTTCAACATTATTTCAACAAAGTATCTCAACCTATTAGTCATCATAAACAACGTAAATAATAACCAATTATCTATCGAATCCCATAACCCCGGTGTCACATGACCAGAGCATTTGACTCGACTCTGTAGAATAACTCTACACTTATTCTTCAAACCTCAACAATAGCTACTCCTCTTTATCTGCACATTGCTCATCATAGATGAACATAAACACATGCAAAAGGGGTGAGAATTACATTATTAAATAATAATATAACGCCAGAAATATAAACATAAATATATTTCACATATACCAACACAGCTCATCATAATCATCATAATCAACATACTCATGAACATCAACAAAACAACATATCAAATGCAATGCACACACCCATGCATGACTCAACACGACTCGGTATACCCATTTTGTGACCAACTACAGGATCACCGCTCCCAGATTCATCACCATAGAATCCGAGTTCCCCACAAGGAACCAAGCCTC
Organism: Lathyrus oleraceus; assembly: GCF_024323335.1. Taxonomy (NCBI): domain Eukaryota; kingdom Viridiplantae; phylum Streptophyta; class Magnoliopsida; order Fabales; family Fabaceae; genus Lathyrus; species Lathyrus oleraceus. The sequence continues at coordinate 93,870 of NW_026112400.1, forward strand.
TCAACAAGCCCGGAGTCAACAACATCATTGGAACTCAGTCCGTTCATCACTAGGCATCGGCCTTTCAGGAATGCATGCACACCAAACATGCATCATAATCAACATAACAACAACAGCACCATATAGTCATGTTATCATCATCATTAATACATTTTATCGCAAGGGCATATCACATCATGCCACATAATCAAACACAGTATTAGCACACTCTACTAATATCTATACTATTCAAAACAACGGGAAATGAACCCTCGTATATCTTGCATCAGCTAAGTTACCTCGCTCAGCCTAAACAATCAACAACTGCACAACAACAGTCCAGGAAAACCACAAGTCTGCCCATACGCGTATTGCCTATGCCCATACGCGTATTGCCCGCGCCTGCCCAAATCCATACGCGTATTGCCCATGCCCATACGCGTATGCTACGCGTATCACATTCCCATACGCGTACCCACAGAGACCAAAACACGTTCAAAACATCGTCTTCCTCATCCATACGCGTATTGCCTAGCGCCATACGCGTACCAGCCATTTCATACGCGTATGACCAGAAACCAGATTTCCAGATCTGCAATGGCTTTCTCTGCTACGAGATCTATCCAAATTCATCCTTCCACAGTCCAAATTTCACACAAAATCACTCATATCATCTAATACAAATAGTCCCCTATTCTATTTCCCAAATCCTAACATCATTGCATATAATTTCTACGAATTCCTTCGATTAAAATCCCAATTTCGTTCATCCAATATTTCACCGTTTTCAGCATATTATTGTTTAATAAGGTTCAGACCCCTTACCTCTTTGGATTGAAGGAAGTTCTGAGCAATCTTTGGCCTTTTCTTCTTCCTTCTCTTTCTCTTTAGCGTTTCTCCCCTTTCTCTGACTCTGAGGCAACAACACGTGAAAACTCTAAGTTCTCCCTTTGGCCTCTTTTATCCAATTCCACTTTTACCCTTCCACTCTTCATATTCCATTTATTTTATTTATTTAATTATTATTAAAATAAATAACATCTCTAATAATGATAATAATTCCCAATATTATTTAATAATTCACTTTATCTTCAAATAATCATATTAAAATAATATTTAAATTATTCTAACGATAATCGGGGTGTTACAACTCTCCCCCACTTTAGAAGTTTTCGTCCTCGAAAACATACCTCAAGCAAATAGAGCCGGATACGACTCCTTCATCTGATCTTCACGCTCCCAAGTCAAGCTCTCCCCAGCTGGACCTCCCCAAACAACTTTCACTAGAGCAATCTTCTTACCTCTCAGGGTCTTCTCTTCTCGGTCATCTATCCGAATTGGCAACACCTCAACGGTCAAATTATCCCTCACCTGGATATCATCCAACTGAACAACATGCGAAGGATCCGCAATATATTTTCTCAACTGAGATACATGAAACACATCATGCAGATTAGAAAGCGACGGCGGTAAAGCTATCCGATACGCCACTTCCCCAACTCTCTTCAAAATCTGATACGGACCCACAAACCTCGGAGTAAGCTTTTTAGACTTTAAAGCTCTACCCACGCCTGTCGTCGGGGTAACTCTCAAGAACACATGATCTCCCTCTTGGAACTCAAGTGCCTTTCTCCTGTTATCATGATAACTCTTCTGACGACTCTGAGAAATCTTCATTTTCTCCTGAATCATCTTAACCCTTTCAGTCGTCTGCTGCACAATCTCAGGTCCGAGTACAACACTCTCACCTGATTCATACCAACACAATGGAGTTCTACACCTCCTACCATACAATGCTTCATATGGAGCCATACCGATACTAGTATGGAAACTATTATTATAAGTAAACTCCACCAACGGCAAATAACTATCCCAAGAACCACTCTGCTCCAACACACAAGCTCTTAACAAATCCTCCAAGGATTGGATAGTTCTTTCAGTCTGACCATCAGTCTGAGGATGATAAGCTGAACTCAACCTCAACTTAGTTCCCAACGCTTTCTGCAAACTTTCCCAAAATCTAGAAGTAAATCTGGGATCCCTATCAGACACAATACTGGATGGAATACCATGCAGCCTCACTATCTCCTCAATATACAACTCTGCCAACTTCTCTAAAGAGTGATTAATCTTCATCGGCAAGAAATGCGCCGACTTAGTCAATCGATCCACAATCACCCAAATAGAGTCATTACCTTTCACCGTCCTCGGCAATCCCATCACAAAATCCATGGAAATGCTATCCCACTTCCATTCAGGAATCTTCAAAGGTTGCATCATACCTGCCGGTTTCTGATGTTCAATCTTTGACTTCTGACAAGTCAAACATGCATACACAAACTTAGCAACATCTCTTTTCATACCAACCCACCAAAACAACTTCTTCAAATCTTGATACATTTTAGTTGCACCTGGATGGATACTCAATCCACTCCTATGGCCCTCTTCAAGAATACTCTTTTTCAATTCAGACACCTCAGGAACACAAACTCTACCTTTAAATCGCAGGATGCCATTCTCATCAATCTCGAAATTACCACCATTACCCTGGTTAACCATAGTAATATGATCAACTAGAGCGACATCAACTTGCTGACCATTCCGAATATCTTCCAGAATTCCACTAGTCAACTTCAGCATACCCAACTTTACACTATCAGCGGAAACTTCACAACCCAAACTCATATCACGGAACTGTTCAATTAACTCAAGCTCCCGAACCATCATCATAGACATATGTAGAGACTTTCTACTCAGTGCATCTGCAACTACATTAGCCTTACCGGGATGATAACTCAATTCAAAGTCAAAATCCTTCAGTAATTCTAACCACCTTCTCTGCCTCATATTTAACTCTTTCTGATCAAACAGATACTTCAGACTCTTGTGATCACTGAACACTTCGAATCTGGAACCATACAGATAATGCCTCCACATTTTCAACACAAATACAACAGCTGCAAGTTCTAGATCATGCGTAGGATAATTCCTCTCATGAACTTTCAACTGTCTTGAAGCATAAGCTACAACTTTACCGTTCTGCATCAAAACACCACCAAGACCCATCAAAGAAGCATCACAATAAACAACGAAGGACTCACCAGGATTAGGCAAGATCAACACTGGAGCACTGGTCAACCGCCTCTTCAACTCAACAAAACTCGCTTCGCAAGCTGCATCCCACACATACACTTGACCCTTCTTAGTCAACTGCGTCAACGGCAATGCCAACTTAGAGAAGCCCTCAATAAATCTGCGATAATAACCATCTAACCCCAGAAAACTGCGTATCTCAGTAGCAGACTTCGGAGTCTCCCACTGTAATACAGCAACAACTTTAGCAGGATCAACAGAAATCCCACCACTCGAAATCACATGGCCAAGGAAACTCACTTCCTTCAACCAGAACTCACATTTAGATAACTTTGCATATAATTTCTTTTCTCTTAACACCTGCAAAACAATTCTCAGATGTCCTGCATGCTCTTCTTCCGTCTTAGAATATATCAATATATCATCTATGAACACCACAACAAAATTATCAAGGTACGGATGAAATATACGATTCATATATTCCATAAACACACCTGGAGCATTAGACACACCGAACGGCATCACAGTGTATTCATAATGACCATACCTCGTACGGAAAGCAGTCTTCGCAATATCATCTGACTTCACTCGGATCTGATGATAACCCGACCGCAAATCAATCTTACTGAAAACATGAGCTCCAACCAACTGGTCCATCAAATCATCAATCCTCGGCAATGGATACCGATTCTTGATAGTCACCTTATTCAACTGCCGATAATCGACACACAACCTCATCGTACCTTCTTTCTTCTTCACTAACAATACTGGTGCACCCCAAGGAGAAACACTTGGACGCACAAACTTCTTCTCAAGCAATTCCTCCAGTTGCTTCTTCAATTCAACTAATTCCGCTGCCGACATTCTATAAGGAGACATCGACACTGGACTCGTACCTGGTACTAAGTCAATGGCAAATTCGACTTCACGTTCTGGAGGTAAATCACTTACATCCTCCGGAAACACATCCTGAAATTCACAGACAACAGGTAAATCTACACTTACCACTTTCTTATCCGCTTGCAGAGACGCAACTAAAGCGAATATCTGAGCTTCATCTTTCACAAAATCCCCCACCTGCCTAGCAGATAGAAATCTTGCCTCGTCATTCTCACCAAATTCAGAAAACCGCACCGTCTTCCTATAGCAGTTGATAAACACGCCATAGAATTCTAGCCAATTCATTCCCAGAATAATATCAATTTGGTACAAGGGTAAGCACACCAAATCAACCACGAACTCTCTCTCAAAGATCGTCAAATGACAACCTCGACAGACAACAGAAGTCTTCACAGAACCATTAGCAGGAGTATCTATCACCATACTTCCGCCTAGGGACGACATAATCACACCAATCCTGGCCGCACACTCATACGAAATAAACGAATGAGTAGCACCAGTGTCAACAATAGCAAGCAATTCAACATTATTAATCAAGCAAGTACCTTTAATCAGATTATCTTCTTTAGGAGCTTCAGTCCCACTCAGAGCAAACACCCTACCAGTAGTATGAGCTGCAGTAGCCGCCTTCTTCGGTTTCGAGCACTGCGAACTGATATGGCCTTTCTCGCCACAATTAAAACATGTTGGACCAGCATCCTTACATTCAGTAACTCTATGACCAGCCTGACCGCATCGGAAACATCTCAGCACTTTCTTGGTACAGCCATCAGCACGGTGGCCTGGCTCGCCACACTTGAAACATTTACCAGCTATGGAAGATCCTCCCCCACTTGGCTTCTTCTCATCTACCACTTTCTGCTTACCTTTACCATTCGGAGATGCATAAGGACTACCACGATCCTTATTCTTCTTCTCACTAAGACTCTTGTAATGAGCAGTTCTAGCCTTGCTATCTTCATCAAATATCCTGCACTTATTAACCAGTGTAGGAAATCTACGAATCTCCTGGTAACCAATGCCTTGTTTGATCTCGGGACGCAACCCGTTCTCAAACTTGACACACTTGGATTCCTCAGCATCAGCACCATTATAATGAGGACAATACTGCACCAGCTCTTCAAACTTCGAAGCGTAATCAGCAACAGACATGTTACCCTGCTTCAGTTCTAGAAATTCCATCTCCTTCTTACATCGCACATCAGCAGGAAAATATTTCTCCAGAAAGACCGTCTTGAACCTTTCCCAAGTCATCTCAGCACCTGGTACTTCAATTCTCTGACGAGTGTTATCCCACCAGTTTTCAGCCTCTTCAGATAACATATGCGTACCAAACTGCACCTTCTGTGCTTCAGTACACGTCATTACCCGGAAAATCTTCTCAATTTCCTTCAGCCAAATCTGAGCACCATCTGGATCATAGCGCCCTTTGAATGTAGGAGGGTTATTCTTCAGAAACCTTCCCAAATTCCTAAACTCGTCGACCGGCGGATTCTGCTGCGCCTGCATAGCCTGCGCCATAGCAGTCAAAGCCTCAGCAATCGCACGGTCATTTTCTCCAGCCATACTCTGCACAACACAACCACAACCGTTAAATATCGACAGTGTCATTTACACTAATCGACCGACAGGGAAAACATCACATTACGACTCGACTGGACTGACTATGCTCTGATACCACTAATGTAACACCCCTCTACCCAAACGACATATTTTAATAGATTATCAGAGTACAACATGTAGAAGAGTTTACATTTCTTACAACATAACACTTATCGCATCACAACATAAAACATATTATTTATTTTATTAAAACTTCGCAGCGGACAACAACATAAATATTATCATTCATCATATAACAATTCATAATAATATTTCAACATCATTTCAACAAAGTATCTCAACCTATTAGTCATCATAAACAACGTAAATAATAACCAATTATCTATCGAATCCCATAACCCCGGTGTCACATGACCAGAGCATTTGACTCGACTCTGTAGAATAACTCTACACTTATTCTTCAAACCTCAACAATAGCTACTCCTCTTTATCTGCACATTGCTCATCATAGATGAACATAAACACATGCAGAAGGGGTGAGAATTACATTATTAAATAATAATATAACGCCAGAAATATAAACATAAATATATTTCACATATACCAACACAGCTCATCATAATCATCATAATCAACATACTCATGAACATCAACAAAACAACATATCAAATGCAATGCACACACCCATGCATGACTCAACACGACTCGGTATACCCATTTTGTGACCAACTACAGGATCACCGCTCCCAGATTCATCACCATAGAATCCGAGTTCCCCACAAGGAACCAAGCCTCTCAACAAGCCCGGAGTCAACAACATCATTGGAACTCAGTCCGTTCATCACTAGGCATCAGCCTTTCAGGAATGCATGCACACCAAACATGCATCATAATCAACATAACAACAACAGCACCATATAGTCATGTTATCATCATCATTAATACATTTTATCGCAAGGGCATATCACATCATGCCACATAATCAAACACAGTATTAGCACACTCTACTAATATCTATACTATTCAAAACAACGGGAAATGAACCCTCGTATATCTTGCATCAGCTAAGTTACCTCGCTCAGCCTAAACAATCAACAACTGCACAACAACAGTCCAGGAAAACCACAAGTCTGCCCATACGCGTATTGCCTATGCCTATACGCGTATTGCCCGCGCCTGCCCAAATCCATACGCGTATTGCCCATGCCCATACGCGTATGCTACGCGTATCACATTCCCATACGCGTACCCACAGAGACCAAAACACGTTCAAAACATCGTCTTCCTCATCCATACGCGTATTGCCTAGCGCCATACGCGTACCAGCCATTTCATACGCGTATTGCCTAGTGCCATACGCGTATGACCAGAAACCAGATTTCCAGATCTGCAATGGCTTTCTCTGCTACGAGATCTATCCAAATTCATCCTTCCACAGTCCAAATTTCACACAAAATCACTCATATCATCTAATACAAATAGTCCCCTATTCTATTTCCCAAATCTTAACATCATTGCATATAATTTCTACGAATTCCTTCGATTAAAATCCCAATTTCGTTCATCCAATATTTCACCGTTTTCAGCATATTATTGTTTAATAAGGTTCAGACCCCTTACCTCTTTGGATTGAAGGAAGTTCTGAGCAATCTTTGGCCCTTTCTTCTTCCTTCTCTTTCTCTTCAGCGTTTCTCCCCTTTCTCTGACTCTGAGGCAACAACACGTGAAAACTCTGAGTTCTCCCTTTGGCCTCTTTTATCCAATTCCACTTTTACCCTTCCACTCTTCATATTCCATTTATTTTATTTATTTAATTATTATTAAAATAAATAACATCTCTAATAATGATAATAATTCCCAATATTATTTAATAATTCACTTTATCTTCAAATAATCATATTAAAATAATATTTAAATTATTCTAACGATAATCGGGGTGTTACAGTTAACGCCCTGGGTTAACCGGTTAACGCAGGCAAAACAGTACTAATTCTCAATTCATAACAGTGTTAACCGGTTAACGCCCTGGGTTAACCGGTTAACGCAGACAAAACAGCAGTTCCTGCGCTAACACAAAGCAGAATGCAGAATTCTCCGCATTTTCCGCCGTTGGAGGACTTCCGGACCTCCAATTCCGATTCCGTAAAAAGCTATACGTTCGGAATTTCACAACTAACCCAAACACAGATTCAATTACAGTCTAAATACAATTTATCCAATTCAATTCTTCAGCATCAACAATCCCAATTAGGGTCAAATTAACGGCTTATCACTACCCATTACATATTATCCCATAATACCCATTAATCGACGATAAACCCCCCTTACCTGATTAATCCGGCAAATCTTTGAGCTCCAAGCTTTTCTCTCTTCAACCTTCAGCCCTTGCTCTGTCTCTTTGCCCTTTTCCTCTTTCACGATCGTTTCTCTGCTTTTCACGTAAAAACCTTTTTACTCCAAATGGGCTCTTTTCCTTATTTCCAACATATATATATTTTCCAATAATAATAATAATCCAATAATATTTCCAATTAATTAATTAAATTAATAAATATTATATTAATTTAAATTAAATAATTAGCCTTATTTCATCGGGGTGTTACAGGGCCCATCTATGTGACACTTGCATTTTTTATCATAAATAAAGGACGTCTTTTTGCATTCAAATATTTCGTTCCTTGTCTTTCTATTTTTGCAGTTTTTCAAAATAAAAAAAAATGGCAATGTTTTGTTTAGTTTCCACTTTTTTTCTTTCACACTCATAAGCACATACCATCACTCATGCAGATGCACATCACCGGATCCTATTGATAACGTTTCTGCTACGGCTCGCTTCGACTTTGAAAATCCAATCTTTCAAGCTGAAGAAGAGGATGATGAAGACTGTGAACTCCCTGAAGAACTTACCAGGTTATTAAAACAAGAGGAAAGGGTCATTCAACCGCATCAAGAGTCTGTTGAAGTGATTAATCTCGGCACCGAGGACGCCAAGAGAAAAATCAAGATAGGGGCTGTTTTGAGAGATGATGTGAAGAAAGGGCTGATTGAATTGCTGCAAGAATACGTTGACATCTTCGCCTGGTCTTATCAGGACATGCCTGGGCTGGACACAGACATCGTGGTACACCGCTTGCCTCTCAAAGAAGGTTGTCCTCCGGTCAATCAGAAACTCAGAAGAACAAGACCAGAGATGGCTGTCAAGATAAAGGAAGAAGTGCAAAAGCAGTTGGATGCAGGGTTTCTAGCAGTCACCAATTATCCGCCATGGGTTGCAAACATCGTCCCAGTACCTAAGAAGGATGGAAAGGTACGGATGTGTGTCGACTACCGGGATCTGAACAGAGCTAGCCCTAAAGATGATTTCCCATTACCTCACATCGATGTTTTGGTGGATAATACAGCTCAGTTCTCGGTATTCTCCTTCATGGATGGCTTTTCTGGCTATAACCAAATCAAGATGGCACCAGAGGACATGGAAAAGACAACTTTCATAACCCCATGGGGCACCTTCTGCTACAAGGTGATGCCGTTTGGTCTGAAAAATGCCGGAGCAACATATCAACGAGCTATGGTAACTCTGTTCCATGATATGATTCATCATGAAATCGAGGTTTATGTGGATGATATGATTGCCAAATCTCAGACAGAAGAAGAACATTTATTGAATTTGCAGAAACTGTTTGAGCGTTTGAGGAAATTCAAACTGAGACTTAATCCGAACAAGTGCACTTTCGGGGTGAGATCGGGAAAATTGATGGGTTTTATCGTTAGCGGAAAAGGGATTGAGGTGGATCCCGACAAAGTAAAAGCGATACAGGAAATTCCTGAGCCAAGAACAGAGAAGCAAGTCCGTAGTTTCTTAGGGAGGTTGAACTACATTGCAAGGTTCATCTCTCACCTAACAACCACGTGTGAGCCAATTTTCAAATTGCTGAGGAAAGATCAGGCTATCAGGTGGAATGAAGATTGTCAAAGGGCTTTCGAGAAGATAAAAGAGTATTTGCAGAATCCTCCAATCCTTATACCTCCAGTTCCTGGGAGACCTCTGATAATGTACCTATCAGTGACTGAGAACTCGATGGGGTGTGTATTGGGATAGCATGACGAGTCTGGTCGAAAAGAGCATGCCATATACTACCTTAGCAAAAAGTTTACCGACTGTGAAGTCAAATATTCACAGCTTGAGAAAACTTGCTGCGCTTTGGCCTGGGCTGCTCGCCGACTGAGGCAGTATATGTTGAACCATACTACCTTGTTGATTTCTAAGATGGATCCAGTAAAATACATATTCGAGAAGCCAGCTCTCACCGGAAGGGTCGCTCGTTGGCAAATGATTTTAACAGAGTATGATATTCAGTACACGTCACAGAAGGCCATCAAAGGGAGTATCCTGTCAGACTATCTTGCTCAGCAGCCGATTGATGATTATGAGCCGATGAAGTTTGATTTTCCAGATGAAGACATCATGTTCCTCAAGATGAAAGACTGTGAAGAGCCAGTTGTTGAGGAGGGACCTGATCCAAACGAAAAGTGGACTTTGTTGTTTGATGGGGCTGTCAATGCTAGAGGAAGTGGAATTGGTGCTGTCATTACAACTCCGAAAGGTGCCCACATGCCTTTCACCGCTCGTCTGACTTTCGAGTGCACCAATAATGAAGCTGAGTACGAGGCCTGTATCTTGGGCATTGAGCAAGCCATTGATCTGAGAATCAAGACTCTGGACATCTTCGGAGATTCAGCTCTGGTGATTAATCAAGTGAATGGTGATTGGAATACTCTCCAACCCACTCTGGTCCCCTACAGAGATTACACGAGAAGACTTTTGACTTTCTTCACAACGGTAAAATTGTATCATATACCTCGTGATGAGAACCAGATGGCAGACGCACTTGCTACTCTATCCTCCATGATTAAGGTAATTCGTTGGAACCATGCTCCCAGGATCGATGTGATGCGCCTTGACAGGGCCGCGTATGTGTTTGCTGCTGAACTGGTAGTCGATGACAAGCCTTGGTATCACGATATCAAGTGCTTTCTGAAGAATCAAGAGTACCCTGCAGGGGCATCCAACAATGACAGAAAGACTTTGAGAAGATTGGCAGGCAGCTTCTTCTTGAACAAAGACGATGTGCTGTATAAGAGGAACTTCGACATGGTTTTGCTCAGATGCGTGGACAGACACGAGGCGGACATGTTAATGCAGGAAGTTCATGAAGGTTCCTTCGGTACTCATGCCGGCGGACATGCAATGGCTAAGAAATTGTTGAGAGCGGGTTATTACTGGATGACCATGGAATCTGATTGTTTCAAATATGCTCGGAAGTGTCATAAATGCCAGATTTATGCTGATAAGGTGCATGTACCACCGAATCCTCTGAATGTGATGTCTTCGCCGTGGCCGTTTGCCATGTGGGGCATTGATATGATTGGAAAGATTGAGCCGACTGCTTCCAATGGGCATCGCTTCATCCTTGTTGCCATCGACTATTTCACCAAGTGGGTCGAGGCAGCGTCGTTCGCGAATGTCACCAGACATGTGGTTGCCCGTTTCATCAAGAAAGAAATCATTTGTCGCTATGGGATTCCTGAAAGAATCATTACTGATAATGGTTCTAATCTCAACAACAAAATGATGAAGGAGTTGTGTCAGAACTTCAACATTCAGCATCACAACTCTTCCCCTTACCGCCCTAAGATGAACGGCGCTGTTGAGGCGGCAAATAAGAACATAAAGAAGATTGTGCAGAAGATGGTCGTCACGTACAGAGATTGGCATGAGATGCTACCTTTCGCCTTGCATGGGTACCGTACTTCAGTACGTACATCGACCGGGGCAACCCCCTACTCCCTTGTGTATGGTATGGAAGCAGTCCTACCTGTTGAAGTGGAGATTCCTTCCCTAAGAGTCTTGTTGGATGTCAAGCTAGATGAAGCTGAATGGATTCGGACAAGGTTCAATGAGTTGAGTCTTATCGAAGAGAAGCGAATGGCAGCCATTTGTCATGGGCAGTTGTATCAGAGTCGGATGAAGAGAGCCTTTGATCAGAAAGTGCATCCTCGTTGTTTCCAAGTCGGAGATTTAGTGTTGAAAAGGATCCTTCCTCCTCAGACAGATCACAGGGGCAAGTGGACTCCTAACTATGATGGACCGTATATTGTCACCAAGGTTTTTGATGGTGGGGCTTTAATGCTTGCAACTATGGATGGTGAAAACTTCACTTCCCCTGTGAACTCAGACGCAGTTAAAAAAATACTTCGCATAAAATAGACCCGCTGGACAGAAAAAAAGAATAGTCCAGGCAAAAAATGGGCATCCCGGCGAACCAAGAAAATGAAAAGGTTCGGGCAAAAATTAGGGATTAAAAATGAAAAGATCGTACACCCGGTAAGTTGAAAACCTGAAAAGGCAACTTAGGCAAAAATGGGTATCCCGGTGGATCGAAAACCCGAAAAGGGCGATCCAGGCAAAAGTTAGGGATTAAGCGAATGACTGCGTTCTGAGTAGTTCTGAATCTCATCTCATGCCAATGACTGGAAATTTTTGAAGGATAGGAAACAGTTCAATCACTCTTTCAGAAAGCTGATCATCTGGAGGATCTTGAAGACGGGCAAGTCATAGCAGAATTGGAACCCAATAGAAATCCATTTCACATTGCCATTAGATTAATTTCTGTTTTTATCTATTGTGCAATTACCTCTTTCCAGGGATTGCTTCTTAGTGTAAATGCCTATTCAGAGGCCATTCCATCAATAAAATCATGTTATTTAGTATATCTCTGTTTTCATTTTCATTTTACTGTTTTGTTTGCAAAAATGACGTCCGAATTTTTGATAAACATTGCGTCATGACACATAAGGGCTTTACAGGTACATGCTTAATAAACATTTAAAATTGCTGTAAATTTTAAGTGCTTTGGATCGTCTATTCAGAACAGATACCCTCGGGGCATTTCCTTAAAAGTCCCTGCAGATGATCGTGAATATCTTCCTCAGTGAAGTCACCAACAGACAAATTCGGTGTCTTATCCCTGCAAAGCTGATCAGAGCGTTGGATTCTTCAATCCCCAGCAGTTTCTCACCACCGCACTTCCCCAAGCGGTTGTTTCAGGACATACACTCCCCAGCGGAGTTGACAGTGCCAGACTTTATCTTCCCAGCAGAAGTGGCTGCTCCTTAGAGTTCGATGTCAGATCGATAATCCAAATGCCAGATCCATGGTTTCTTTCCTTGAAACAGAACCTCGGTACCGTATCAGTGTTTGCTCCCCCTGCTGAGTCATCTCTCGCAAATCGTGGTTGCCAGAACCATTGTAGCTTTCCTCAGCAGCAGGCTTCCAATGCCATTCTTTCCCCGATCAGAGTCTCGGTATGGCCAGAACACCGCATGGCTAGTCATCTCCCCACAGAGTTCTTTGCGCTGTGCATCTCCAACAGCCTTGCCAGGGTCCAGAAGATGGTGATCATTTCCCCAGTAGATCCCCTTGCCTCAGCTTGGCATTCTACCCAGCATTTCGCATCCCTGCATGTAGAATCATATTGCATTGCATCCTTCCAAATCGCGTAGCATTTCCATTTTCATGGAGCATTACGCCATTGAAAAATTCAAACATATGCATGTAAGCATAAAACATTCTCGGTATCCCAAGTGATAAGCTAGAAGTTGTTTCCAGTACTCAGACTGAAGATTGTTCATGACTTACCTTTGTTATCCCCAGCAAGCGTCATTGGCCCATGCGCCACCTCTATTATCATTCCCTATTTCTGCCAATGCTGACAGGCATGAAGTTTTCCGATGTTCAGATCGAAGAAGTTTCCGACGTTCAGGTCGATGCAACTTGTGGCATTCAGGCCAGTTTTCCGGTATCCAGACCGAAGTGGCATTCAGGCTAGTTTTCCGGTATCCAGACCGAAGTGGCATTCAGGCCAGTTTTCCGGTATCCAGACCGAAGTGGCATTCAGGCCAGTTTTCCGGTATCCAGACCGAAGTGGCATTCAGGCCAATTTTCCGATATTCAGATCGAAGTGGCATTCAGGCCAAGTCTTTCCGATGTTCAGATCGAAGAAGTTTCCGACGTTCAGGTCGATGCGACTTGTGGCATTCAGGCCAAGTTTCCGATGTTCAGATCGAAGTCATTTCCAGTATTCAGACTGATGAGCGGCATTCAGGCCATGGTTATTTCTGTGTTACCATTTATTTTGGTATCCAAGTTAACATTCTTTTTCGATATTCAAACTGACTCTCACCGTACCAGACGAATTCTTCTTTCAAGACCACCTCTTTGCTGATTCTGACAGATATTGTTACTTCACTTCACTTCAGTGCAAATTTTTGGGCTTTTATTGTATTCAATCCCTTGATACCTCGAAAGTACGAAAGCAACTGCCATCTTCTTTCCGGGTCTCCAGTTGATTGAATAGGGGCAGCTGTAATACCCCAAAATTTACCCTTCATTTTTCCTGAAAAAAAAAACGAAAAAAAAAAAACGAAAAAATAAAATAATAATAATAATAATTTAATTAATTAATTAATTAATTAATTAATTAATTAAATAAAATATAACAAATTATTTTGGACTTGGGTCTCCCTCATTTGAGCCCATTACCCACGAAAATCAGTCTATAAATACTGAAGTTTCAGTAGAGGAAAACACACTTGGAGTTACACTGGGAGATTCACTGGAGAAAGAAGGAAGAGAAGCAAAACCCTGAGGAAAAGATAGCGAGAGAAAAGCCAACAGAGTTCAGAGCAACCTCCAAACCCTGAAAGGAACTCAACTTGTAAACCTCACGGGCGCAATTTCAATCAAGCTTTCCAATCAGGTTTGCCCTATATCCATCATCTTTATGCCTTTTATTTGAATGCTCTAAATGTATGAGGTATTATGGGTGAATTTGATACTTTTTTTGTGAGCCTTTTGTGAATTTTGATGGAATTATTCATGTGGTTACATTTTGATTTAGGGGCAACTCTGGGTTACCCTATTTTGTTTATTCTAACCTGTCTTGTGTTTCCATGGTATTGTTTTCTCTTGATTTCATCCTACTACTCTAACCCTTTGTCGAGTTTTGTGAGGGCTCACATGGCTTTCGCAGAGACACTCGCGTGGTTTCCCACTTTATTTGTGGGATACCCCCTGGAGTTTTATTCTGATTATTCGTGTTGATTGATTTCCTTTGACGGTCCAGCTGGAGACATTTCAGGGTTTCTTGCCCCTTTAACTGCTATAGCTTCGGATCTTTATCCGTGTGGTAATTTTTTCCCTTTCTCATACTTTATCGGTTTCTTAGCTGGAAGACCTCGATGGGAGGCAATGTTTGAGCCCCTTGGTGGCATTTTACTTTGAGATACATGTTTTGTGTTTTGTATTCATATCCCTGCAGGTAGCGCGGTTCCTTCGTCAAGGACTGCCTTTTTGCCCTCGAGCGTCCCAAACCCTAAAACCCAAAGCAACACGTTTACTCCTTCTACTACAGGCGAGTAAGTCTCCAAAGGTCGAGCATCCGGTAGATTGCGTAGTAACGTTGTTCGTCCAAAACCCAATCCATAACCCCGTAGTTAGCCGAATTACGGCTTGCTCTGATTCTCATTCCAGATGAGATACGTAGGCATAAGACGCGATGTCTTAGCGAGCACACATCCCCCCAACTCATAGGTCAGCCGAGCTACGAAGACTCTGATTCTCATATTCAGATGAGATACGTATGCAGTGGATGCAACATCCGCGCGAGTCATTTTCATTTAACCCTTTTTTGTTTTTTTGGCAAACAGCACAAGATAAACCCACACCCTTTAGACAAGAACTACAAAAGTGGATCCCGTAGAGTACTATGGATGCGTAGGGGTGCTAATACCTTCCCTTCGCATAACCGACTCCCGAACCCAAGATTTGGTTGCGAGACCCCGTCTTGTCCTTTCCTTTTTTTCAGGTTTACTTCGAGCGTTTCCTTTCCCTCCGTTGGGATGAATAACGCACGGTGGCGATTCTTCTGTCTTTTTCTTTCGCCGGTTGTTTTTTTCGCACACTGTATTTTTCAGGTTGCGACAAGTAGCCCTTCACACTCTATAAATTTTCCCTGAGAGTAAGGTGTATTTGGCAGGTTTCCCTCAGGGTTTTCTTGGGAAAGATCATCGCCCCCTAGTCAAAAGGTGGATTGTTGAATCCTTATTCCAAATGAAAACATGGGTCAGTAATGACTATGACTTTCTCTTTATCCAAGAAATATCTTATCCTATGTTTTTCTCACCAAAGATGATGAAAACTTAAGGGCGAGGCAGTACCTCCCTTCGGCCGACCTTATATCGTTGCCTTTTCCTAGGGAGGTTCCAAGTTGTCTCCCTAGGAAAGGTTATTTGTAAATATAACACTATAAATGTCATTGGTACCAAATGGATTTTCAAGAACAAATCTGATGAAAGTGGTAATGTGACAAGAAACAAGGCTCGTTTAGTTGCTCACGTGTACACTCAAATAGAATGAGTAGATTTTGATGAGACATTTGCTCTAGTTGCTAGACTTGAGTCCATTAGATTATTACTTGAAATTTCCTGCATGATGAAATTCAAATTGTATTAAATGGATGTTAAAAGTTCCTTTTTGAATGAGTATATTAATGAAGAGGTCTATGTAGAGCAACCAAAGGGACTCATTTATCCTAGCTCTCCAAAACATGGGTGCACGCTGAAGAAAGCTCTCTATGGTTTAAAGCAGGCTCCAAGAGCTTGGTATTAGTGGTTAACTGAATTCCTGATCAATAATGGATACAATAGAGGAGGACATATAAACTCTATTTATGAAGAATGATAGAGGATAGCTCGTGATAGCCCAGATTTATGTTGATGGCGCAATGTTTGGTGGGATGTCAAACAAGATGGTAGATCATTTTGTTCAGTATATGCAGTATAAGTTTGAGATGATTCTTGTAGGAAACTCACTTAATTTCTTGGTATTCAAGTAAAGCAAATGGAAGACAACATTTTTGTATCTCAAAGAAAGTATGCAAAGAGTATAGTGAAAATTTTGGTCTTGACAAGGCTAGTCATAACTTCAGCTGCAACTCATGTAAAGTTAACAAAATATGAGAATGGAATTGATATAGATCAAAGTTTCTACAGAAGTATGATAGAGAGACTGTTATATCTCACAACAAGCAGAACTTACATCACTTTTATTGTGGGAGTATGTGTAAGATACGAAGCTAATCCCAAGGCCATTTATCTAAATCAAGAGAATCATGAAGTATGGAACCTATGACTATGGTATTCTCTATTCTCATGACACCAATTCAATATTGGTAGGGTATTGTGATGTAGATTGGACTGGGAGTGTTGATGATAAAAAGAGCACATGAGCACATCTGATGGATGTTTCTTTCTTGGTAATAATTTAATCTCATGGTTCAACAAGAAGTAGAATTGTGTCTCATTATCTGCTACAAAAGCTGAGTATATTGTTACAGGAAGTAGATGCACCCAACTTCTTTAGATGAAATAGATGTTGAAGGAGTACAATATATAACAATTTAACTATTATTAATATTTCAAAGAATCATGTCCAACACGGTAGAACCAAGCACATTGACATTCGTCATCATTTTATCAGGGAACTTGAGGAAAAGAAAATTATAAACCTTTAGCATATAGCAACTAAAAACCAGTTAGATGACATCTTCATTAAGTCACTAGATGCAACTCGGTTTAAAAAGTTGAGGGGTGCTCTTGTCATTTGCATATGTGAGAATTTATAGTAGTCAATGCAATGGAAACGTGCAAGATAAAAAGTCATTTTCTCTCTCTTATGCTTATTATTGCACGTGAAACAAGACTAATAATCCTATGAAAAATTATATTTTTAGCTGGTCCATTGATACAAGCAAGAACAATTCTCATCTCTTTGTATATTGTGCTCTAAAGTTTGCTAATTATCTTTTCTTTCAAGCTCTATAATTTATTGCAAATATGAGTCAAAATTATGAAGAAACTAGGGTTGTGGAATCTTGGACAAAATCTAATGGAGTCAAGAAGGCATCAACAAGGAACTCCAGGGTTCCTGACTCAATGAAGGTTGAACTAGAGAAGAAAGAAATAAAGGTTGAACCACATATTGGACCATCTATTGGAACATATGTGACTGCAAAAAAGTCTATAACAAAGATGAAGTCCTTAAGGAGGAAGTTTGTTCAAGCAAGTGATTCTGACTCGGAGGCTGATGAAAACTGGGTCAATTTTTTAGCATTTGGTGGAAGGTTTGGGTAGTGAAGTTGGAGGTCATGTGTGCTTTCAGTCAATTCAGTTTGACTTTGTTACTTTTGGCCCCTGTATATGGGCATGTTATTTGCTTTCTTTTGTTGGTATGTAATGGCTCTTTATCATTGGCAATGGTTCTTCTATGACAATAATTCTCAGTCTTGTCCACTAACAATACCTTCTCTGTTTTTTTAAACTTTTGCTAAATTGTTGCAAAAAGGGGGAGTAATGGTTTGTTTTCATGCATGCATGTTTGTGTAGAGTGATGCGAACTCTTGTTAGTTGTTCTCTTAAGGTATAACAACCATCTTACATGTTAAGTGTGCTACTTCTACTGCATATGTTCTAATATGGAGTGTTACTTTGTGCTCATTTTATTTTGTCGTGTGCTTACATACTGAAGCATCTAGGCTTCAACTATGTGAGCATGTTAGTGTGTGAGTCTTATTGTTGGTGTATGTTGTTGCTGCTCTGTTATGTATTCTCCTAAATGAGAATTTTTTTTTGTTTTGCTCTTGCACATCTTGTTGAAATGTTATAAGTTATTTTAGCTAAAATTTGCCAAAGGGGATATTGTTGTTCCTTTGGTTAGATACATTTGGTAAAACAACATGGGTTATACAAGATGTATTTTTGGTGAAGATGCAATATGTGGGACAAGATGTTCCAGCATGTGTGCAACATTTGTCCTTACTCTGGAAGACAATTTCAGTGAATTTTTCAGAGCGAAATTCTGTTTGATTCTTGGAAGATTTGGTGTTTATGATTTGTATCTTTTAGTAGTATGTTATTTAGTAAGATTTGTTAAAATATTTATTAAGACCAAATCAATTTAAATGAAAATTTAATATTGAATGAAGATCAAATCAAATCAAATCTTTGTGTGGATGTTTTTAAAGAAAATCAAATGTGGTTGTTCTAAAATCTAATGTCCATCGGAAAAAGCATAGAATATGGATTGGTATTTAAAGAGACTCATCCCTACCTTTGAAGACACTCGAAGTAAGCATTGAAGATCTAGTGTGTTATGGTTTTTTGTTCTTTGAGTCTTTGTATTGTTGTTTGTTATAAACCTCTAAAAGAAGCTTAACCTGAATATTCAAGGCTTAGAAGTGGATTGTTAGCTGAGTTGAAATTCGACATTTTTTAAAGCATTGATCACTAGGGTAGTGATTGAGACAAAGTCAGAGGGGTTCTCATATTTAGGGAGAGTCATAAATAGAAAGACACTGCTAGTACTAGCAAGTAGGAATTGAACAAAGGTTGTTCATCTAAGACTAATTATACTAATAGTATTGAGAGTGAATTTCTTTTTTTGGGTTGGAAGCCCCCAAAATGTAGGTGTTGTTGCATTGAACTGGGTTAACAAATTCTCTTGTGTTCTTTATTGTGTTTTGTTTTAATTCCTTAGTATATGCCAAACTAGTTTAAATTATGGCACACGTTGTCCCAATCATCGTACCAACATATGTTCCCCTAGAACATAATTTCATCATTAAACGCACCAAAAATTGAATTTAAGGAATAAAGGGCCGGTTTGTTTTAGCTTTAAAAAAATGAATTTTTTCTTTGTATTTTTGAAAATGGATTTTAAAAAAAGTTTTTCAAAATGTTACAAGTTTTTCTAAATTTATTTTTTATAAATTAAAAGATTGGATTGTTCATTGTATAACATAAATATACATTATTGAAGATCAAAACATAGTCAAAATCACAAATTTTAAAAAAAAATTGTATCTCAAAAATAATTTTTAGAAAAAGCTATTTGAAATAGCTTCAAAATTAAGTGATTTTTTGAAATTTTGATATCCAAAAAAAGTTTTGATAAAATGATAAAATACCTAAAATCACATTTTAAGAATAACTATTCAAACAAAATTTTCATTTGAAGCTTTTATGAAAAACTTCTTTGTAAATTTTTTTTACACTAAAATATATAACACTATAAAAATCATTTTTAAAAAAAGCCAAAACAAACGGGCCCAAAATCTAAATAAAAATTTATGGGTGTTACAACTCTCCCCCATTTCTTGAATTTTCGTCCTAAAAACTTTTACCCGAGAAGAACAAATCTGGATAAGACTCTTTCATCTGGCTCTCTAGCTCCCAAGTCACGCTACCCTCAATGGATCCTTCCCACACAACCTTAACCAAAGGGATTTCCTTTCCTCTTAAGTATTTTACCCTTCGATCTTCAATTTTCAAGCATGATGTTTCATAAGTTAGGTTATCTCTTATTTGCACATCATTTGATTGAATCACATGAGACGAGTCAAGAACATACTTACGAAGTTGAAAGACATAGAAGACACTATGAAGGTTTTAGAGATGTGGGGGTAATGAAACTTGGTAGGAAACTTTGTCGGCTCTTGTAAGAATTTGATAAGGATCAATAAAACAAGGAGTAAACTTTCGAGACTTCAATTCCCGACCAACCTTAGTCACTGGAGTGACTATCAAGAACACATGATATCCTTCCTGAAATTTGAGGGATACCATGATAACTCTATTGTCTGCTTTGCAACACCCTCATCTTTTCTTGAATCATCTTAACATTTTCGGTAGTTTGCTGCACTATTTCAGGTCCCAGTACAATGCATTCACCATATTCATACCAACATAAGGGTGTTATACACCTTCTACCATATAAGGCTTCAAAATATGTCATTCTGATACTATAATGGAAACTATTGTTATATGTAACTCAATCAGCAGAAACTAATTATCCCAACTACCTTTTTACTACATAACACAAGCTCTTAATAGATCTTTCAAGGATTGGATAGTTCTTTCCCTACGATCGTCCATATATGGATGGTAAGTTGAACTAAACCTTAGCTTGGTTCCCATGGCTTCTTGCAAACTTTCCCAAAATCTCGATGTGAACCTCAAATCTCTATCTGTAACTATGCTAGAGGGAATTCCATGTAATCTCACTTGTATAAATCTCGGCTAGCTTCTGCAACGAGTAAGTGATCTTTATCGGAACAAAAGAGTGGACTTAGTCAACCTACCCATTATAACCCAAATCGAATCACTTCCTTTAGAGGTTCTAGGCAAACCCACTATAAAATCCATGGAGATACTATCCCACTTCCACTCAAGGATACTCAAAGGTTGCATCAATCCATATGAATTTTAATGTTATATCTTCGATTTCTGACAAATCAAGCAAGAATACACAAATTTTGCAACATCCTTCTTCATATCTGGCCACCAAAACCTTATTTTAAGGTCCTGATACATTTTTGTGGCTTCTTCATATCATAGAACTTAAAACCTTTTCTAATAGTTCCTCCAACTGCTTCTTAAGCTCGCTCAATTCCAATGCAAATATTCTATACGGTGCCATGGACATGAGTCTAGTACCAGGTACTAAATATATTGTAAATTCAACTTCACGCTCAGGCGTCAAATCACCAATACAATATAGGAAAGCATCATGGAACACACACACAACATAAAGATTAACGATCGAAACTTCACTATCTATTTTCACGGAAGCTAGCATCATGAGCACTTGAGCATCCTGTTTCAATAATATCTCTACTTGGTTGGTGGTAATAAATCTTAAACCTTGCACACTTATGACTCAGGAAACAACACAGTCTTACTAAAAAGAATTATGTGGATATGGTTGAACAATAACCAGTTCGTTCCTATTTCCAGGTTCAGATTTCTGATTTACTTTGGCTCTTAGGATTGCATAAGGGTTGCCACAATCCTGATTACTAAATTTCTTATCCTCTTGGAAGTTCACACTCTTATACTAAGTGGACATTGTTATACTATTTTCATCATAAATCCTACACTTGTTGACCAACATTGAAAAACTGTGAATCTCCTGATATCCAATAAACTGCTTGATCTCAGGGCGCACATCACTTTCAAACTTCACACATTTGGAACCTTCGTCATCGACACCATCATTGTAAGGAGAAAACCTGGACATCTCTTTAAATTTGGCTGCATAGTCAGCCATATACATGTTACCTTGCTCAAGCTTCAAGAATTCAATCTCCTTACGGTTACAAACATCTGCTGGGAAGTATTTTTCCAGGAACCCTTTCTTGAAATTATCACAAGTAATAGTTGTACCAGTGGGCTCCAATATTTGGCGAGTATTCCCCCACTAGTACTCAATTTCTTCTGATAGCGTGTGAGGCCTAAACAACACCTTCTATGTATCAGTGCATGTCATTACCTTGGAAATTTTCTCAATTTCTTGAATCCAAGTTCGTGCACCTTCAAAATCATATCTTTCTTTGAATGTATGCGGGTTATTCTTTTGGAGTTTTCCCAGTCCACGAAACTCATAAGCTATTCCATTATGATTACCTTGCACACCTTGATTAACTTGAGCCATAACATGGGCCATTTCCTCGAGGGCGTCAGCTATCGCGCGATCATTACTTCCAACAACCATTTCTTCCTACACAACCAAACATAAAAATGGTTATAACAGTAACTCAAATAGCACTTAAGGGAATACAATACTAACAATGTTAACACACATGTCGTACACAAGGGTATAATAGATTCATAACACACAAGGCCGAATGGATTGGCCGACTCTGATACCAATTGTGTAACATCCTAAACCCACAATGAATTTTTCTTCTTCTTTATGAAAACATTACGAAATATAAGAATTTAAGACAAGGGTGTCACGCAAACATAATACTCAACTTTTTACTCTGAAATAGAAATTGGAATTCAAAACATAACAATAAAGTACAATTAGTTGGTTTAAGGCAAAGTATAGAACATAACAGAACAATCTTAACCCAAATGTACAATATCATAGATATTATTCCAAAATAAACTAATAGTCGACTTAAGGTCCAGCGAAACATAAAATCCAAGTAAGCAGTCGAAGTGAACATCTATCATCTTCCATAAATAACTAACAATAGTCACTCCCCAGTCTCAACCTGAAAATTATTTGCACATGGGTTCACATAGAGGAACATAGAGACAAAATGGGTGAGAATACATTCTACAAGTTACGTGACATAACAACAACAAGGATAACATTTAACATACAAGCACATCATTCATAATCAATCATAATTACACGATATCAGGAGACATATACAAGAATAAATATGCAATTCTCATATCCTCTACTCTCATGCATGTGGTACCATAATCGGATTCAGAGTTATTTTAATGAAATCCTAAAATACCATACCGAAGTCCTAAAACACCAGACCGAAGTCCAAACACCTGACCAAAGTCCTAACACTGGACCAAAGTCCTAACCTAACTCCTAAAAATGTGATGCATGATACTTCAAACAAATGCAATCTTCCATCCGAACCTCCAAAAACCCAAAATTTAGCACCGCTAGTTAAGGCTAACACCGGTTTTTGCAAACCTAATAACACCTCTAATTAGGCTAAAACATCGGCTCTTTCAAACCGAAACACAACCAACACAGGTTCTTATCGAACCTCAGGGTATTAACACAATCATTCACAGTACACCATTATATCACACCAACACCTGACTTATGTCATAACCTGAATAACTTAACTCATATACATATTATCAAAAAATTGGGCTAAAGTCCTATATATTGACAATTTGATTCACATAACCCTTTATCAAGACAATGACTCATACCTTATAACATTCACAACTTAAGTTACACATGTATTCATCGAAACACTATGCTTACTTCTCCATTATTATGTCACTTACATAATTAATATTGTTTTACACACCATTCACATGTTTTAAACCTCATGAGACACTACCCAAAGATATCTCTATTTGTTAGCTTTCTAGCTCTTAAAACAACACCTCAATTTTGGAGTCACGGAACTCAAGTTATGTTCTTTCCAAATTCTGCATTTTCCTACACAGTCAGTTGTAACCTATATCACAAGTTACTTGACAAATGATGATAAAATTGAGTGAAAATTAGAGAGTGATTGAGGGGAAAAAGTTTATTGATTGTTGTGCATTGAGTTGTATTGTTTCAATTATAATGGGTGGTGGTATTTATAGACATACTAGCCACCCAAATCAAAATTAAATTAAATTGTCTAAAACAAGACTGATATACATGTCTGAGTCTATGATATACCCCCCGATTGTATTTTTAAAGTAGTTTGTCTAATAAAAATTGATATACCTGTCCGGGTCTATGATATACCCCCGTGATATACTTAAAGCATTCTGAATTAACCACAATAGTTATCAACTGCTAGTAACTGATTACCACTGAGTGCAGAGTCCAATTTCACTTGTTTTTCACAGGAATTTCACTCCTAAACCCAATTTCTTCAACCTAAACCTACCCCAATTCAACTTTAAACATATACTGTTATATTTAAACACCTTATACCATTGATTCAAAATATATTTCTTCAATTACCAATATCATCAATCACCAACTTCATAATTTCATCAATTAACAATAACATCATATCATCAATATAACCTAAACACAACATCAACATATCAAAATTACAAAAATTTACATGGCAATCATGGCATAAGATTAAACCACAAGCATCACACATAATTCTCACAAACATGAAAGCTTTTGCTTGAAACTTTAGAATCTCATATTCATTACTATGCAACATAAACCTAACAGGGATTAAGGAAAACCTCACTATTCCATTACCAAAATACTGATTATATAATAATCCCCCTTACCTCGATTATTCAAGAACTTTTTGAGTTTTTGGTGATGGGAGAACCTTCTCCTTACACAACTTGTTGCTAGAGTTTGCCTCCTTTCTCCCTCTCCTTCAAAAGATGCGTAGCCTATTTATTCCTTCATCATTACTTTTTTTTTTATAATAGCTAATCCTGATTTATTTTTAATTTAATTTAATTCACTTAATTTTTCAATTTTTTCACCCCTTGACCTCCCACTAACTTATAATTTTCCAACTTCTCTTTTATTCTTATTAATTCTCCATTAACTCTTATTTCTTAGATAATTTTAACATTTTATATTTCAATTATTATTAATATTTTCTTACTAATAAATTCAACACATATATTTTATTTTTTCTCTAAATAAAAACATATGATTAAACGCACAAAAAATCGAATTTAAAAAATAAAATTTAAATAATTTTTTTAGGTATTACAGCCAGTCCAAAACATTATTATTATTATTATTATTATTATTAAAAATTGTCTTACTTTGTATTTGAGGTTAGGTTTTTTTTTTACATATAAATTAAAAAGAAAAATGTCCGTGCAATTTTAAAAGGAGTCAATTAGGGAAGCAAAGAGAAGAGAAAAAAAATGTACTTTAACACTAAAAAATAATTCAAGTCAAACAAACACTTGGAGAATTCAATAGTTGAATAATAAATAGCTCAGAGACCTAATATAAGAATTTATCTACATCAATGATTGTTTCTTCCTTAGTGTTGTCCTGTCTAAGGGCTTGATCCTATGGTTGTGTAAGTTGTGGTTGTGCAAGAAGCCCCACAACACATAACTAAAAATTTCAAATTATAGATAATACTTTGAAATGTTTAAATCTTTGTAATATCAAACATAGTATTTGGACTAAAATTTGGTTTGCCCCTTCCTAGGCTTCTTTGGCCACAACAATTGTCTGAGAATCTCTGCAAGCCATAGCATTGATGTCTTTAATAAAATCTCAAACTAGACATGTTTTTGATTTTATCACAACAACTTCAATCAGTAGATGTTTTTGCCATATATCATTATAACCTCTAAAACACTCTTATAGCCTACTATCATTATTTTCTTTCATTTTATCCTCCTTATTTTGATTAAATTTTTTATTAACTATTAAAAATATTATTTGATAATTTTATTTAATTTAACAAAAAACTATTTAAATTCAATTCTTTTGTACAACAATTTTCAAATCCAATTTAATAGTTTATTTTGTCATCCAATATAGACTTATTTTGCCAAATAGTTTTTCTTTGACTCAAAATTATTCCACTAAAAAACATTTAAAATATAGGTTGCTTATTTTAAACGGTGGGTGTAGATTCGTCGTTTAGCTATATATATAGAAGCGAATACCCCAAAATAAAATTTAGTGAGGGTAAGGTCTTTCTTTGTCGCGTGCTGTTATTTTCTCTGTCGTTTTCGTTTTCAGACCGAAACCCTAACTCTGCACCGTAACCATGTCGACCAAGCAAGGTAATCTTCATTCTTCCATAACTCTTGATTCATGAGAATTTATTGATTCTTTTATACATCATGTACTTTCATTTTTGTGTTTAATGTTTTGTTCCATTGATTTATGAGGTGAAGAACCCTAAAATATAGATCTGTTGATTATGATTGAAGATTTTGATTTTTCGATTTATGTAATTGATTTTTTTCTTCCGTTTGTTGTTGTGATTTTAGGTGGAAAAGCTAAGCCTTTGAAGAAACCAAAGTCTGATAAGAAGGACTACGATGAGGTTTTTTTAATTTCGTTAATTTTTTAATTGTGTTGGTGAATGAAATTTTCATGTTTAGTGCAGTTTTGTTTGAGTTTGGATGTTTTTGTTATAGAACTCAAATTTCTTTGTCCATTCATGAATAATAAATTTTATAATTTTGATTGATCTCAATTAGATATGTCAAAGATTGAAAAAGAGGGGAGATATGACTTTTTGTTGTTTAAAGGGATGGAATTCAACTATTTTGTTGTGTAATCTTTTTTTTGATGATAGCGAATCCAAATTTAATAGGTTTGATTAGAAATTATTAGGGGAGTATTAGGTGACATAGCATGTTTTGTAAATGATTGACAATAGCATATTCAGATTTGCATAGCAAAGTTAGGAAGCAAGAATGAGATAAACTTAGGAGAGGATTATATACTATGTGAAGCACCGACACCTCTGAAAAGGTGTGTCTGTAAATGATCTTGCCCTAAACCGACACTTGTGATTAGGTTAATTTTATTAATTTTTTTCAATTTATTACCGGTGTCGACGTGTCAGTGTCGGTGTCATGTTTCTGGTGTCCGAGCTTTGTAGATTATATATATGAATGTTCAGAGCTTATGTGAAATCAATTATGATGTTGAGTCTAGAGAAAGGCGGATTATTTAAAGTTATCTGGGAATACTATTTAGTTTCTTTGTTGGTTAAACCATTATTCTAAGATACTGAGATCAATGTGAATGTTAATTGAAATTCCATTACCTTTTATCCTTTTCTTCAAGCCTTGAATGCAACTGCGATACCTAGAATAGGAGAGGCAATGGGGTGGGTATTATGTACATGAGAATATGTGGAAAGTTATGTTAAGAGTGCTAAAGAACCTATTCTATCTTTTCTGTTTTTTATTTGTGTTGGTGTTTTATTGAGATTATTGTTTTTTATAATGAAATTTTAGTTTTAACCACAATTGGAATACCATTTCTTCTTTTGTTGGCTTTTATGTTTAGTACAATATTTCTACACGTGAATCTTGTAATGGTCTTAGATTTTATTTTTATCGGTGTTTTGTAGGTTGACATGGCTAACATCCAGAAGAAAAAGGATGAGGAGAAGGTGAGAGATCTTTTTATCCTTATGTTCTAATTTTCTGTAACAATAATAATCCTTTATTTACCTGATTCTGTTGTATACATTATTGAACAGGCACTAAAGGAGTTGAAAGCTAAGGCCTCACAGAAGGGATCTTTTGGAGGATCTGGCCTCAAGAAAAGTGGAAAGAAATAGAAGGGCTCTTTGTCATGATTTTATATTTTCATTATTGAGCTCTGTAATTACGAACATGATCATGAAACTTCTCTTGTTGTGTGACCTGTTTTATTGCTGATGTTAGTTCTAAATCAAAGCTTGTTATAATGATGTAAACGCAATAAGTTACTGCTTTGTAGCTCTATTGTGTCTCCCTTTAGGGTTATGATAATTACATCTGTTTACTTGCTGATGTTTGGTGTTGTGGCTTTGTTGTGATAGACCTTTTATGGTGATAACGGCTTGACATGCTATTTTTCAGTTACGTGACCCTATTATGCCTTAGGTTTTTAAAAAAAATATTTTACAAATTTTTTAAATGCTCTTAGTCATCATAAAAATTGTCTGTGGATTTTTTAAATAAATTAGATTTAGAATTAGAATGATGGAATATTGGAGTACAATACAGTTAAGCTATTCAAGTTAGATCATGTATTTTCCATTGTATTTTTTTCCCTTAAGTTGTACCACGCCATGTTTATCTTTGTAGAAGCTCAAATTAAATCTTGTGAAGAATAAGATAACTCGTTTAGGCAATGCCATGGTTTGTTCTATGTGAAAAATAAGCATTGAACTAAACCCAACTTTAATCAAATTGAAATAAATGTTTAGAAGTGGTTAACTACCATCTTGGTGAACTGCTATCCTCATCTAAAAGTTGTTTAGAGCATAAGCCACTTCTTGTCTTTCTACTTTTTAAGATTTATTAAATAATTAATATATTTAGTCTATATATAATCCTATAATATATTATTTATTTAATAAAGAATCTAACAAATAAAAATTTATTTATAAAAGAGAATAAAGGGTGTAAATAGGTATACTATGTGATTTTTCTCCAACTTCCGGTTTGTTCGATTCTAGTCACAGCATATCTTCCAAGCATTTTGTTAGACCTTTCTATTTTGTGTGAAAACGTTGCATGGGGAAAAAAGTTTGTTGAAAGAAGTAAGACAGAAGATGAAGATGGAGAGAAAGCAATGTGACATAAAGTTTATGAATTATATTTGAAGTGGATAGATCGTGATAAAATTATGGAAACATAATTTAACGGTAAGAGAAGTGGTTTTTCATTTACCAATTTTTTTACAGGTCCATTTTAGACTGACCCGGACAAATACATGATAATGGTAAGTAAAACTTTGAAAATATGAGGGTGTCGGCAGTGCTCTCATTGAAGAAATTTGAGGCTTGGTTCCCTTGTTCTATAATGATATATATAAGGGAAGTGTAGTACACCATATATCAGAGTGTAAGCATTGCTCATTTAACCTGCACTTCTCATTTAAGCGTAGTTCTCAATAATGATATATCACACTAGTTTATAATATAAAACCGGCTTATAGAACTGAAACTGTTTTAATAGTTAAACCATTAACCTCGAACACCGCTATACAGTCAATTGAGTCAGTGGTAAAGACAGGTCCGCACAGTTACATTTTAAGTCCTTGGCTACAAACTAGGTTAATCTTTTAACCCGCTTATTTAGCCATTACAATGCCCTCTGGAAGAACTAAATCTCCCTTAAGAACATGAAGGTCTCTCTCTCTCTGTATATTCATCATTAATACTAAAATACTCATTCAACATCAAAATTGGATCTTAAAATTATAGATCAAGGTCCACCAAACTGCAGGAAAAAATAGACCGAGAGGAAAATATACTTTGGTATACTACCCCAACCAAATATCAGTGATGCGTACAATTTTCATTTTTTGCATGGTAAATTAAACTCATGGTATACAGGCGAATACAGCTGGTCGAAAAATCGAAGAAAGCTCAAACATCATTTGTTATTCATATAATGGCCTACTATTACATTAAGTTCAGCAAGCAGCACTACCCTAGTTGACATATCAAGATAACTGCAAAATTCAAGACAAGTCATTTACTACACTATTGCTGCTCTGGCTCCTCCTTTTCAGGATCTTCCTCTTCCTCTTCATTTTCTTCATCCTCTTCCGGAGGATCTGCAGGCATTGGAGGTGGCAAAGGTGTCTTCATCGGACTAAACTGAGGGAATATATCTGATCTTCGTCCTGGCTTAGGCCTCTCCCACTCCTGTCAGTATATATATATATTCAAAAATCTATCAGCTTGAGTATTTGAATGACAACTATTAGAGAATAGAAAGAATTCTAAGTCTCACAAAAACCTAACATCAAACCAATAGATCATGGACAAAGTTATAGAAGAGTAGTGTGGATAATTGGACAGATCATCAGGCCAGAATCAATAATCAATTGGGGAGAGGAAGAGGTTCATCTTTTGCTTTTAATATGCACAAGGAAATCCTATAAACCATCTAAATAGCCTTAACTAGCTAAAAATCCCAAAATTACCCTTAAAATGTGGTAAATCTAAGGGGTAGTTTCGGTTTTTTAAGGGGAAAAGGATAGCTGAACAAAAAACCACTCCAGGCCGGGACTACGCTCCACTATCCGGCGGCCGCTATAGTGTTCTGCACCGCTAAGGCTCTTCCCATAATGGTCGGCTCCCACTATAGCGACCCGGACGCTTTCGACTACTCTACAAAACGCTCATCAATGTGTCTCCATTCACGAAAACAGAACCAGAATTACAAGAGAATATAATCTCTACAAACACACATAACTCATCACAACAATTGCATCTAATGGCGGCAAGTAATTTTCAAACTTCAATTTTAAAACCGAGCACAGAAAACAAATTAAACTACAATTACAACAGTAATTAAAATTTGCCACATAAATCTCATCGAATAAAAAACCGTATCGCAAACCGCCAAACACAAATAATCCATTCCAACAATCCAAACACTCGAACTCCATTCCATTAAATCGAAACTGAAATTGAAAAGAAGAAATGAAAAATCTTACGATTGGGAAATCGAGAGGCGAACGACGGACTAACTTCTCTTCTTCAGGAGCCATACGAACAACATGCCTCGAAAAACGCGAACGGGAAGAGATAGAGATGATAGACGGTAATCGATAGTTACAAGAAGAAGAAGAAGGAGGATTAGGTTTAAGCGAAGAAGAGAGAGGAGTGAGAATAGGGTTTAGGGTGAAGAAAGCCATTCTTGTTTTTCTTCAAATCTTGACGCACCTAATCCTATCCCAACCTTTCGTTCCCTTTTCTTATGTTATGTACAACTTAATATTTCCACTTTAAATAAATAAAATTCTTTAAAAAAAATATTTTATTGTTTTTCCTGTTAAATTATATTTCTTTCGAGTTAGTTTAATTAATCTAACCGACTCAAATATAACTTGAGATTAAATAATTCGAAAATAAGTTTAAAGTTATTAAAATATAAAATTATATTATTTTATTTTATTTTTAATTTTTGTAATTAAATAATAATTTTTTAATAATAACTTTTGTGAACAAAAAAGTTTAACTCGTCTCTAAGAATAGAAGTTTATCGTAAACCAATCTATCTTACCCTTCGGTTTATTGTAAACCGAGATGTATGAGGCGCTAGATTTGTAAATAATAAAAATGCAGATGTTGGAGTTCGAGTCCGTGTGCAAATTAATTCACCATTCGATGTTTAAAAAACCGAGGTGATAAGCCGTTATTTTTCATGACGTCATTCGTTACTTCGGTACTGTATTCGAGGTAAAATGCATTTCGCGTCCGACGTTAAAAGTATTATTTTATAACAGTGTATATATGTTGGTTTGTGGGAAATTAGTGAATTAATCATTCAATTTTAAAGGTGAGAATATTTATTGACACGAGTTATGGGTTGTATCACGAGGGAAACAATCTTTCCTTCGTTCCTAGAGTATACACGGCTAGGAGACATATTTTTTCCTTAGATTAGAGGAGCAATTTCCTCCCATTTAGCCCCGACCAAACCTACCATTTTAGAGATACATCTTAGCCACATTTGGAAGTGAATGATTATCATTGGACACAGGTCGGACGACCCAGTCTCAACTCGGGTCGTTCCATTGTCCAGCAGGGCGATCAAACCACAAACTCGTTGTTTCACCTTATAGTCCTTTTATGGATTTTTTAGGGGTGATCAATCCAAGGGTTGTTCTCTTTTAGAGTTCAATGAAAGTTCTCCCACACCACATTCTCTCCATCACGAGGCCTGATAAGACCAAAATGATTATCTCGTGTAAATGGTGATCCCCTTTAAACAATTTGTAGGCAAGGTCTAAGAGGCGGACCCCTCAAGTGAGGCTTGGAGAGATTCCTCTAAGCAACCAACATGGGGAGTACGTGGGGCATTAAATATTTCTTTATGTAGAGTTTTTCACGAGATGACTTCATTAATATGAACCTTTGATCATCTTGCATGTGTCGATCTAGGGTCGTGGATGTTCTCCTAACTGTTAGTAGGCATAAGTCTATGGTCGGGTAATGATGGCATATGCATCCTAGGAAATTAAATAGTCGAATCTTAACCATTTTTTACTCCATTTTCACAGAATCCCCATTCCATGAGTAACTCCTTTGAAATCTTTGAGTTCTTCTATACCCCCAAGTTTAACTTCATCATCTTCGTTCCCTCATCACCGTCAACCAACAAAGGTATTAAGTTTCTCATTTTTCCCTTATCTTCTTTTTTCAGAAATGACATTATTAGGGATTTAGATAAGAACGATAATATGGTAACACCATCCGCTCATGAAGAGTATATAGAAATGCGGAACCACTGTGTTTGAACGTCAAGCAACCATATGGGACGGTTGACTACAACATCGTAGAATTAGGGATGTTTAAAAGTTACAACATTAGCTCCACGGTGACCCCATTTTCCCATTTTTTCCTAAGACAAATAAGATCACTAATGGCGTTCAACTCTTTAAAGCGCTTGGATACCACTAAGGAGTAAGTTCTTTCCTTCCATAAGAGAATACACTTGTCAAGCTTTGGGAATGAAAAGACATCACCATGGAACCCTGCTTCGAAGAGAAAAGGGTGAACATGGTGTCCCCTGATGATGGTGAAGGGAACACCTTATTTTACATGTATCTCTCAGTCATTTGTGATCTGGTGTTAGACACATGACTCCATACATAAGAAGGGATGAAATGTCAAAGTTTGAAAAACGTTGGTTGAAAAAACTAAATCATTTGGAAAATAAGAGTTTGATAACATTTTTAAATCAAACAAGTAATATATTTAACCAAATAAAAACACAGAGAGAACACCAACAGAAAGACAATAAAGTAAAAAGATAAGGGAGATAGAGAAACACCAGAGATTTATAAATTGTTGACTTTAAATAGATGACTTGATCTTCAAGAACTAAGAGGATGTCATGATTCAAGAGGATAGCTTGATAAAACTTATTGAGAATCTCCGATCGGTTGAGTTATATTCAACAAATAAGAACTTCACTAGATATCATTTTATATCAGGTGTTGTCATCATAAAAACCAAACAACTACTCAATTGATTGCAGCTTTGATAACAACAAATTGCACCAGCTTGGATCACCTGATAATACCTGTAAACATGTAGTTCCACATTTGGATGTTCTAATCCCTTTCACCATGTTTGAGTCCGAGGTCCTTAAGACCATCAACATCAACCCATCCTAGATATCTCCCAACGGGTGGGCATTCATCAAACAATTATAGGATAAAGCCGATTGTAGTAACTTTTCTTTTCCTTTTATACCACTAAGCCAATTATAGGAAAATTTATTCTTATTTTCCTTTATTTACAAGGGAGGATGACACCCATGACCATTGAGCAGAAAAAAGGCTCTCCACAACAAGAGGAAGTGGAAGACTAGTCGCGCGAGAAGTGGTCAGATAATTCCAAGAGCCACTCTAAGGGCTTACTAAGCAAGGGAAAGAGGAAAAAGATTGAAGGGGGGGCATTATTTCCCTTAGGCCATCTAGAATCATCAACCAAGCCTACCAGAAGGGTCTTTATCCCTGGCTCAAGGCTCAAAACATAAGGACATATGGTTAGAAGATACCATAAATGTGGATGCGCTAGAAGTCAATAAATCACAATTAAAGTGAAAATCCTCCACGGTCCCCTCGGAGTGCAAGGTTCCCTCTCTCTAGAACAAATATTTTGACGCCATGGGCTACGTGGAGTTATGTCTCGACTTTCCCGAGGACTTCCTCAACGACCATCTTATGGCTACTCATTTGGTATCTCGGAAAATGTCCAACTTGATAGCTACCCACTTGTTGATCCACGGGTCTTGAGAGATACTTCACTTGTCCAAGTAAATGAGGGTCCTTTGTCTTTTCTTCTGCTAGGCATACCTACTCTGCTGATAAGGAAATTGTTGTTGTTGATATTGTTGCTCTTGATGTGGGGGAATCACCCACGGTAATGTCATTTGAGGCGATGTGTAAGCATGTGGTTGGCATGGTGAAGGGGTGCCTTCTCTTATATATAAGACTTGTATTTCTTGAGTTCCTTAGATTCTTAAGGCTTTATTTGAGTTCATTTATGAATATCGGGAAACTTGCTAGCTGGATGACAGTTGGATAAGGGCGAATGCGGAAAAGATATGCAAATGTATGTGTATGTAGGCAAATGCATGAAAATGCATGGGTATGCAAAAATATTTGTCCTTTATTTTTTAGGTATGCTAATTTTTTTTTCATGGAGATGTAATGCAATACGGTGTTAGGATAAAGATAGACCTAAGGAAACCCAAACGGGTTTAGGGATTGCGACAGACAAAAGGAAACCCTTACGAGTTTAGGATAGCGATGGATATATGACCCACGTATGGTTTAAGGATAATTTCGAATATAAGGACAATTTGTTTAAGAATGTTCCTTATAGACATGGATAATGATCAACATGGAAAACTCAAATGGGTTTAGGGATATGTAAGGTAATATGCAAGTATGACTTAGCTAAGGTGGTCTTCTTATTACAGGTTAATTCTAAGTTTAGACTACCAAATCCCTCACGTGTATGCTATAGGGTTTTATTTGGCTATTTTTAGAAAAAATCCAAGGTCATGGACCCTAGGCGAAACTTCATCATAATAGGGCATAACTTTCCCATGATAAAATTTCAACATTGTCTCCCTTAGGGAGCCTTTGTATGAACGAAGTCTTGCTTTCGGATTCTAGAAGAGATCCCTAGAGTTATGGATCAAGCTCAAAGTTTCATCATGAATAAGTGTTAGCCAACTCATGACAAACTCTTTGAATCGATTTATTCTCGACGGAGTCGTCATTAAAAACTTCATGCGATAAGAATCCACAACGGCCAAAACACGACGACCCCTTACTTAACTTATGTTTCTTCGAGCTCGAATATATAGCTTGCTCTCAAACAGAAATGAAACCCTTGCATGACAAGATAATAATATAGAATAATAACGAAATGCGATAAATAAATAAAGTAGTGGAAAAGAATAAAAATAAAACTAAAATAAATAAATAAAAAAACAAACAAACATAGAACTAGAGGGTAAACTTGACTCACTTTAGGGACTTCCCCAACAGAGTCGCCATCTGTTGCGACTGAAAAAATTACAGAGTTGCCATCATCCTTTATTCGTTCCTAAGGAACAGGAAAACAATGATAAAACCTAAAAATTAAGATGAGACCTAGGACTCGGGAGTCGATTAAGTGAGGAGAAGGTGTTATGCACCTCTCACCTCCATTGTACTCAATGAGATCATTCTCTAGTTCTAGGGTTACTATATTTGTCTAATGGATGTCTGATTAATTATTTATTTTTGCTTAATGCTTTATTTTATTTATTTACAAGAAATAATAGTTTATTATTTTTAAGAGAAAAAGATTTATTTACAAAGGGGAAAATGGTTTTTTATTATTGTACTCACCAGAGTGTTACAACTCTGTGTCTACGTACTCTCAAGCATTATGAGGGAACAGAGTACCGTAGTTTGTCTATAAAGATATTGTGTGTTTGTTGATTTTACTTATGAAAATATCTCAATGCATCGGGGCAGAGAAAAGTTCATTTGAAAAAGAGATCTCAATGCACAAGGACACAGAAATAACATTTAGGTGTGTTTGAATTATATTTAAGTGGATTTGTTGATTGATAAGGTGTGACACTAGTCAATCTGTTTAATTTACAAAGATATAGTTTTATTTGATTTGGAAAATAAGATTATGACCGTATATACATAGTTATTATCTTTTTGTTTTTTGAACATTTTAAATATATAAAGAAATATTTTTTATGAAATTTATATGAAAAATAAATATTTTTTAGTGTAAGATAAAATAAGATACGAGCTTAGTATTTTTTAAATTAAAGGGGATATGATATACTTTTGTGTGTGTCTTTCATCATTATAAATTATAATAAGTTAGATAGAAAATAAAGCCTAAATATTTTACTTAAATTTAAAAGATCAAGTTACAAATTAAAGACTAAAATCACATGATTAAATTAAAATTTAAACTAAGAAAACAATTAAATTAAAACAAAACATAGAAACTAGGGGGTGTGTATAATAGGATTATAATAGTAGAAAATGGAGAAATTAGGGTCCAACAGCCTAATGATATGAATGTTGTTGATTAATTAGGATGACGTGAGTTTGAAGATTATGGTGGTTTAAGGTGAAAGTTTGGATGGCTTGTGTTTTACTCGCATCATCATGTTTATAAAACTGGTTGAAACAGAGTATTATGCATTATTTTGAGGTATTTTGAGGTTGATGTTGGTTCATGTTTTGAAGGATGTTGGATTTTGTACAAATATGAAAGTTTCAATTGATCTTATTGTTAATGTCTATTGACATGGTTTATGTCGTGTTATTTGAAGAAAAAGGGTTATGGTGTTTGAGTGATTCTGCTAATATACAGGGTTGTTATATCTTGTAATTTTGAAGAAAGTTTATTTTTATTAAGCTTGGATGAAAGGAAAATGTTTCATTTTTCATGAACAAAATTGTGTTTTAAATGTAAAAGGTTTTTTATGATCAATTATGTAATGTTTCTACATGTGTTTTACTGTTAAAAAAAGGTGTGGTGTGATATTATTTACAAAAGTTGTAAATTATTAACAAATAATCATCAGTAAATTATTAATAAAAAATGATATAATTTAAATGAGAATAACAAACAAAAATAACAAAATAGAAAAAAAAAATCATTAGATAATCATCATGTGGTTAAAAAATAAATTAAAGTAAAGTGAATAAAAAACTTATTTAAAAGGGAAATTGATTCTAAGAAGACTTTGAGACTCAGTGCAAAACACTATAAAATTCTCTTTA
Organism: Lathyrus oleraceus; assembly: GCF_024323335.1. Lineage (NCBI taxonomy): Eukaryota > Viridiplantae > Streptophyta > Magnoliopsida > Fabales > Fabaceae > Lathyrus > Lathyrus oleraceus. Next base: position 130,537 of record NW_026112400.1, read on the forward strand.
ATTTGTGTCTAATTGATATCTTTCAACTGTGTAAATGACGATCCTATTTATAATGAAAATTAGGTCAACTAAAAAGAAAAATATTTAATTGTGACAAAGCACACCCATTCAGAAACAAGATCTGGAAAAATTGATCAATCAGAAAAAATTATGACCAAATACATTGAATATGGGCATTTTTGATAATTTTTTATTTTAAATATTTTTGATTAAATAAAAGGGAAAAAAATAAAAAATAAATATTTAAAAATAAATATTAAATGAAAAACGAAAATTATTTTAAAATAAATTAAAAATGCAATTTTTTGTGAAAAAAGAGAAAAAACAAAAAAGTGAGAAATGTGAGATTCAAACTAAAGTCTTCTCCCTTATAACACCTTACACATGCTTCTATCAACTGTGCCATTTCATTTATTCAAAATAAAGTGGCACTAGAAAGCATATGAAGGGTGAGAACAATTTGAGGTACAACATAACCCATGTTACTGCATACTGTTAATTGGAATTCTACTGCTTATCCTTGGGGAATGCCTTCCCATCTCTCTCCTCAGGTGGTGGGTGTTGACAACGATAAGGTACCTCAAGACCAACCCCGTCAAAACTTAGTGTCCGTGACTGCTGAAGCGCCTAATGAAACTAAGCATGAGTATATGGGTCCTCTCATTCATGCCCATATTCCTCCAGTTACTCAACCTGCTGCACAATACCCTTATCAAGGTGCCCAATCTGTTTATCCTGGAATGCCCACTGTCTACCCTAGGGCATCTTCTGCCAACGCCGTTCCACAATTGTCTGTCAATGCTTCACTTCGACCTGTTCAACCTGGGGCACCGTATGCTCCTTATGTTCATCCTGAGGTCCAATATCCTCAAATTTCTAATCATGGTCCATAGATGGTTAATAATGGTATGATGTATCATCCACAAATGTTTCCTCAATTCGCTTCTACTTAGATTCCTCAGTATGGTATTCCTCAAGTTCCTGAGGTCCAATGATGCCTTACTCATTCATTCCTTTTAAGATAGCATGTCTAGGGCTTCACTTGACTGATATACGGGACTGAAGCATAGTAAGATCCGGTCTTGGAAGGATCTTTCTGACGCTCTCTTAAAACAGTACAAATAAAATCTAGACGTGGCTTATACCAGATTACATTTGCATAATCAGGCTCAGAGGACAAATGAGACTTTCAAAGAATATGCTCAAAGATGGCGAGAAATGGTTGCGCATGTTCGACCCTCATTGTCTGACACTTAATTGATATATGATGCAAACAACATAATTTCTTAAAAGGTTAGAACAAAAATATGGAGATATTATTATTTTTTAATCAGATACTAGTGTGGGAACACATGATATCACTTGAAAAAATAATTTGTCATCCAACGTCTCTATCAGTTATAAATTATGTTGTTTATTACCCATTAAAATAAGGAAACATGAAAACAATTAGATGCAAATTTCATCTTAAATGACTCTTACTTTTATTACGTTTATTTATACCTTTAATGATGGTATTAGATGCCTATCAAGAAATAATATCACTGTCTAATTGTTTTATCATCTTTCCCAATATAGGTTAGACAAATTAGAGACATATAGAAAACTGGTTTATTCCCCTTAAATATATTTATCCTCTTTCCTAGAATAGATTAGATAAATTAGATACAAATCAAGAATTCATTTATTCCCTTTAATTTGTAGTTATTAGCCGCAAATGTTGTAACTACTATATATTTGGTGAAATATGAAAGCAAAAGGCACCAAGCCAAAATTATTGACATGAAATTATAGTTTGTTTAATTTTCCTCCTTTAATGACTCGTCGCTTTCATTATTGATTTCCCAAAAGTTTGGGCATGTGTTTGGTGTGATTTTCATTGAAGAAAAAAAATTCTTTCGTTGTTGTAGCGATAAATTCATGACCATCAAGTTATGGATAAGCTAGACGTCAATTAAACCAGAGTCGCCACCGCGCTTTTATTGTTTCCAAGGGAAAAGGGAAAAGTACGAACAAAACCCAAAGATAAGAAGTTTTCAAATCAAAACTAATAAAATGCCAGAGATTACAGGTAAGGGGGTTGGTTACACAGAGGGAAAATGTTAGCATCCAAAGTGTCCTAGGTACTCCTAGGGAGTCCTTTTTTGTGTGCATATGTGTTTTTGTACAAAATGATGTTTGCAATAAATAGAGTGGAGGGATGAGAAAAAAATTCATTAATTATATTTTTGTGTTTGACAAGACCTTCGGACTTATGCCTACATACCAACATAAAAATGAGGGATCAAAACCTCGTAGTTCGTGGTAACAATTTCAAAGTGAACGCATTACTTTTAACAAAAATTTAAGTTTAACAAAGGCATAAAAGGCTTAAAAAGATTTGAATGAGTGTTAGTTCTTTTTGTCTTTTTTTGAAATTTTAAGTCACGTATAGTTAAGTTCATTTACAAGTTTGATTAAGAAAAGAGTTTAAAAATGCAATGACATAAGACCAAAGTTTCTAATTTGCAATATGGTCTAAGTTTAGAAAACACAAGCAAAGAAGATTTTAAAAGGAGGGAGAGATTTGAAATTAAAGAAGTGGGGAAGAGATGAAGAGACTAATCCTAAGCAAAAATTAAAAGTTAAGAGTTGAAAAGATCTGACAAATGGGCTGTAATTCAATAGACAAGAATGTCATATAGAAACCCAAATTTCCCTTGGACTTTAGAATCAAGCAATATCAATACACAAATTGTAAGATGAAGAGCAAGGCATCAAATAAAGATAACCACATCCAAGCTTAACAACTCCATGATCTTCTTCATAATCTCCGATGCATCAGATGAACTCAAAGATAGGCACTAGGAACAAGTTCAAAGTAACAACTTCAATAAGTCCATGTAGTAGATGAACTCAAATGGGATCACATTACTTGCTTCAGATGAAGTTTCAAATTACAAACACCTGGTTTCAGAAAGTTGGCATTGGCCAAGTCCTTTTGCATAGGGAGTGTTGCCTAATTCTAAGTCCAATGTCTCAAAGAAAACCAACAGTCCACACAAAATATCTTTTAGGGTTTTTGTTGTTATTATGTATATTAAGGTCAAAAGACCACAAACATAAACAAGTATATACAATCACAATATAACACAAGATAAGGCTTAAATGAGCAAAGTGAAAATGACATTAAAATAAACAAGTTAAATAGTATGAATAATGGCAAATGAATAAAGGCTCAAAATTAAAGTGCATAAAAGTAAATGGCTTGAAATTAAAAGTTAGTTGTTAGTTGATTAGAAGTTAGTGTTGCTTTTGCTTTTGTTTTGTTTAAGTCATTCTTTGGAGAACACTCAACCCACTTGTCACAAGCATGGATCCTTGAACCAAGACATCTTCCAAAGGAAGGAAAAAAGGCCAAGTTTCCACATAATACCATGAAAGAGGGGAGACTTACAATCTCACTTACTAGAATGCTATGCCTTTTTGTGTCAACAATTTAGCGCTATGTTAAGAAATTGTAATTTGACTCATGTAGAAGTCACAACTATTTGAGACCGGGCAATAGAAATTTTAGTGTCAATGCATGTTAGAGACATGGTATTATGAACCATGCTCCTAAAACATACCACACTTAAAAAGAATATGCAAAAGGGGTGGACCTAATCCCATCCACACTTATGTTGATTTTGCAATCAACTAGCCTTAGGATATAGAGACATCATAGGTACATGAAATGAATGAGAAGAGAATGGGATTAAGATGAAGAGGGATGGGAAATTAAATCAACACAAATTGATCAAAGGAGGACTTTTATCAAATTAAAATCATTCATTCATTTTGGGAGATGAAATGTACATTTCATCAATCCCCTAAATCCAATGATTTTAACTCAACAAAGTCAAATCAACCTTGACCAAGACCCAACAACACAAGTCAAACTCAACAAGTCAATATCAAAAGCTCAACACAATTTATTTTGCAATTAAACAATTAAAATCAATTAAATAATGCATTAAATTAAATTATGGTTGGTCAAAATCCTAAAACCTCATCAAAATACCAAATAAATGGCCATGAGATTTATCATAGGTCAAACAAGGTCAAAGGACCTTGGAGGAAAAAATTCATAATTTTTGGAAACTTAAAAGTATTTTTAAACAATTAAAAATATTCACAAAAACAATTAAATTATGAAAAATATTAATAATGATCCAAAAAATAATTTTAATTCAGAAAATGAAAGAGGAATTTATTTAAATTTTTTTGGTGAAACTCTCATGTTTTTTGGATCAATATTAAAATTAATATGAATTAATGAAAATAAACCAAATAAAATGGAAAATCAGAAAATAGAAAAAACGTGGACCACTTGATCTCCCTCATTAATTGAGGTGGCATATCAAGTGGTTGCTGTAACACCCTTCTAAAATATCCCAAATATTCAATTAAAATAACAATAACAAATATATATCAGAGTAATTATGCACCAAGGGTGTCCCACAACACTTCACACATTTCACCATAATAACTGTCATGCTCATTATTTAATTCAAAATAACATTTTTTTCATAATTCGCAGCGGATAAAATCAACCAACCATTCCAAAACATATAACAGATTACATGTAAAATTATTCAACAATTAAAAACATTCCGTCCCGATGTTACATCTATCAGAGCATGACCCACTACGGAGACTACACTAGACTCCAAGCACTAGCTTCTACTCAATCACTGCTCGTTACCTGAAAAATAGTTGTAAGGGTGAGTTCTTCAATCGATATAATAAGCATTATAAATCATCATGTAATGCTAAGTAATTTAAACGTTTCATCACCCAAATCAGATTTACACATTCAGTAACGGCACATCAACTCCAATATCATACTCAATAACAACATAAAATGCAACTCAAATGAGACTCGACTCTTCATGCATGTGGTACCAATCGGAGTAAAACTCCCAACTTAGAATCATTGCCATTTTAGTGGGCATCAAGGCATAAGCCTTCAACTTTCAACTTAAAATTTTGCCAATCCAGGCCAACGTGGTGTGAGCAAAGCTCCGACTTAATGCATATGAATGTACATGGCATACACGACTTTAAACTGTCGACAACATAATAAGAACAGCAATACAACAATGTTTTCAACAAAATCAACTTATAATCAACTTATAATCAACTTTGGCTCACCAAGCCTACAACTCAGTATTTTCAACAACTTTAACACAACTTATCAACATATTTGTATCAACACTTCATAACATAAACTCAACAAAGTTACTCATCAAAATTAACGATAATAGGCCAATAACCAATTATGTTCACAACATTAAAATATCAATTTTTCCAATTTCCAACAGTGTTAACCGGTTAACGCCCTGGGTTAACCGGTTAACGCAGGACAAAACACACTTTCTGGCAAAACGCAACAGTGTTAACCGGTTAACGCCCTGGGTTAACCGGTTAACGCAGGCAAAACAGCACATTTCCACAAAATGTAACAGTGTTAACCGGTTAACGCCCTGGGTTAACCGGTTAACGCAGACAAAACAGCAGTTCCTGCGCTAACACAAGGCAGAATGCAGAGTTCTCCGCATTTTCCGCCGTTGGAGGACTTCCGGACCTCCGATTCAATTTCCGTAAAAAGCTATACGTCCAGTAAATTACGACACACACCATTATCGATTCAATTGCAGTTTTTAACACAGTTTATCCAACATCATTTTCAGCATTCACAATCCCAATTAGGGTCACTTCGACGGTTTATCACTACCCATGACATGTTAATCTATAATACCCATTAAACGACGATAAACCCCCCTTACCTGAGATAATCCGGCAATCTCTAAGCTTCCAGCTTTTCCGTTCTTCAACCTTCTTCCTCTTGCTCTGCCTCTTTGCCCTTTTTCCTCTTTCACGATCGCTTCTCTGCTTTTCACGTGAAAACTCTTTACCAACCAAAAAACCCTTTTTCCATATTCCAACTTATATATTTTCCACTAATTATTATTCCAAATAATATTAATAATAATAATAATTCAATAATTCAATTTAATTAAATTATTAAATATATTATTAACTTAATTAAATAATCCTCTTATTTAATTCGGGGTGTTACAACTCTCCCCTACTAAAAGAGTTTTCGTCCTCGAAAACATACCTCAAGCAAATAACTCTGGATAAGACTCTTTCATCTGACTCTCCAGTTCCCAAGTCACATTGCCACATGCTGGTCCTCCCCAAGCTACTTTCACTAAGGCAATCTCTTTACCCCGCAACTGCTTCAACTCTCGATCCTCAATCCTCATAGGCGATATTTCAACAGTCAGGTTATCTCTCACCTGTACATCATCTACTTGGATCACATGCGACGGATCATGAATGTACCTCCTCAACTGAGACACATGAAAAACCTCATGCAAATTCGCAAGTGACGGCGGTAAAGCGATACGATAGGCTACCTCTCCTATCCTCTCCAAAATCTGATAAGGACCAATAAATCGAGGTGTCAACTTCTTTGACTTCAAAGCTCGACCAACCCCAGTTATCGGAGTAACACGAAGAAACACGTGATCTCCCTCTCGGAACTCAAGTGACTTCCTTCTCTTATCATGATAACTCTTCTGACGACTCTGAGCAATTCTCATCTTCTCCTGAATCATCTTAATCTTTTCTGTAGTCTGTTGAACAATCTCCGGTCCAACCACAGCACTCTCACCGGACTCATACCAACATAACGGTGTCCGACATCTCCTACCATACAAAGCTTCAAACGGCGCCATACCAATGCTCGAATGAAAACTATTGTTGTAGGTAAACTCAATCAAAGGTAAATAACAATCCCAAGCACCTCCCTTTTCCAAAACGCAAGCTCTCAAAAGATCCTCCAATGACTGAATCTTCCTCTCAGTCTGACCATCAGTCTGCGGGTGATATGCAGAGCTCAATCTCAGTTTAGTTCCCAAAGCCTTCTGCAAACCTTCCCAGAATTTCGATGTAAATCTAGGATCTCTGTCCGAAACAATACTCGACGGAATACCATGCAAACTTACAATTTTCTCAATATACAACTCAGCTAATTTCTCTAACGGATAGTCCATTCTGATCGGAATGAAATGAGCCGACTTTGTCAATCTATCAACAATCACCCAAATAGCTTCAAAATTCTTAATTGTCCTCGGTAAACCAGAAACAAAATCCATACCTTGTTCTGAAAGCAGTCTTCTGAATATCCTCGGTTTTCACACGGATCTGATGATACCCAGATCTCAAATCTATTTTGCTGAACACACTTGCACCAACCAACTGATCCATCAAATCATCAATCCTCGGCAAAGGATACCGATTCTTGATCGTCACTTTATTCAGTTGCCTGTAGTCCACACACAACCTCATAGTACCTTCTTTCTTCTTAACCAATAGCACTGGTGCACCCCACGGTGACACACTCGGACGAATAAATTTCTTATCCAACAGATCTTCCAACCGACTCTTCAATTCAGTTAACTCAACAGCAGACATACGGTACGGAGCCATCGATATCGGCCTAGTACCAGGTACCAAATCAATCGAGAACTCCACTTCGCGCTCTGGCGGTAATTCATTCACCTCTTCCGGAAACACATCAGGAAAATCACACACCACGGCTAGATCGCCAATCACCAGTTTATCTTTAGCCTCCAGAGTCGCTAACAGCATAAACAACTCTGCCCCATCAGCTACTTCCTCATTCACTTGCCTTGCTGATAGAAACAAACTCTTTCCCTCCTCAATCTCAGGAAAGACCACCGTCTTATCAAAACAATTGATAGAAACTCGGTTAAACACCAACCAGTTCATACCCAGAATAACATCAATCTGCACTAGTGGAAGACACACTAGGTCCATCCCAAAGTCTCTACCAAAAATACTCAAAGGACAATTTAAACAGACCGAAGTAGTAGTCACTGAACCCTTCGCAGGAGTATCAATTACCATACTACCAAACATCTCAGATATCTCTAACTTAAGTTTCACAGCACAATCCAAAGATATAAAGGAATGAGTCGCACCTGTGTCAATAATAGCTACAAGAGGAAAGCCATTAATATAACACGTACCTCGGATAAGTCTGTCCTCACTGGAACTTTGAGTTCCGGTCAATGCGAACACCTTCCCAGTTTGAGATTTCTTTGGCTTCTGACACTGACTTCCAATATGCCCTTCTTCGCCACAATTAAAACAAATCATTTCCTTGTGCTTGCAATCAACTATTGCATGACCAGTCTTACCACAACGAAAACATCTCTTTACTTCAGCAGTGCATACATTACTCTTATGACCAGCCTGACCACATTTGAAGCAAACTATACCAGCAGGAGCACCTCCCCTACTAGTCCTCTGAGCCGGAGCAGCTCCTTGTTTCCCTTTTCCCACTGGGGCATCATACGGCTTGCCACGAGTTTGATGTTGCTTGCCCCTGCGGTCACTGACAATCTTGTAATGAGCATTATTGTCTTCTTCAAATATCCTGCAGCTATCAACCAATTCAGTAAAAATGCGTATCTTCTGATACCCAACAGCCTTCTTAATTTCAGAGCGCAGTCCATTTTCAAACTTGATGCACTTTGAAAATTCAGCACCAGCACCAGTGTAATGGGGATAAAATTTGGACAGCTCCACAAATTTCGCAGCATAATCAGTGACAGACATGTTTCCTTGCTTCAGCTCAAGGAACTCAATTTCCTTCTTACCACGGACATCTTCCGGATAATACTTTCTCATGAATTCCCTACGGAATACATCCCAAGTAATGACTTCACCTGCCACGGTCAACCTCTCGTGAGTCTCTAGCCACCAGTCATCAGCTTCGACTGCTAGCATGTGAGTACCATACCGAGCCTTCTGAGCTGGAGTGCAATCCATAACACGGAAGATTCTCTCGATCTCTTTCAACCATCCCAAGGCTGCATCTGGATCATGCTTCCCTTTAAACACCGGCGGATTCTCTCTCTGAAAAGTCGCCAAGCTACGTGATCCAGCATCACCACCAGCATTTGGCAAGTTCTGCACAGCTTGTGCCATTGCTTGCATTGCGGCAGCCATTGCAGCGTCATTCCTTCCAGCCATTCCAACTTATCAATACAACACAACTTAAAGTTAGATTAGTAACAATTACACAATTATTAGACAGTAACGACACGACAACTGGCCGGACAGACCGACCTGCTCTGATACCACTAATGTAACACCCTTCTAAAATACCCCAAATATTCAATTAAAATAACAATAACAAATATATATCAGAGTAATTATGCACCAAGGGTGTCCCACAACACTTCACACATTTCACCATAATAACTGTCATGCTCATTATTTAATTCAAAATAACATTTTTTTCATAATTCGCAGCGGATAAAATCAACCAACCATTCCAAAACATATAATAGATTACATGTAAAATTATTCAACAATTAAAAACATTCCGTCCCGATGTTACATCTATCAGAGCATGACCCACTACGGAGACTACACTAGACTCCAAGCACTAGCTTCTACTCAATCACTGCTCGTTACCTGAAAAATAGTTGTAAGGGTGAGTTCTTCAATCGATATAATAAGCATTATAAATCATCATGTAATGCTAAGTAATTTAAACGTTTCATCACCCAAATCAGATTTACACATTCAGTAACGGCACATCAACTCCAATATCATACTCAATAACAACATAAAATGCAACTCAAATGAGACTCGACTCTTCATGCATGTGGTACCAATCGGAGTAAAACTCCCTACTTAGAATCATTGCCATTTTAGTGGGCATCAAGGCATAAGCCTTCAACTTTCAACTTAAAATTTTGCCAATCCAGGCCAACGTGGTGTGAGCAAAGCTCCGACTTAATGCATATGAATGTACATGGCATACACGACTTTAAACTGTCGACAACATAATAAGAACAGCAATACAACAATGTTTTCAACAAAATCAACTTATAATCAACTTATAATCAACTTTGGCTCACCAAGCCTACAACTCAGTATTTTCAACAACTTTAACACAACTTATCAACATATTTGTATCAACACTTCATAACATAAACTCAACAAAGTTACTCATCAAAATTAACGATAATAGGCCAATAACCAATTATGTTCACAACATTAAAATATCAATTTTTCCAATTTCCAACAGTGTTAACCGGTTAACGCCCTGGGTTAACCGGTTAACGCAGGACAAAACACACTTTCTGGCAAAACGCAACAGTGTTAACCGGTTAACGCCCTGGGTTAACCGGTTAACGCAGGCAAAACAGCACATTTCCACAAAATGTAACAGTGTTAACCGGTTAACGCCCTGGGTTAACCGGTTAACGCAGACAAAACAGCAGTTCCTGCGCTAACACAAGGCAGAATGCAGAGTTCTCCGCATTTTCCGCCGTTGGAGGACTTCCGGACCTCCGATTCAATTTCCGTAAAAAGCTATACGTCCAGTAAATTACGACACACACCATTATCGATTCAATTGCAGTTTTTAACACAGTTTATCCAACATCATTTTCAGCATTCACAATCCCAATTAGGGTCACTTCGACGGTTTATCACTACCCATGACATGTTAATCTATAATACCCATTAAACGACGATAAACCCCCCTTACCTGAGATAATCCGGCAATCTCTAAGCTTCCAGCTTTTCCGTTCTTCAACCTTCTTCCTCTTGCTCTGCCTCTTTGCCCTTTTTCCTCTTTCACGATCGCTTCTCTGCTTTTCACGTGAAAACTCTTTACCAACCAAAAAACCCTTTTTCCATATTCCAACTTATATATTTTCCACTAATTATTATTCCAAATAATAATAATAATAATAATAATTCAATAATTCAATTTAATTAAATTATTAAATATATTATTAACTTAATTAAATAATCCTCTTATTTAATTCGGGGTGTTACAGTTGCTAGCGCGCGTTCTATGGTGGACACAAGTCAAAAGGCTGCAGGGATGGTATGCAAAACCAAGGCACAAGATTAAATCATTTCAAATGGATCCTGTGGATCAAATGAGTGCTAACACGCCACCGGAGCCAAAGCTCAGCTCCCCTTCTCCGGTGAGCTTCACCGAACTGGTTCACTCACAACCATCACCAAAATTAAAAAGAAGGACATGAATTCAAAGTAAAAATGCTCAAGAGCTCGAATCTGGCCTCAATTTCTCCTAACTCCAAGTATATTGAAAGATACAGGGAGTTGAATTTTGAGGTGTGTGATCTGAGTTGCTTCGATTTAACCTCAAAGCAACTCAATCTTGTTGCCTACATTGGTAGGACTTCAGACAACCAAAGATCAAAAAGAATCATCGAGAATGGAGTGAGAATCGAAGAGATGAAAATTTCTGGAAAATACCTTCAATGCAGGTCTGTGTTCAATTGATCTTGCTCTTGATCTTTCTCAGGACACTTGGTAGAGTGAAATTGAATGATCAAAAGGCACAAGACTCTTGGAGATTTGAATCTAAAAGCAGTGAGATTCAAACTCAATTTTCAATGGAAATTATCAAGGTTATCCTTTGAAATGAGAGGGTTTGAAGGTTGGGAATCAAAGCTGGCGCGTAGGGTCCTCAATTCTGATGGCAAGGGGTTCTATTTATAGCCAAACTAATTGATATTTGCACACTTGAAATGGAATTCCAAAAATAGCAATGTACATTGCATGGGTGCATATGCGTGTAACAGGCCCATGTAATCACTTCTTATAATCCATAGTTGAGTACAAGCATTGCTGAAGTCATGTTGGAAAGCTAGGCATTGGTGTATGGAAGTTTCAAGTTGAATCATGCCAAATGGTCATCAATGTTCAAGCTATGCGCAACTCACTCATACCTTGTCCAAATGAGATGAATTTGGACTTTTTGAAAAGGTTAGATTAAGAGGAACAACTTTCATGTTGAACACTTTTTCATTTGAAGCTTGGGTCATGATGAATTTTGAGGTGGAAGTTGGGAAAATCAAACATGTCAAAAAAAAATTCCAAGTGTCAAGCCATATGTTCACTTATTCCACCTTGACTAACTTTTCACGTGAGCTTCAAATGAGAAACATTCCTTCATCAAAGTTGTATCTCTCTCAAAGTACTTAAAAATGGTAACAAATTTGACCTCATTTGGATTTAATATGAAGGAGGTATGCATTTTTGAAGTTGAGGAAAATCACTTGTTCAATGGCATTGGTCCAAAATGACCTATAATGTATCCTCATATCACATGCATATAAACGTTGAATCAGCTCTTCCTACACACATAAAAGTTGAAGTAGACATCTTGAATTTGATTTTTAAACTTGTAAATATTTCATATCATAAAAAATGAGTAAGTTATGACCTTGGAAAGTTGACCTCCAAATTAGGCTTTAGACAAAATAACCTATAATCTTTCACCATAAAAAATGACTTTCCAAGCAAAACTAGATCTATACCTCAACATGAAAGTTGTTTGGAATGTCATTTAGAGTAACTTTGATCTTAGAATCATTTTAATATGACGAAAATTTTAGGAGATAGGGTTTAGGGAATCCAATTTTGATCAGATGAATTCCTCTGGCCAACCACCATGGACCAACTTGCTAGCTTGCAATTCTATTGACTTTTGGGACTCATGGAGGATCATATATGCATAAGATGATTAAATTTGAAGTATCCCTTGAAATATTTGATCAATTGGTGAAGAAGCTTGTTGGAGAAGTTATACAAGATACCCAGATGAATTAGGGTTTCCAAGGCAAACCAATTCCAAACTCTTGATGATTTCTTGATCAAAATAACATGTGAAGATCATGGGGATTCATATATGATGCTTAGAGACATAGTACACCAATTCTTGATTGAGCTTCTTGTAATGAGGATCTTAAACCCTAGATGTGAGCTTGATAAATCAAAGGTGAGCACATGCCCTACCTACAAAAGAGTTAGATTATACAAAGACATATTTTTGGTATTTTGGTTAGTAAAATGATAAAATACAAAGTATGATACAATCAAATGGTGCTTGGTGATCTCTCCCAATGAAAACCCAATGAATGCGGGGGTAAGGAGGATGCAAAGATGTGATCCTAATGCTAATGCATGTGATGAGAAAGCATGAGGGATCTTAGGGTCAAAATTGGGGTCTTACAGCTGCCCCTATTTAAGGACGTTCTAACTGAGGAGATGAAGGTTAAAATTTTCGTATCGACTCAGTATAATGTGCTTAAATAAAAACATATAGAAACAAATTTTGGTCCCTAAGAGACCTCATGATGCATATGATATGAATGTTAAAATAATCTTCATGGGGAAATGTTGCCACAAAGGAAAAGAATATGGAGAGACCGAAAATCCACAGGAGTATAATGCATTTCATAAGGAAAACTCACTAGGGAGACAGAGAGTCCGTGGGGATAAAAATGGTTGTGCGTAGGCTAGGCTACGACTTAAAAAACAACTGGGGGGACTAGAGGGATTCCATGAGAATAAATCAATGGAAAGACTCAGTCGGGGAACAAAATGAATATCTGTAGGGGAAAACGGGTAGATCAGAACAAAGCTGAAATACTTGAACCAAGCAGGAAACGTCGATTTCACTGAGGAAATACGCACTCAAACTCAACTGGGGAAGAAAATATCTTCAACACAGGAGGAGCAGAAATCTATTATCCATTACTGGTTACTGGGTAAAGGGATAACAAAATCTGACAGGGAGGACATCCGTTACCGGTTAGGGTAAACATATCAAGGATGACTCGCTGAAGGAAAACAGGAGATGTATTAATTACCGGTTACCGGGTAAGAATAAACTGTTGGGAAAAGCCAAAATAGGATTTACAACTACTGGTTACTGGGCAGAAGACCAAAGAGAGAGAGAGAATATTCGTCACTGGTTAAAGTGAACATATCAAGAATATACTCAAAGGAAAGAAAATCTGTCATCGTTTAGGATGAACATATCAAGGATAGACTTCCTGGAAGATGTGAAAACGAATCCGCTGAAGAAAACAAAGGTTGCTCCTGCCGGATATTGGGAAAAAGTGACAAACATGAGAAGAATATTACCAGTTACTGGGTAATAGGCTCTCAGGGGACCAAAAGCTTCTATCTAGGTAAGATCTAGAAAGAAAAGGTCAATCAAATACTCGACCCAATGAGGATATAACTCAAGGGGAGTAGTTCCATCCAGATAATCAATAGGGGAGAAAACTGAAATAATAATCATCCACGAGGAAATAACTCGGTGGGGAAAGAGAAAGGTTAAAGTCTTTCTGCCTAATGGGCTGACACTCTACATTTGAAAGAGGACAGACAAACCAAATCTGTATGGGGAAAAGGTATATCGCCATAGTAGAGGATCAAAACGAACAATGAATCACAAAGTGCAATAATTAAATAATGAAATTATATGAGTGTATATGTATATGTGTATATGATGATTATGCTGATAGGACGATCACAAAGGATACAAGTGTCACTGATTTGAATCATCGATACAACCCCTAGACAATCCTCACAGGAGGGAAACAACTTCCGGAGAGAAACAAACAAACGTCTTGAAGGCTCAATCCTGGCTGGGTAAAGCACAATGAGAGGGAATTACTGAGGAAATTGCTACAAACTCTGCAGGGAATTTTAGGTCAACACCATATCAAATGGGAGACAACCCTGCAGGGGATTAACACAATAGCTGCTCAAAAATCAAGAATAACTCTGACGACTTGCGTGGAACCAAAATTATGCCGAAGTTGTGCAAACTGCCGAAATAACACGCCTACAACTCAAGGGAGGCCAACAAACTCGACTGGGGAAACCAACATGACTCGGCTACTGAAATGTTGTCGGGGATGAAATAGGGATCATGTCTACTGCTTGGGGAGAACCAATACTGCTCCGCACTTAGGGCTTACCGCTTTTCAAACTGATGTTGATATTCCTTTAAATGATATCGATTGCTTTAAAATAAACGCTTTTATATATTTAAGAAAATATGGTTTTAATTTAGAGTTCAATTTCAAAAATGATCATAATAAAAATTTAAATCTATTTGGCTGAATTAAACAAGAGTAGAAATAATTGGATAAAAAACTTAACTTTATTTAATGGAATGGTAGTCTGTAAATGACAAGACTCCATGGATCTTTACAAAAGTTAAAAAATGGTAATTTACATGGAAAAGGGCTTCATTGAATACAATGATAACTAATCCTTCTATCAACTTTTGGTGTCCACTGTGCTCTTGGCGACTGCTGGAGATAATGAATCAGAATTGACCGACTTGCTAAAGAATATCTTCAAAACTGAAGATCAGCAGGCTGTAGTTACTTGCCATAATCCCTAATTTTTGCATAAATTGCCCCAAGGTGGGGTACTCAATTTATCGGGATAACTTTTTCTGTTTTTATGTCTCTAATTTTTGCCTGGATCGCCCCTTCGAGTTCAATCCACCGAGACACTCATTTTTGCCTAAGCCGCCCTTTCAGGTTTTCAACTTAGCGAGTTGTTCTTTTCTTTTTAGGCGAAGTATTTCTTGACTGCATCTGCATTCACAGGACACGTGAACTCTTCACCATCCATAGTTGTATGAATCAAAGCACCGCCTGAAAAGGCTCTCTTAACAACATACGGACCTTCATAATTAGGAGTCCATTTGTCCCTAGAATCTGGTTTGAAAGATAAAATCTTCTTGAACACAATATCACCTTCTCTGAATGCACGAGGTCTGACCTTCTTATCAAAAGCTTTCTTCATTCTTTGCTGATACAACTAACCATGACACATGGTAGTTAATCTTTTCTCTTCAATTAAATTCAACTGATCAAACCTGGTCTGACACCATTCAGCCTTAGTCAACTTGGCTTCCATCAAGACACGCAATGATAGGATCTCCACCTCTACTGGGAGCACAACTTCCATTCCATAAACAAGTGAGAAAGGGGTTGCCCCTGTTGAAGTGCGAACGGATGTACGGTAACCATGCAAAGCAAATGTGAGCATCTCATGCCAATCCTTGTATATTACAACCATCTTCTGGATAATCTTCTTGATATTCTTGTTTGTAGCTTCAACAACCTCATTCATCTTAGGTCTGTAAGGAGAAGAATTATAATGTGCGATCTTGAAGTCTTCGCAAAGAGCTTCCACCATATTATTGTTCAAGTTAGATCCATTATCAGTAATGATCTTACTTGGTACACCATGACGACATATAATGTGATTCTTGATGAGCCTCACAATAACTTGGTTGGTTACATTCGCATATGATGCTGCTTCAACCCACTTTGTGAAGTAATCAATTGCCACCAAAATGAAACGATGTCCATTCGACACTTTAGGCTCAATCATATCAATTCCCCACATGGAGAAGGGCCATGGGGAGACAATGACGTTCAACAGTGTCGGAGGAACATGGATCTTATATGCATAAATTTGACACTTGTGGCATTTCTTCATAAACTTGTAACAGTCAGATTCCATTGTCAGCCAATAGTAACCTGCTCGCAACATCTTCTTTTCCATAGCATGTCCATTGGAATGAGTTCCAAAGGAACCTTCATGGACTTCAGTCATCAACAAGTCTGTTTCATGTCTATCCACACATCTGAGCAGAACCATATCAAAGTTTCTCTTGTATAATACATCACCATTCAAGTAGAAATTGTCGGATAATCTTCTCAAAGTCTTCTTATCTTTCAAAGATGCCCCAGGCGGGTAAATCTAACTTTGGAGGAAACACTTGATATCAAAATACCACGGCTTCTCATCTTTGGCCTCTTCAATAGAAAACACATGAGTTGACCTATCAAGATGCATCATAGTCAGGTTGGGAACTTCATTCCAATACTTCACCATAATCATCGAAGCTAAAGTTGCAAGAGTATCTGCCATCCGGTTTTCATCTCGAGGGATATGATGAAATTCAACCTTTGTAAAGAAAGTTGAAATCCTCCTCGCGTAATCTCTATATGGTATAAAACCGGGTTGATTCGTCTCCCATTCACCTTTGATTTGATTCACAACCAAATCCGAATCTCCATAGACGTCCAGATACTTGATTCTGAGATCGATGACCTCTTCTATCCCCATAATGCAAGCTTCATGGTCAACCATATTATTTGTACACTTGAAAGTCAATCTAGTTGTAAACGGAAAATGCGTGCCTTGAGGAGTAATAGTCACCGCCCCAATGCCATTACTATACTGATTAACAGCTCCATCAAATACCATGCCCCAACGGGAACCAGGTTCTGGCCCTTCTGCAAGCAATGGTTCATCACAATCTTTCATTTTCAAGTATAAAATCTCTTCGTCAGGAAAATCATACTGCACTGACTGGTAATCTTCGATCGGTTGGTGAGCCAAATGGTTAGCCAAGACGCTACCCTTGGTTGCTTTCTGAGATCGGTATTCAATATCATACTCTGATAATAACATCTGCCAACGGGCGATCCTCCCAGTTAAAGCATGCTTCTCAAAAATATACTTGATTGGATCCATTTTGGATATCAACAAAGTAGTATGATTCAACATATATTGACGCACACGCTTAGCAACCCAAGCCAATGCGCAACAAGTCTTCTCAAGCATAGAATACCGAGTCTCATAATCGGTGAACTTCTTACTGAGTTAGTAAATAACATATTCTTTCTTTCCAGTCTCATCTTGCTGACCAATAACACAACCCATACTTTCTTCAAGCACAATCAAATATATGATCAAAGGTCTTCCTTCAACAGGCGGAGACAGAATCAGAGGCTCAAGCAGATACTCTTTAATACTATTAAAAGCTTTTTGGCAGTCTTCGGTCCAATCACAAGACCGATCTTTCCAAAGAAGCTTGAGTATAGGTGCACATGTGGCAGTCATGTGTGAAATGAATCTCGAGATATAATTCAAGCGGCCGAGAAAACCTCTGACTTGCTTCTCAGTTTTTGGCGCAGACATCTCTTGTATTACTTTGACCTTGGCGGGATCAACTTCAATACCCTTCTCGCTTATAATGAAGCCTAACAACTTACCAAAACGAACACCAAAAGTACACTTATTGGGATTCAAGCGGAGTTTGTACTTCCTCAAACACTGGAATAACTTCAACAAATGCTCAACATGTTCCTCTTCATTAATGGATTTGGCAATCATATCATCAACATAGACTTCGATCTCTTTATGCATCATATCATGAAAAAGAGTAGTCATTGCACTCTGGTAGGTTGCACCGACATTCTTTAGACCGAAAGATATCACTCTATAACAGAATGTTCCTCAGGGTGTAATGAATGTGGTCTTCTCCATATCCTCAGGTGCCATCTTGATCTGATTATATCCAGAAAATCCGTCCATAAATGAAAAGACTTTGAATTTAGTTGTATTGTCTACCAACATATCAATGTGTGACAGAGGGAAATCATCTTTCAGACTGACTTTATTCAAATCTCTATAATCAACACACATACGGACTTTTCCATCTTTCTTCGGAACAGGCACAATATTGGCCACCCATTGCGGATACTCAGTAGTAACAAGGAAACAATCATCAATCTGCTTCTGCACTTCCTCTTTGATTTTCACTTCTATATTAGGATGAGTTCTCCTTAACTTCTGCTTGACTGACGGGTATTCTGGCTTCAACGACAATCTATGCTCCACAATCTCAGAATCCAAACCAGGCATGTCTTGATAGGACCAGGCAAACACATCTGAATACTCTCGGAGAAGATCAATCAACCCCTTCTTCACTTCTGGACACAGTTGAGACCCGATCTTGACTTCCTTCACATCATCCTCGAAACCCAAGTTGACTAACTCAATCTGCTATTTGAATGACTGAATGGCTTTTTCCTCGTGCTCAAGTAGACGAGACAATTCATTAGATACTTCTTCATCACTTCCTTCCTCGACCTCAAACACAGGGAATTCAAATTTTGGCGAAGGAGTAGGTGATCGGTCACCATTTCCATTGAATTCCCACCATTAATCCGACGTATTTTCATCACTTTGGTAAGATCTGTGTTTGTTTCTAGTTGTTTCAGAGTCATTTATCATGTTTTATTAGTTTGGTATCGCCTTTCATTCTATTACATGTTTATGTCAAAAAGGTCTCTTTTACGCTTCGTTTTGGTAGTATTATTGTTACAGGCCGTTGCACAGGGTTAAAAGCACTAATAGTGGAGTTGGGGATACTCAGAAAGGCAAAAATATGAAAATACAGTAGTTCAACACGGGCACCCGTGTGCCACAACACTGCCCGTGTTGTTGGACAGGCAGAAAAACAGAGAGTTAACACGGGCACCCGTGTGTAGGAACACGGCCCGTGTTGATGCCCCTGTAACTTAATCTGAAAATAATCATTTTGGAGAGCACACACGGGCACCCGTGTGTACACACACGGCCCGTGTTGTTGGGCGCGGCTTGGAAACCTAAACTTTTGCTTTGTGAACCTATTATGCTCATTAAGGGTAGTTTGGACCTTTTGCTTGGAGGAGATTCATCTGAAGCTATTAGAAGGCTTGGAAGGGAAAGGAAAAAAGACTTTTTGACGTACGAAAGAAAAGACGGCATTGAGAAGATAACGACTACGGAGGATTCGAAGACGGCGAGATTCAAGGGTTCCGACCATTGAAGATCCAAATCTCCTAGTTCTTTGTAATGTCTAATTTTCATACTATGATTTCGTTTACTACTATGAGAGGCTAAAACCCCTATGTTAGGGGGGTGGTCCTGATTTGATCGGATGTTATGAATTTGAACAAATGATTTCCTTATTGCTATGTTACTTATTTCAATTCAATTGTGTGATGTTATTATGCTTTTGTATCGGACAAATACAAATTGATCTACGACTATTAATAACAGGATTGTGATTGTTAGGGTTTTCACACAATTAGGTTTATGATTGCATCATCTAGGACTAGTAACTTTTGTAAACCACCGCAAACCTTGATATTATTTATGATTAAAATCAATGATTAATTGAATGGACATTTGAGTAAGAATTGGTAGTTTAATAGTTTCTTCCTTAAGGACTTAAGGAAGAACATTCTGAGGTTAGGTAATTGAGTGTTTCATATGTATTAAGGAAATCTTGACTGAATTCATAACTGGTTAAATCAACCACTTCCCCTAGCATATTTTATATTAATCAATTATATTTTACTGTCTGTTGTGTTTATTGTTAGAATTCCAAAACAACCAAACCATTATCTTTTTGTTCTGATAGAATCAAAGTAAAATAAGTATTTCCTACGCAATCCTTGAGATCGATACTTGGAGATGAAACTCCTTATTACTACATCGGTAAAAATAGTACACTTGCTATTTTTCCGATCAAGTTTTTAGCGCCGTTGCCGGGGATTGCCAAAATACCTATTTTAATTTTTATTCTATTGAAATTTTGTTGCTCGTCACCCAAAATTTTATCTGTGACAATCTTGTTAGTCAATTCTAATATTTGTCTAACTTGTGTATGCGAGGTAAGGCCTCAACAGATTTTTCTTTTAACGCAGATCCCGAAAGAACTCTTCGCGCTAGACTAAGACAAGCTAAGCGAGAAAAACTGGAAATAGCAGAAAAAGCAGAGAAGGAAGTTGTTGCAGTGCACTCAAAGAATTCAGATTCAGAAGCAGAAACAACTCCCAAGGTCATGGCTGCAGAACCACCACCACCAGAGAGACTTCTCGGTGACTATGGTGGAAACAACACTGCGGTTGGTCGTATGACAATTGTCAACCAACCGGTTAATGTAGAACAATTTCAGCTGCATCCCAGCATAATTAATCAACTCGAAAGGCGGTCCTTTTCTGGAAGAGTGAATGAAGATGCCAACAAGCATCTCCAAAGGTTTTTGACTATGAGCACAACGCTGACAATGCCTGGACACAACGAAGAAGCAATAAGGCTTCGTATGTTCCCATTCACTTTAGCAGATGAAGCCGAAGAGTGGTTCTATTCCTTACCTGCTGGCAGTATCACTACATGGGAGCAGATGGAAACAGCATTCTTGCAGGAATATTTTCCCGCATATGTGTCACTGAGAAAAAGATACGAGATCCTTAACTTCAAGCAGAAGGAGGGTGAGTCACTAGGAGATGCCTATAAAAGATTCAAGAGAATCCTAGTGGCTTGTCCTACTCACAACATGGATGAAACTGAGCAGATGCAAATGTTTGTTAATGGTCTTCGAATTCAAACGAGATAAATCCTTGACTCAGCAGCTGGTGGCTCAGCTAACTTTGCAACAACCACCGGTATGAAGAAGATAATTGAAGCAATTGCCTCAAATGAGCATCTGGAGTTGTATGATAGGGTGTCAAGCAAATCTACGGTAATTGATTTGAAGCTTGAAACAAACAAACAGGTAAAAATTGAAGAAGCAGTTGCTGCAGAGGTGGAGAAAAGGTTGAAGGCACTAAACATAGGTGCTCAGAAAGTGGCTCAAGTACGACAGGCACCAAACGATGTGTGTGGCATTTGTAATGGACCATACAATATTGTTCATTGCTTTGCAACACCACAACAGATAGAAGATATCAAGTTTTTAAAGCAAAACAATCCCTACTCCAACACATACAATCCGGGGTGGAAGAATCATCCCAACTTTGCGTGGAAAGATCAAAAGGGGAATGTGCAACAGCAAGTACAAGGCCAATATCAAAACCAATATCAGCAGCAGCAACAACAAGTCCCAAGGAAGGCAGATTGGGAGATTGCAATTGAAAAGATGGCAGCTCAAAATATGCAATTTGAAGAAGAGACTAGAAACAATCAGAAAAACACCACCGCCTCCCTAAAGAATCTCGAAGTTCAGCTGGGGCAGATAGCACAACACTTGGCAAGTTCTCGAACACCAGGTTCCCTACCAAGTGAAACAGTTCAAAATCCGAGAGGTCAGGAGAATGTTAATACTGTCACGATGACAGAGAAAAAGGTTTCTAAAAAGAAAAAAATTATATCACCGAGCGAGCCGACTAAAGAAGAAACTACAAAAGGAACTAAACCAGTGATTAAGTTGCCATATCCTTAGAGAATGACAAAGAAGGAACCTAGTGAGTCAGACTTGGAGAAATTCATGACAATGTTTAAAAGTATTGAGGGTCATATGGCCTTGTTTGAAGCACTTGAAAGGATGCCCATGTACAAGAAATTCGTGGAAGAGGTAATGGCTGAAAAGAAACCAACTATTGAAGAACAGGTATCCGGTAAGAAACAATATAATGCAAACTCCCTGGAGCAGAACATTCCTAACAAACAAAAGGATCCAGGAACCGTCACAGTACCATGCACAATCAAAGAAAGAACCTTCAAAAAGGTACTAATAGATTATGGAGCTAGTGTGAATCTGATGCCATTATCGATCTATCACAGGTTGGGTATTAAAAATATCAGTGATATAAAGACCAATCTGAAGTTTGCGGATCACTCAAGAAAAGATGCATATGGTATAGCTGAAGATGTGCTGGTAACAATAGCTGACTTGACTTTCCTAGTCGATTTTGTAATCCTAGACATACCTGAAGACAATGAGGCACCTATCATTCTGGGTCGACCTTTCATGAAGACGAGTCGATGCAAGCTCGACATGGATGAGTGCACGTTAACCTTGAAAGTTCACAACAAGGAAATAACATTGAAGGCTATTGAAGACCAGGAGATGGAGGAAGATGCAGAATCTCAGTATCAAGTAGGCTTAATCAGGACATTGAATACTATCAAAGTCTCACCACTGCCAGTAGCCACCCGAAACGGAAATATTCCTAACACCAAAAGGAAGGTTAAAAAGGAATCGTGGCACAAAGGAGTCCACACTGATAAAAGAGACAACGTCCGAGTTGTAGACAAGAGGTGCAACAAGGTTTTGAACCTGAAATACCCCCCATGATAAGGGAAATGAACCGCCGAGCCATGCGACGTTAAACGAAGCGCTTCGTGGGAGGCAACCCACGCGTTTGATTTCTAATTTATTTCGTTTTTCTTTTTCTTTGTGTGTGCTAAAAATTTGTTGTAGGGGAGGAGGAGAATTAGAAGGGCAAAGTCACAAACACCTCAAAATGGAAGGAAACCACACAAGTGCAATAAAACAACAGGAGTCACTGTGAGTCCCCTTTGTATCTGGATTTAAACATTGAGGTCAATGTTTGGTTCAGGTGTGGGGGGGTTTTTCCTTTCATGTTTTATTTCGTTGTCATTTTGTTCATGTTTTCCTTCATAGTTTTTGGTTTTCGTTTTTGCTTTCGTTTTTTTGTGGTTTACTTGTGTGTACAGAGTGATGAGAAATGGTTGGACGAATCTGGGATCAATGGCAGTGGATGAAAGACACCCCTCATACTTATTCTGATAAGGCACCCCGGAAGTTGATGCAACCATGAGAAAGTAAAGTCGGACACAATTTGGTGACACTGGACCAAGAGAGCGGTATGGTAGAACCGAATCAGAAAAGAACCACATAACACGAGGAGGCTTCAGAGCTTGCAAAGCTAACCAACATGGTGAGATCATAAAAAGCCAAACACTAAATATCAGCATGAGAGTTCAGCCAGGTATGACTTTATCACTCTGATTTTGCGTATGTCCTGTTGACACGTCACAACATGACAACACACACTGAGGCAAGTTGTTTGTTTAGCCAGGGCCTTTCTAACCATCCCTATCTGTATGTTTCCCTTCGTGAACCCCGTTGAGCCTTAGCCATTTTATTCATCATAAACCCCCTGTTAACTATTAAGCATTTATTCATCATAAACCCCCTGTTAACTATTAATCATTCATTTTTTCCATGACTCGGTATGATTGTGTGAATTGCAAGATGTGCAATAAAACTAAGTTTGGGGTGGAAATCTTGAAAGAGAAGGCAAGTGCATAATAAGAGATCATACAAAAAGAGAAATAGTATGTATGTTCCTTAAAAAGGAAAAAAAAGAAAAACAAAAGAGAAAAATGCACTTGCCGAGACTTAAGACTCTAGCACATATAAAATGCTTGAAAAATTTGAGTAGAAAAAGAGTCAAAAGAGTCAAAAGAGTGAAATTAACCCCCAGAGTATACGTGATGCACGAGAAAAAGAGAAAGAAAAATCACACAACATGACTACCGAGTTCAAAACCCTTTGTTATCCATTTTTTTTTTGTTTATCCCACCGTACCCAAGCCCCGTTACAACCCAAAAAGACCTCGAAAAGTGTGTGGAATCTGCTGTGGTAGTGACATTAGAATGTATTCAAAGTTAAGAGTTTGGTATTGCATACTGTGCTGTGAGTGTACACACCTAACCCTGAGAGATGTTGTGAGTGTGTGAAAAGCTTGCAGGTGACGAGGCTTCTGATGTGGAAATGTGGCAAACTGCCTGAGTCGGAGATACCGGAAACTTGATTGGAAAGGAAGAACACAAATTGTGAAGGACAAGGTTGCATTGTGGGAAATGAATTCGTGGGTGACCTTTGTTTGGACTCAATACATCACTTGAGGACAAGCAATGAGACAAGTTTGGGGTTGTGATCGGTCACCATTTCCATTGAATTCCCACCATTAATCCGACGTATTTTCATCACTTTGGTAAGATCTGTGTTTGTTTCTAGTTGTTTCGGAGTCATTTATCATGTTTTATTAGTTTGGTATCGCCTTTCATTCTATTACATGTTTATGTCAAAAAGGTCTCTTTTACGCTTCATTTTGGTAGTATTATTGTTACAGGCCGTTGCACAGGGTTAAAAGCACTAATAGTGGAGTTGGGGATACTCAGAAAGGCAAAAATATGAAAAGACAACAGTTCAACACGGGCACCCGTGTGCCACAACACTGCCCGTGTTGTTGGACAGCAGTTCAACACGGGCACCCGTGTGCCACAACACTGCCCGTGTTGTTGGACAGGCAGAAAAACAGAGAGTTAACACGGGCACCCGTGTGTAGGAACACGGCCCGTGTTGATGCCCTTGTAACTTAATCTGAAAATAATCATTTTGGAGAGCACACACGGGCACCCGTGTGTACACACACGGCCCGTGTTGTTGGGCGCGGCTTGGAAACCTAAACTTTTGCTTTGTGAACCTATTCTGCTCATTAAGGGTAGTTTGGACCTTTTGCTTGGAGGAGATTCATCTGAAGCTATTAGAAGGCTTGGAAGGGAAAGGAAAAAAGACTTTTTGACGTACGAAAGAAAAGACGGCATTGAGAAGATAACGATTACGGAGGATTCGAAGACGGCGAGATTCAAGGGTTCCGACCATTGAAGATCCAAATCTCCTAGTTCTTTGTAATGTCTAATTTTCATACTATGATTTCGTTTACTACTATGAGAGGCTAAAACCCCTATGTTAGGGGGTGGTCCTGATTTGATCGGATGTTATGAATTTGAACAAATGATTTCCTTATTGCTATGTTACTTATTTCAATTCAATTGTGTGATGTTATTATGCTTTTGTATCGGGCAAATACAAATTGATCTACAACTATCAATAACAAGATTGTGATTGTTAGGGTTTTCACACAATTAGGTTTATGATTGCATCATCTAGGACTAGTAACTTTTGTAAACCACCGCAAACCTTGATATTATTTATGATTAAAACCAATGATTAATTGAATGGACATTTGAGTAAGAATTGGTAGTTTAATAGTTTCTTCCTTAAGGACTTAAGGAAGAACATTCTAAGGTTAGGTAATTGAGTGTTTCATATGTATTAAGGAAATCTTGACTGAATTCATAACTGGTTAAATCAACCACTTCCCCTAGCATATTTTATATTAATCAATTATATTTTACTGTCTGTTGTGTTTATTGTTAGAATTCCAAAACAACCAAACCATTATCTTTTTGTTCTGATAGAATCAAAGTAAAATAAGTATTTCCTACGCAATCCTTGAGATCGATACTTGGAGATAAAACTCCTTATTACTACATCGGTAAAAATAGTACACTTGCTATTTTTCTGATCAGTAGGATCATTGTATTCAATGGGTTTAGCAACCAACCTGCATAATGATTTGATATTTTGATTTTAGAGAAGTGAATTGGTGACCAAATATTATGCAGATGGACAATTATATTTATTGATTTATGTTTTTATTTGTGATTACCATTTTTCAGAAAAGCAAAAAGTAAAAATAAAACATCATAGATGTGGATGAATAGAATTATATTTTATTGATGATAAAATTTGGAATGCCAAAAAATGTTCACTTCTCCCTTAGTCATAGGAGAAGGATTTTCAAAAATAATAAAAGCAATTACTTAGAATGATGCATAGTAATAGGAACATCAACATCGGTCCAATTGTTGCAAGTATTTCCACGCGTCACAAAATTGGTGCAATCTTCATCTTCATCACCCTCGATCACGGAAACTAAGTGTTGTTCATTACCATGAATGAACCCTCCGCTACAGAAACTGGGTTGCACCTCTTCAGCTCTAAATTCAGATGAACCTTGTTAGAATCCCAAACCGGATCTGCTCTGGTTCTTGGTGACTTCTATCATCTGTCCCCACTGATCAGAAATCCCATCTTCAACAATCTTCTGAGCGTCTTTGAAGGAGGACATAGGTGCCCCAACTCTTTTTTCTTCTGTAATAGATAGATCTTGGAACGGAGTTCCAATCTCATCCTCAACTTCTACATAAGAGAAAGACGACAGATGGCTTACCAATAAAGCATTCTCCCCACCGATGATAACCAACTTTCCATTCTTGACAAACTTCAACTTCTGATGCAAAGTTGACGTAACGGCTCCTGCCTCATGTATCCATGGCCTTCCTAACAAGCAGCTATAGGCCGGGTGGATATCCATTACCTGGAAAGTAATTTGGAAATCACTCGGACCTATCTTCGCAGGAAGGTCCACTTCACCAATCACAGTCTTGCGAGAACTATCAAAAGCCTTGGCGATCACACCACTATATCTCATTGGAGCTCCTTGATATGACAATGTTGAAAGAGTTGATTTGGGAAGAACATTCAATGAATAACCGGTATCAACCAACACATTCAATAGAGCATCCTCCTTGCAGTTCATTGAAATATGCAACACTAAGTTGTGATTTCTACCCTCCCTAGGGAGTTCCTCATCACAAAAGCTCAAATTGTTGTAGGAAGTGATATTAGCCACAAATAAGATCAAACTGATCCATTGTAACATCATGCTCAGCATATGTTTGTTCCAATAACTTTTGCAATGCTTCTCTGTGCGCTTCAGAGTTCATGAGCAGAGACAACACTAAAATCTTGGAAGGAGTTTGGAGCAACTGCTCCACCATATTAAACTCGATCTTCTTAATCAATCGGAGTACCTCATCATCATCACTAGGCTTCAAACCGCTGGATTCACCAGACTGACACTTTGGAGCGCTAGTTGGATCAATTGCAGGCAAATCCACCTTCTTATTGAAAGATACATCTTCTACATTCTTCGGGAACACCGACCCAAAATCACGACCGCTATGGGTCACCTTCGTAACATCAACAATGCTCACAAAAAAACTAGTCATAGGCAAAGGAACCTCTTGACCATTCTCTAACATAGTCGCATTATACTGGTATGGGACAACTTTATCGGATGCATACGAAACTGGACCCGCTAATCGTATTACCAACGATAATACCAATCTATTGCTGACACTATTACTGCCGCTACTATCAAATTGAATCACCACTCTCTCTGGTGTCTTGAATACTAGTACTACAACATTCACATCGTCACCTACGTGACGGGACTGGAGAATTTGGACCATACCTTCATCCATCAACCTCTGGATGTCTCTCTTCACAACCATACGACATCGGGGATTCACACTACAAATTGCACAACCATCATGGTCATGCTCACAATCACTCACCATACAAATATCCTTGTGCATTGACACCAAGGACCTTATAATGAAGCGAACATCATATACTTTTAACTCTCCAGGACAACCATCTACCATGTTAACAGAAGGGTTACCATAAGAAGGTAGTGGATTAGCTTTGACATTCAGCGCACGGTCCTCGAAGGACACCATCCCACTCTTTACTAGATTTTGGACCTCGTACTTCAGGGGGTAATAGTTCTCAATATCATGGCCAGGAGCCCCTTGGTGAAAGGCACAGTGAAACTCTGGCTTGTACCACCATGGAAATGGTTTAGGAATCTGCGGAGGATTTCTTGGTTGCAAAAGGTTCTTGAGAACCAGTGATGGATACAATTCAGCATAAGACATAGGAATTGGGTCAAAAGAGACCTTTTTCCTCTCAAAGTTTTGTTGTTGTTGATGATTGTCGGTGTTGTTGGTGTTGTAGGTGTTTGTTCTTTGCGGTGGTTGTTGTTGACGTTGTTGTTGAACTGGCATTGACTGATTATTTGAAAATACAGGAATAACAGATGATACTTGATGATGGTGTTAACAGGGTTGTTGACTTCTTCTAACATGAGGCCTCCTCTGCCTCCCAACGGATACTGCATTATGAAGGAGAAGAGCGATCCAAAATGCAGCGGAATTTAAAAACATTTCTCCTTTTGTGATACTTACGAATGGGCATGATCAATGATAGAATCATTATCTCTTGTGGAGATTGAAACCTTTGATGCAGATCTACGGAGCGATCACAAATGTTGAATGGTGACAACGCATCTACTCAGTCCACATGAACAGGTTCCTTCAATCTCAGCGCTAGCTGCTACGAATGAAGGCTTTGAGTGAGAGAGAGAGAGAAACAAAATTCTAACTGCACAAATGCTTCTGCACAAGGGTTCTATTTATAGAACCACTTGTGTGGGCTGCAAGCTACAAATCCCACTTAAATGTATATGGCCCATATCTTATGATATGCCAAAATCACTTAAGCGTGTGGTACCTTACCATATTTCATATTCTACTTAAGTACACCGTGACTTACGATGTTCTACAATTCACTTAAGTGCACCGTACCTTACGGTGTTCCTTAGTTACTCTATCTCTCATCAATCCGTCCTTTTGTGTGTGACTCTGTAGGTTTTCGCGACATTAGCAATTATATTAAATCACATATTTAAAATATTAAATAGTGAGCGGTATCTAGCAACGCATCACTGCTATCCAAGACACGAAAATGTCATGTGATCTGACAAATCCTTTTGTGATAATACTTATGTGTAGAATTATCCTTTTGCCCCTATGTCTATATTGAACACAAGGCATAGACCGTGTCATCCTTGTTCAGTTTAATATTGGGCCCGTAGACATTTATCTTGTTACGCAGGATGGGCAAATTCCATCCAGGTCACTCATGTCCCTTAGCATGCTTCGGGGAGTACCCATCAACTATCTTTATGGTCATCCAGTTACGGACAATGTTTGATCAGCAATAAGGCACTCGACTCTACATCTAGGGTCCATAGTGGTTTCAGGTCGAAGGGTGGTATACACCACTATCACCATGAGAATAACTTATGACACTTTGCATAACATTATATATAGTATTCTCATAGCGGGTCAATCCAGTATAAATATACTCTTAATTTTCATACCTATGTTTAAGACTTGATAACTCCTTATCCATGATCCATGAGATGTGATCATCAGTCTATATACATAATAGTCTTAATGCTTTAATGGTATCCCACTTTACAACAAAGCTCGACTACATATATTTTAAGAATAATGTCCTTATGTTTAATGGGATCTCATGATTAAGTCACACTTGATACATTAAACGGACTAACTATTCTAGAGACTTTATTAAACAAACATAATAAAGAAAACACCTTTTATTATTAATTAATAATTCGATACAAGTATCAAAAGTATTGGCCTCTAGGGTTTACACTAACAATCTCCCACTAGCACTAGAGCCAATCAAGCATACCCCTAATGCCCATAGATCTAGTATGGCCATCATGCTTCTGTTGCACAAAAGGCTTTGTCAGTGGGTCAACAATATTGTCAAGTATAGGTACTCTACATATTTTCATATCTCCTCTATCTATTATCTCTCGAATGAGGTGATAACGCCTAAGTATGCGTTTGGATCGTTGGTGAGATCTAGGCTCCTTAGCTTGTACGATAGCACCATTTTTATCACAATAGAGACCAATAGGATCCACAATGCTAGGAACTATGCCAAGTTCACTAATGAACTTTTCGATCCAAACAGCTTCCTTTGCTGCACTTGAGGCAGCAATATACTCGGCCTCAGTTGTAGAATCAGCAACTATATCTTGCTTTGAACTTTTCCATCTCACAACGCCACCGTTTAAGCAAAACACATAACCAAATTGCGATCTAAAGTCATCCTTATCTATCTGGAAGCTAGCATCGGTGTATCCAATTACAACAAGCTCTTCCCGACCTCCATATATCAAGAATGAGTCCTTAGTCCTTCTCAAATACTTAAGGATATTCTTGACAGCTACCCAATGAGCATCACCGGGATCAAATTGGTACCTACTTGTTGCACTTAAAGCATATGAGACATCTGGTCGAGTACATAACATGACATACATGATAGATCCTATTGCAGATGCATATGGAATCTTATTCATGCGATCCCTTTCTTCCTTAGTTGAAGGGGATTGTGTTTTTGATAGACACAAGCCATGTTGCATAGGTATGAATCCTTTCTTGGAATCATGCATATTAAAGCGTCTCAACACTTTGTCTATGTATGTACTCTGACTTAGGCCAAGGAGTTTTTATGATCTATCTCTATAGATCCTGATTCCTAATATATAGACTGCTTCACCTAGGTCCTTCATAGAAAAGCATTTCCCCAACCAAGACTTTACTTGTTGTAGGGTAGGGACATCGTTTCCAATGAGTAATATGTCATCTACATATAATACCAGGAAAACGAGCATGCTCCCACTAACCTTCTTGTAGACACAAGGATCATCTTCGTTCTTGATGAATCCATATTGTTTTATAAAATAAAGATTCCAGCTTCTGGAAGCTTGCTTCAATCCATAGATTGATCTTTGTAACTTACATATCTTTTGGGCTTCTTTTGGTATGTCAAATCCTTCAGGTTGTGTCATGTACACATCCTCAATAAGATTCCCATTAAGGAAAGCAGTTTTGACATTCATCTACCCTATTTCATAATCATGATATGCAGCGATAGCAAGTAAAATCCGAACAGATTTAAGCATTGTAACAGGTGAAAAGGTTTCATCATAGTCAAACCCATGAATTTGTTTATATCCTTTTGCAACCGGTCTTGCCTTATAGATATGTACCTTACCATCCATGTCAGTCTTATTTTTGAAGACCCACTTGCATCCTATAGGGTTAACTCCTACAGGAGGCTCTACCAAGGTCCAAACTTGGTTTGTGTACATGGAATCCATTTCAGATTTCATGGCTTCTAGCCACTTCTCAGACTCGGGACCAATTATGGCCTCTTGGTAGGCCACATGCTCATCTTGATCCATGAGTAATACATCACCTTGATCAGTTATGAGATATCCATATCTCTCAGGTAGGTGACGTATCCTGCTTGACCTATGTTGGTCTTATTCTACTTGTGCAGGTTTCTCTTCCACAACTACTTGTGTTTCCTGCTCTAATTCCTCCATAGGTGTATCAATGCTTTGTGATTCTTGAATTTCTTCAAGCTCTACTTTCCTCCCACTGATTCCTTTGGAAATAAAATCGTTTTCTAGGAAAACTCCAGTTCGAGCGACAAACACTTTGCCCTCAGAAGGATTGTAGAAGTAATACCCTTTTGTTTCGTTAGGATACCCCATAAATAAGCATTTGTCAGATTTTGGCTCAAGCTTAGTTAAAATTTGTCGTTTCACATAAACTTCGCAACCCCAAATCTTTATGTAAGACATATGTGGTTTCTTACCACCCCATATCTCATATGGTGTCTTCTCAACCTTTTTGGATGGAACACGGTTAAGTGTGTAAGCTGCGGTCAATATTGCATGTCCCCAAAAGTAGTTTGGAAGATTGGCGTGAGTCATCATGGATCGGACCGTGTCTAATAAGGTTCAATTTCTTTTCTCAGATACACCGTTCCATTGGGGTGTTCCAGGAGGAGTAAGTTGGGATATGATCCCACACTCTTTTAGATGGTCATTAAACTCTAGGCTTAAATACTCCCCACCTCGATCTGATCGAAGAGTTTTAATATTCTTACCTTGTTGGTTTTGTACTTCATTCTTGAATTCCTTGAACTTTTCAAAGGACTCTGATTTGTGTTTCATTAAATACACATAACCATATCTACTGAAATCATCAGTAAATGTGATAAAGTACTGAAAACCTCCTCTGGCTGGTATGTTCAGTGGTCCACACACATTAGTATGTATGAGGGCCAAAAGATCATTAGCCCTTTCACCTTTCCCTATGAATGAAGACTTTTTCATCTTTCCAATTAAACAAGATCTGCATGTCTCATATGATTCATAATCAAAAGAGTCCAAGAGTCCATCGTTATGAAGTTTGGAAATGTGTTTCTCATTTATGTGGCCTAATCGACAATGCCAAAGGTAAGTTAGATTTAACTCATTAGGTTTCATCCTTTTAGTATTAATGTTATAAATAGGAATTTCAAGATCAAGGACATATAGTCCATGTTCATTTGTGCAGTAGCATAGAATATATCATTCAAATAAATTGAGCAACAATTATTCTTTATTATAAATGAAAAACCAAACTTGTCCAAACAAGAAACAGAAATAATATTCCTGCTAATTGCAGGTACATAATAACAATTCTCTAACTGAATTATTAACCCACTAGGTAAAGTCAATACATAAGTTCCTATGGCTAAAGCAGCAACCTTTGCTCCATTTCCAACTCGCAGGTCAACTTCACCTTTTGCCAAATCTCTACTCCTTTTTAGCCCCTGCATATTGGTACAAATGTGAGAACCGCATCCAGTATCTAATACCCATGATGCAGAAGTAGATAAATTAATTTCAATAACAAAAATACCTGAAGTTGAAGTCTCTAATCCATTCTTCTTATCTTTCAGGTACTTTGGGCAGTTTCTCTTCTAGTGTCCGGTCTTACCGCAATGGAAGCAGGTGCCTTCCTTTGTTATGCCTCCACTAGGCTTCAAAGCAGGAGTAGTGGGTTTGGGTTTGGCAACTTCCTTGCCTTTCCCTTTATCAACCTGCTTTATGCGTCTTTTGTTCTGTCTCTTTCCATTTCTGATCATCAGAATGGACTTCCCTTTTGACTTCAGATTCTGCTCAACAGTTCTTAACATGGCTAGTAGTTCAGGAAGATATTTGTCCATATCATTCATATTAAAATTAAGGACAAATTGACTGAATCTATCTGGCAACAATTTCAAGATCAAATCAGTCGCAAGTTCCTTTCTGAGGGGAAAACCCAACCTCTCAAGGTTCTCCACATACCCAATCATCTTGAGCACATGGGGACCTATAGGGGCTCCCTCAGCTAACTTGCCTTGAAAAAGGGCTTTTGAAACTCCAAACCTTTCATGCCTTGCCTGCTCTTGATAAAGCATCTTCAGGTGTTCGATCATATCGAACGCTGCCATGTTCTCATGTTGCTTTTGCAACTCTGAGTTCATAGTAGCTAGCATGAGGCAAGCAGTTTCATTGGCATCATCGACATGCTTCTTATAAGCATCTCTTTCTGCCTTAGGTGTAGAACTAGGAGGTTCCTCTTCAGGAACAAGTTTCTCTACATGAAAATAATGAAAATATAAGTATCAATGACATATTTAATTAGGCCTTTAATTAAATATGCTCCCACTATTTTACTTAAAACAAATGACCCTCACCATTTGATTCGGAAAATCTCGTTGGAAGATTTTCTAGTGGGTCGAGATCCACATTTCACTTTGTTTTAAGTTCGCGTAGGCGGATTACACAAAACTAGGTTATTTAGGTAGGAACTCCTTCCAATTGTATCTAATACAACTCTCGAATATTTTAGTTGGGTGAATAACTCCTTATTCCAATCCATCACATGGATCATTTCCAACTCTTGCTTCTAAACATATATAATCTTATTATAATTTTTTTAGTTAAGTTTGACCCATTGTTTTAGCAATTGGATATTACAATTATCCCATCGCATCTTACTAATATAGAATATGCACTTCGCGTAGGCGAAACCTACATTATTCGATACTAGTCTTGATGAGTGCTAAAACTTGGAAAGCATAAACTTAATATTTAATTTGAGGGAATTTGCAATTATTCTGATCTCACCGGATTATTTATCATATAAATCATCTCTCACATGCATCAACATACATTCACATGCATTAACATACATAATGAAATAGTTATGGCCTCTAGCGCAATTGTTCTCCCAAGCCAATGAGAGAACTTAAGCTAACCTAATAACGATCTAAGCTTCTCCAAGCAAGATCTTCAAGGTTGTCCTCCTTTGATATTGTATTCTTCTCTTTCTTCATAACATTACATTACATAAAAGAAACTCGTTTTACATACGAGGGAGTGAGATGAGAAAAGAAGTTACATTAAGAGATTAAAAGAGAGGCACGACACGCAGGTCGTATTTTAAAATCCCAAAACAAAATAAAGGAAAACTAAGGCCATAACCGATCACCACAAGACAATAATAATAAACACATTATTATTATTAATTTAAATTATGTTAATTAATTAAAACCGAATTAAATTTCGGTGACCGATCACACTATGCATAGTTAGCCGGGGGTTCCGCTGCCCGGTCAACGGACGAGACATCTTTATACTGGCACGAGACAGTTCTATCGGATGCATACGGGACTGGACCCACTAACCGTATTACCAACGACAATACCGATCTATTGTTGACACTGTTACTGCCACTACTGTCAAATTGAATCACCACTCTCTCTAGTGTCTTGAATACTGGTACTATAACATTCACATCGTCACCTACGTGACAGGACTAGAGAATCTGGATCATACCTTCATCCATCAACCTCTGGATGTCTCTCTTCACAACCACACAACCTCGGGGATTGACACTGCAAATTGCACAACCATCATGGTCATGCTCACAATCACTCACCATAGAGATATCCTTGTGCATTGTCACCAAGGACCTTCTAATGAAGCGGATATCATATACTTTGAACTCCCTAGGATAACCATCTACCATGTTAACATAAGGGTTACCATGAGGAGGTAGTGGATTAACTTTGACATTCGGCGCACGGTCCTCGAAGGACACCATCCCACTCTTTACTAGATTTTGGACCTCGTACTTCAGGGGGTAACAGTTCTTAATAGCATGGCCAGGAGCCCCTTGGTG
Source organism: Lathyrus oleraceus (assembly GCF_024323335.1). Taxonomy (NCBI): domain Eukaryota; kingdom Viridiplantae; phylum Streptophyta; class Magnoliopsida; order Fabales; family Fabaceae; genus Lathyrus; species Lathyrus oleraceus. The sequence goes on from NW_026112400.1 coordinate 165,709, forward strand.
AAAGGCACAATGAAGCATGTTCCTTAGTTACTCTATCTCTCATCAATCCGTCCTTTTGTGTGTGACCCTATAGGTTTTCGCGACATTAGCAATTATATTAAATCACATATTTAATATAATAAACAGTGAGCGGTATCTAACAACACATCACTGCTACGCAAGACACGAAAATGTCATGTGATCTGACAAATCCTTTTGTGATAATACTTATGTGTATAATTACCCTTTTGCCCCTATGTCTATATTGAACACAAGGCATAGACCGTGTCATCCTTGTCCAGTTCAATATTGGGCCCGTAGACATTTATCTTGTTACGCAGGATGGGCAAATTCCATCTAGGTCACTCATATCCCCCAACATGCTTCGGGGAGTACCCATCAACTGTCTTTATGGTCATCCAGTTACGGACAATGTTTGATTAGCAATAAGGCACTCGACTCTACATCTAGGGTCCATAGTGGTTTCAGGTCGAAGGGTTGTATACACCACTATCACCATGAGAATAACTTATGACACTTTGCATAATATTATATATAGGATTCTCATAGCGGGTCAATCCAGTATAAATATTACTCTTAATTTTCATACCTATGTTTAAGACTTGATAACTCCTTATCCATGATTCATGAGATGTGATCATCAGTCTATATACATAATAATCTTAATGCTTTAATGTTATCCCACTTTACAACAAAGCTCGACTACGGGTACTTTAAGAATAATGTCCTTATGTTTAATGGGATCTCATGATTAAGTCACACTTGATACATTAAACGGACTAACTATTCTAGGGACTTTATTAAACAAACATAATAAATAAAAAGCTTTTTATTATTAATAAATAATTCGATACAAGTATCAAAAGTATTGGCCTTTAGGGCTTACACCAACACATTAGTCTCGCATTCTTTCTTTTTGGCAAACCCACTATCGTACTTCTTGCTAGACGAAACCTCTTCTCTAGATAATTGTCCCTCTCAGACACCTTCTTCTAACCTCATCCCCATGTTTACCATTTAGGTAAAGTCACTGGGGGCACTGGCAATCATGCGCTCATAGTAAAATAAGCTCAGGGTCTTGAGAAAAATCTTGGTCATCTCCTTTTCTTCCAAAGGAGGGGTAATCTGAGCGGCTAACTCTCTCCATCACTGAGCGTACTCTTTGAACGTCTCCTTGTCCTTCTGAGACAATGACATCAATTGGTCCCTATTTGGAGCCATATCCACATTATATTTGTACTGCTTCACGAATGCTTCACTCAAATTATTGAATGTGCGGACACTCGCACTATCCAAACCCATGTACAACCTCAAAGCGGCACCGATCAGACTGTCTTGGAAATACTGAATCAATAACTGATCATTATCAGTTCGCGTCGACATCTTTCTAGCATACATGACGAGATAACTGAGCGGACAAGTATTCCCATTATACTTTTCAAAGTCTGGGACTTTGAACTTCATCGGGATTTTCACATTAGGAACCAAGCAAAGTTCCACAACACTCTTAGCAAACAAATCTTTTCCCCTCAGGGTCTTCAACTCCTTTCGCAACTCAAGGAATTGGTTTTTCATCTCATCCATCTTCTCATAAACATCCGGACCCTTAGACGACTCAGAATGATAGATGGTGTCCTCAACTCGGGGTAAAGTGTGAACAATAAGTGGCGGCATAGACATGACCGAGCTAGATGCCGACATGGAAGCAAAAGTAGGCGCAAATCCCTCAGGTACAAAGTTAGGCGGCATTCTCCACGGGAATCCGACAGGCATGGAAGGAGCGAAATGAGCGACAGGAACGGTTGAAGAAACAACCTCTGATATGACCGTCCTCTGAGGAGGAGGAGTTGCAGGCATTGGAGAAGATTGACTTTGAGCATCTAGGACTGACTCCATCATGGCAGTCAGACGGGCGATCTCGTCATTCAATTCTCTGTTCTCTTGCTCTAGATGTTCTATGATTCTCGGATGATTGACGCGGGTATTGTATCGATGAGTCAGCTTGGCTGAAGCACATAAGAATAACCAATAAGACATCTGGTGAAAGAGAAACCCGTTGATGCAAATGATGCATAAAATGCAATTCTTGGTTGTTTTTATTTTCAAGGAACTTAATATTTTATTTGAAAATATATAATAATAACGATTGCATAATTTTGATTGACCATAAAAATCTCTTTTATTTATATAGTTGGAAGGATTACACTGGGTATACTTTCAGAAACCAAAATATAAAATACAAGAGAAAAGGAGACTAATCATCCTAAGGATCCCTAACAACAACATCAGAGGATCGGGCTGCCGGTGCGTACTTCCTTCGGATGCGTCGAATCTCGAACTCAAAAGAAGTCTTCATCTGAGTCTTCTCGAGGATAAGCTGACCAACAATTTTCTTCCAAGCAACAGAAGGCTAAGGCATACTAGAGGAAGATGAAACCTCTGGCTCTCTCTGTCTCTTCACTACTCGGTCTTCAAGAAGCTCAATAAGTGAATCTTTGTCCTTGTACTCAAGCCGCAACTCCTCATGCTTATCTGCTCAAATCACGGAAATGCTCTTCCCACATATCCTTCTCTTGCTTCATCTTGGCGAGTGCGTCTTCCAACTCCTCTACATCTTGGTTAGGGAGAGTTGATGGCTCAACCACAACCATAGACATAGGTCTTTCACAAGCATACACCATCTTCAATTCCAAAGCTCTCTTCTTCACCCAAAGAGTGTAAGCTTCCAAAGCCACACATTTGCATGGACCAAGCTCGGATATTCCTTTCCTATGCGCATTATGCCAAGAATGCATAATCTTCTACTTCAAATGTTGGGGATCTTTACCCTCTTGATATAAAAGACCTTCTAACAGAGTGTTATTAGGCTTGTCTCTCAAGGGGAACCCAAGTTGACGACGAGCCAAAGCAGGGTTGTAGTTAATTCCTCCTTGTGTACCAATGAGGGGCACATTAGAGAATTCACCACAACAATCAATAATCTCCAAGCTACTCAATGAAGAATTATACCAAACTATATCATCTCTAGTGAGAGACATAAGTCTCTGAGACCACCTTAGACATTGTTTGTTCTCCATAAAAGTAGGCGCCTGAGGTAAGTGCAAAATAAACCACTTATACAGAAGAGGAACACAACAGACAATAGTTCCACCACCCTTAGAATTCCTTAGATGCAAATAGAAGTACATATCACCCAACAGAGTAGGCACAAGATTCCCAATCAAGAAAATTCTAATGGCGTTAACATTAACAAAATCGTCAATGTTAGGGAACAAAGCTAATCCATAGATGAGCAACACAAAGATAGCTTCAAAAGCATCCACACTACCATCTTGAGCAAAGGCAGTAGCTTCCTTGATGAGGTACTCATAAGTCAATCCAAACAATCCTCCTTTCTTCACCCAATGAGCCTCTATCTCAGACTTTTTCAGATGAAGAGCTTTAGCTATGATGTGAGATCTAGGAATCTATTCCAATCCACTAAAAGGCACTTTGCTAGAAACAGGTATTCCCAAGAGATGGGCATACTCCTCCAACATAGGCACAAGCTGATAATCAGGAAAAATGAAGCAATGGTAGAGAGGATCATAAAACTGAACCAACACACTCAAAAGTCCTTCAACCACATTAGCAGACAGAATAGATAGAAGCTTCCCATGACATTGCTTGAAACCCAAGGGATCTAATACAAAGGATGACAGCTTCCTTAACTCTTTCAAGTATGGACATCTTAAACTATACCTCTTAGTGTTACTTCGTCCATAATCCATAGTCTGAAAATATTTGCAAATAAGACCTCAGTTCCTTTAAATTATTTCTGGTGTGATGAATGTTATGATACGCATGAATGCATGAATGCAACAATCACAAATAAGGGATCACACACAAGGAAAACAAATAAAGGTCAAGGGATGAATCAAGTCATTATCAAGATCAATCATCCATTTTGGTGGATTATGGTTTTCACCTTATCAACACCCAAGTTCCATTGATATTGACAAGACTTGATTGGATCAACCAAGAATCAAGGGTTTGTTGTGAGTCACGAGCATGGAGTCTGAGTAAGAACCATCCTAAAGGAGTGTACTAAGGATAAAAACCTGTAGATCATGTTCTAAAAAGTTCCCAGAGTCTTAATTCCATCTATCGGATATTACAGGTTAGGATGATTGACTCATCAACCCATAATATTCCCAAGAGAAACTCGTCTGAGTGTAGTATCACATAACAACTATTATCAAGTCTACACCTGAACAATCTTCGCACTACATCCTAAATAGGCCAAGATGGTTTAAATGTTCTACGGTCTTCAACTTCTCGGACCCCAAATTAGAGATAGTAATGCCTAACCACAAATAACTTGTGTGACATTCATAACTCCAAAAGGGTCTCCACTGAGTAGATGAGTCTCAAGCCAAGTTGTTAAGGACTACTCCATACAAGTCGAACATGACTATACCATCCTTCTATTTTAATTGCACTCAAGTTCGAGTTAGAACTTATCTGACCACTCAGAGATCACCAAGCACAACAAGCAGATTATATCACACAAACAAATATACATACAATTATATACACATAAAAAGTAGGCTAAACCCACTAGAGACTACTCCCCAGCAGAGTCGACACTTAATTTCTGTAGCGGTAAATTCATGACCATCAAGCTATGGATAAGCTAGACGTTAATTAAACCAGAGTCGCCACCGCGCTTTTATTGTTTCCAAGGGAAAAGGGAAAAGTATGAACAAAACCCAAAGATAAGAAGTTTTCAAATCAAAACTAATAAAATGCCAGATATTACAGGTAAGGGGGTTGGTTACACATAGGGAAGGTGTTAGCACCCAAAGTGTCCTAGGTACTCCTAGGGAGCCCTTTTTTTGTATGCATATGTGTTTTTATACAAAATTATGTTTGCAATAAATAGAGTGGAAGGATGAGAAAAGAATTCATCAATTATATGTTTGTGTTTGACAAGACCTTCAAACTTGTGCCTACGTACCAACATAAAAATGAGGGATCAAAACCTCGTAGTTCGTGGTAACAATTTCAAAGTGAATGCATTGATTTTAACAAAAATTTAAGTTTAACAAAGGCATAAAAGGCCTAAATAGGTTTGAATGAGTGTTAGTTCTTTTTGTATTTTTTTTTTGAAATTTTAAGTCAAGTATAGTTAAGTTCATTTACAAGTTTGATTAAGAAAAGAGTTTAAAAATGCAATGGCATAAGGCCAAAGTTTCTAATTTGTAATATGGTCTAAGTTTAGAAAACACAAGCAAAGAAGATTTTAAAAGGAGGGAGAGATTTGAAATTAAAGAAGTGAGGAAGAGATGAAGAGGCTAATCCTAAGCAAAAACTAAAAGTTAAGAGTTGAAAAGATCTGACCAATGGGATGCAATCCAATAGACAAGAATGTCATATAGAAACCCAAATTTCCCTTGGACTTTAGAATTAAGAAATATCAATACACAAATAGCAAGATGAAGAGCAAGGCATCAAATAAAGATAGCAATATCCAAGCTTAGCAACTCCATGATCTTCTTCATAATCTCCCATGCATCAGATGAACTCAAAGATAGGCACTAGGCACAAGTTCAAAGTAATAACTTCAATAAGTCCATGTAGCAGATGAACTCAAATGGGATCACAATACTTGCTTCAGATGAAGTTTCAAATCACAAGCACCTGTTTTCATGAAAGTTGGCATTGGCCAAGTCCTTTTGCGTAGGGAGTGTTGTCTAATTCTAAGTCCAATGTCTCAGAGCAAACCAACAGTCCACACAAAATATCTTTTAGGGTTTTTGTTGTTATTATGTATATTAAGGTTAAAAGACCACAAACACAAACAAGTATAACAATCACAATATAACACAAGATAAGGCTCAAATGAGCAAAGTGAAAATGACATTAAAAGAAACAAGTTAAATGATATGAATAATGGCAAATGAATAAATGCTCAAAATTAAAGTGCATAAAAGTAAATGGCTTGAAATTAAAAGTTAGTTGTTAGTTGATTAGAATTTAGTGTTGCTTTTGCTTTTATTTTGTTTAAGTCATTCTTTCGAGAACACTTAACCCACTTGTCAAAAGCATGGATTCTTGAACCAAGACATCTTCCAAAGGAAAGAAAAAAGACCAAGTTTCCATACAATACCATGAAAGAGGGGAGACTTACAATCTCACTTACTAGAATGCTATGCCTTTTTGTGTCAACAATTTAGCGCTATGTTAAGCAATCGTAATTGGACTTATGTAGAAGTCACAACTATTTGAGGTCGGGCAATAGAAATTTTAGTGTTAATGCATGTTAGATACATGGTATTACGAACCATGCTCCTTAAACATACCACACTTAAAAAGAATATGCAAAAAGGGTGGACCTAATCTCATCCACACTGATGTTGATTTTGAAATCAACTATCCTTAGGATATAGAGACATCATCGGTCCATGAAATGAATGAGAAGAGAATGGGATTAAGATGAAGAGGGAGGGGAAATGGAATCAACACAAGTTGGTCAAATGAGGACTTTTATCAAATTAAAATCATTCATTCATTTTGGGAGATGAAATGTACATTTCATCAATCCCCTAAACCCAATGATTTTAACTCAACAAAGTCAAATCAACCTTGACCAAGGTCCAACAACACAAGTCAAACTCAACAAGTCAATATGAAAAGCTCAACACAATTTATTTTGCAATAAAATAATTAAAATCAATTAAATAATGCATTAAATTAAATTATGGTTGGTCAAAATCCTACAACCTCATCAAAACACCAAATAAATGACCATGAGATTTATCATAGGTCAAACAAGGTTAAAAATATTCACAAAAACAATTAAATCATAAAAAATATTAATAACGATCCAAAAAATAATTTTAATTCAGAAAATGATAGAGGAATTTATTTAATTTTTTTTTGGTGAAACTCTCATATTTTTTGGATCAATATTAAAATTAATATGAATTAATGAAAATAAATCAAATAAAATGGAAAATCAGAAAATAGAAAAAACGTGGACCACTTGATCTCCCTCATTAATTGAGGTGGCATGTCAAGTGGCTCCTAACGCGCGTTCCATGGTGGACATAAGTCAAAGCGTTGTAGGGATGGTATGCAAAACCAAAGCATGAGATTAAATCATTTCAAATGGATCACGTGGTTCAGATGAGTGCCAGCACGCACCGGAGCCAAAGCTCCGGCCTCCTTCTCCGATGAGCTTCACCGGACTGGTTCACTCACAACCATCACCAAAATTAAAAAGAAGGACATGAAGTCAAAGTAAAAATGCTCAGGAGCTCCAATCTGGCCTCAATTTCTCATAACTCCAAGTATATTGAAAGATACAGGGAGTTGAATTTTGAGGTGTGTGATCTGAGTTGTTTCGATTTAACCTCAAAGCAACTCAATCTTGTTGCCTACATTGGTAGGACTTCAGACAACCAAAGATCAAGAAGAATTATGGATAATGGAGTGAGAATCGAAGAGATGAAAATTTCTGGAAAATACCTTCAATGCAGGTCTGTGTTCAATTGATCTTACTCTTGATCTTGCTCAGGGCACTTGGTAGAGTGGAATTGAATGATCAAAAGGCACATGACTCTTGGAGATTTGAATCTCAAAACAGTGAGATTCAAACTCAATTTCCAATGGAAATTATCAAGGTTATCCTTTGAAATGAGATGGTTTAAAGGTTGGGAATCAAAGCTGGCGCGCAAGGTCCTTAATTCTGATGGCAAGGGGTTCTATTTATATCCAAGCCAATTGATATTTACACACTTGAAATGGAATTCCAAAAATAGCAATGTACATTGCATGGGTGCATGGACGTGTAACAGGCCCGTGTAATCATTTCTTCTGATCCATAATTAAGTACAAGCACTGTTGAAGTCATGTTGGAAAGCTAGGCATTGGTGTATGGAAGTTTCAAGTTGAATCATGCCAAATGGTCATCAATGTTCAAGCTATACGCAACTCACTCATACCTTGTCCAAATGGGATGAAATTGGACTTTTTCAAAAGGTTAGATCAAGAGGAACAACTTTCATGTTGAACAATTTTTCATTTGAATCTTGGATCATGATGAATTTTAAGGTGGAAGTTGGGAAAATCAAACATGTCAAAAAAATTTCTAAGTGTCAAGCCATATGTTCACTTATTCCACATTGGCTAACTTTTTATGTGAGCTTCAAATGAGAAACGTTCCTTCATAAAAGTTGTAGATCTCTCAAAGTCCTTCAAAATGGTAACAAGTTTAACCTCATTTGGATTTAATATGAATGCGTTATGCATTTTTGAAGTTGAGGAAAATCACTTGTTCAATGGCATTGGTCCAAAATGACCTATAATGTATCCTCATATCAAATGCATATAAAAGTTGAATTATCTCTTCCTCCAAACATAAAATTTGAATTAGAAATCTTGAATTTGATTGTTAAACTTGGAAATCTTTCATCTTATAAAAAATGAGTAAGTTATGACCTTGGGAAGTTGATCTCCAAATTAGGGTTTAGACAAAATGACCTATAATATTTCACCATAAAAAATGGCTTTCCAAGAAAAACTAGATCTAGACCTTAACATGAAAGTTGTTTTTAATGTCATTTAGAGTAACTTTTATCTTGTAATCATTTTCATATGACAATAATTTTAGGAGATAGGGTCTAGGGAACCCAGTTTTGATCAGATGAATTCCTCTGGCCAACCACCATGGACCAACTTGCTAGCTTGCAATTATCTTGACTTTTGGGACTCATGGAGGATCATATATGCATAAGATGATGAAATTTTAAGCATCCCTTGAAATATTTGATCAATTGATGAAGAAGCTTGTTAGAGAAGTTACACAAGATACCCAGATGAATTAGGGTTTCCAAGGCAAACCAATTCCAAACTCTTGATGATTTCTTGATGAAAATAAAATGTTAAGATCATGGGGATTAATATATTATGCTTAGATCCATATTAAACCAATTCTTGATTGAGCTCCCTGCAATGAGGGTCTTAAACCCTAGATGTGAGCTTGATAAATCAAAGGTGAGCACATGCCCTACCTACAAAAGAGTTAGATTATACAAAGACATATTTTTGGTATTTTGGTCAGTAAAATATAAAATACAAAGTATGATACAATCAAATGGTAATTGGTGATCTCTCCCAATGCAAACCCAAAGAATGGGGGGTAAGGAGGATGCCAAGATGTGATCCCAATGCTAATGCATATGATGAGAAAGCATGAGGGATCTTAGGGTCAAAATTGGGGTCTTATAGTTGTATTACTAATTTGTTCGCTACATGTTGTTTCTCATTTTGTGTGCTCAAAGATCCAGATTGAATAACATACAACTTTAATTGACTCTCTAACCATTGGTTAAGGAAATGGTCATGTATACCCTTCATTTTCCCTCTTTGGTATGATTTGGATTTCTTGTTTGTTTAATTTCATCTGCCTCGATTTTATCTATCTCTCTCTATATATATATATATTGGTTTGAATCAGCTTGGTTATGTCCGATTTTGTTTGATTCTTATTGATTTGCTTCCTTTTGGTTTGGTTTAATTATGTTTAGTTTAAGTTGGATCAGATTAGATCAATTTGATTAGTGGTTCGGTTAAACATGTGAATTCTTAATATCTTGGTTTTGCTTTGGAACACCCTACTAGTTTTATCTTGAATTCCTTTATTTTGACTCTCGTCTGTTTTCATTTCGAAAATGTTTCTTCCTAAATATAAACCATTAACTGCTTGATGTTACGTGTCGTCTATTAATTTTGTGTTCACAATTGCTGATTTTGAAGAATTAAGATTGTGATTATTTGTTATTTTTATTTCTGAGTTTTCGGTGTTCATATATTGATTTCATCTACTATTTTTTGTTGCTTCTTTATGGTAATTAACCTGTTGATATCAGTTGCCTATCAAGAAATAATATCACTGTTTAATTGTTTTATCATCTTTCCCAATATAGGTTAGACAAATTAGAGACAGATAGAAAATTGGTTTATTCCCCTTAAATATATTTATTCTCTTTCCTAGAATAGATTTGATAAATTAGATACAAATCATGAATTCATTTATTCCCCATAATTTGTAGTTATTAGCCGCAAATGTTGTAACTACTATATATTTAGTGAAATATGAAAGCAAAAGGCATCAAGCCAAAATTATTGACATGAAATTATAGTTTGTTTAATTTTCCTCCTTCAATTACTCGTCGCTTTCATTATTGATTTCCCTAAACTTTGGGCTTGTGTTTGGTTTGATTTTCATTGAAGAAAAAGAATTCTTTTGTTGTATTACTAATTTGTTCGCTACATGTTGTTTCTCATTTTGTGTGCTCAAAGATCCAGATTGAATCACATATAACTTCAATTGACTCTCTGACCATTAGTTAAGGAAATGGTCATGAATACCCTTCATTTTCCCTCTCTTGTATGACTTAGATTTCTTGTTTGTTTGATTTCATCTGGCTCGATTTTATCTCTCTCTCTCTCTCTCTCTCTCTCTCTCTCTCTCTCTCTCTCTTTTCTATTGGTTTGAATCAACTTGGTTATGTCCGATTTTGTTTGATTTGGTTCCTTTTGGTTTGGTTTAATTATGTTTAATTTAAGTTGGACCGGATTAGATCAATTTGATTAGTGGTTCGGTTAAACATGTGAATTCTTAATATCTTGGTTTTGCTTAGGAACACCTTACTAGTTTTCTCTTGAAATCCTTTCTTTTGACTCCCGTTTGTTTTCATTTCGGAAATGTTTCTTCCTAAATATAAACCATTAACCGCATGATGTTACGTGTCGTCTATTAATTTTGTGTTCACAATTGCTGATTCTGAAGAATTAAGATTGTAATTATTAGTCAAGTTTAGGTTGTGGATCATTTACATTTTTTAGTTCTGAGATTTCGGTGTTCATATCTTGATTTCATCTACTATTTTGTTGTTGTTGCTTTCTGGTAATTAACTTGTTTTGGTTTCGATTAATTCTTAATTTTGTGTTTGTTGTGAGCAATTTTTATGCATTTGGTGATTCTCCTAATATAATTTTTTTCTTTCAATTATGTTTAGTTTAAATTGGACCATATTAGATCAATTTGATTAGTGGTTCGGTTAAACATGTGAATTCTTAATATCTTGGTTTTGCTTAGGAACACCCTACTAGTTCTTTCTTGAATTCCTTTCTTTTGACTCCTGTCTGTTTTTATTTAGAAAATGTTTCTTTCTAAATATAAACCATTAACTGCTTGATGTTACATGTCGTCTATTAATTTTGTGTTAACAATTGCTGATTTAGAAGAGTTAAGATTGTTATTATTAGTCAAGTTTAGGTGGTGGATCATTTACATTTTTTAGTTCTAAGTTTTCGGTGTTCATATCTTGATTTCATCTACTATTTTTTTGATGCCGCTTTCTGGTAATTAACTTGTTTTGGTTTCGATTAATTCTTGATTTTGTGTTTGTTGTGAGCGATTTTTATGCATTTGGTGATTCTCCTAATATGATTTTTTTTTATAGTTATACTTGTTTATTCATAATTTATTTTTTTATTCTTTCAATTTGAGGAACATAAAACAAAATTGCTATTTATTTAGTATATTGTTGTGCCACTTATATCATAAGTTCAGAAAAAGAAAGAAATCCCACTTCTTGATTTTGTGTTTGTTGTGAGCGATTTTTATGCATTTGGTGATTCTCCTAATATGATTTTTTCATACTTATACTTGTTTATTCATAATTCATTTTTCTATTCTTTTAATTTGAGGAACATAAAACAAAAGGGCTATTTTATTTAGTATATTGTTGTGCCACTTATATCATAAGTTCATAAAAAGAAAGAAACCCCACTCCTGACATTTCATATAATTCATAATTGATTTTTCTATTCTATCAATTTGAGGAACATAAAACAATAGTGCTATTTTATTTATATATTGTTGTGCCACTTATATCATAAGTTCAGAAAAAGAAAGAAACCCACACCCTCTCACAAAGACCAAGACTTCAGTCTGGCGCCTTAGACCACTCGACCATCCTAACTTTAATGATTCTTTGTCACACTATGTTAATATGTCACTAAACACTTATTTCGAGAATATAAATCCACATCCAGGATTATATCTTTTTAACAACATTGTTTACTTAGTAGTGATCATGTGACATTTAATCTCTAAATTACAAATTTGATATTTAATAGTTGAACTTATGCTTGGTAATTTGTTTTAACCATAACTCCACTACTATTTGCATTTTATTTTTTCATTTTAGAAGAAAATTTACTCACCTCTTATCTTTTTTTAAAGTAATTGAGTTAAGTACTCTTACAAAAACCTATCTTGACGAAAACATGTTTATACATTTTCATTCACAAGAGTATTTTGGATAGATGTAGAAATACCAATCAAAATATGAAAACTAAGTTAAAATTCTTCTACTCTTACAAAAAAATGAGGTACGTCAATGACTTACTTCCAAGGATACTCTACCTTGGTCTTTCATGTATACATTATTAAGAAGAAAACGAAAACTACTAGTAATCATGTCAAACTCAATATTATCTTTTTGTTGATAACAAACTAGTCAACTACCCTTATGGAATATAATTCAAACCGAACGATACCCATATGCAAATCTTTCACTCATTTTAATACTGATAACAAGCTAAGAGCTTCATCCCAAGTCTACTTCACTGAGAGTGGAAAGTCATTCATTTTTTCATGCATAAAAGTGACCTTAATCCTTTCGGATGCACATACCTTTTATAAGAAAATTATAATATTGATGAAAATGACACATTAATATAACATTTAAGATGACCTGAAGCCATGTTTTCGAACTTAACTATTGATGTATCTACCTCAAAAAGAATTTCGTGTGACACGAGCTTTTGTGCCAATTTAATCCTTCGATGAATTCAATCGCACCAATAGAAAATTTATATCTTAAGTCCAAAAACTGGTTCTGAAATATGTTATTTTGTGGCTCTAAATAATTTCAAATAAGAGAATAAATTATTGAAAAGTTATTTTTCTCAAGCAGTTTAAGAACAAAGTAAACCACAAATATATTGTTGTTTTCATTGATTTACCATAAGTAGACTACTATTATTGTGTCTGAAATATGGTTCAATTGATCGCAATATAGATGATTTTTAAGGAAATAGAAGTGAATATATTGTAATCATCACTTCTTTGGTACCATGACTTATGGATATCAAAAAGTCAAAAATAGTTATGGAGTACAAGGAAAAAATGTTCAACAACCAGCCTACGAAAACTACTAGTCATGTTTAGTCTAGCCATATCCAAAAATATATGATGCAAAACGACATAAATTCTTAAAAGGTTAGTACAAAAATATGGAAATATTATTTTTTTAAATTAGATACTACTAAATATTATCTTTTTGTTGATAACAATCTAGTCAACTACCCTTATGGAATATAATTCAAACCCAACCATACCCAAATCCAAATCATTCATTCATTTTAATACTCATAAAAAGCTAAGAGCTTCATCCTACTTCACTAAGAGTGGAAAGTCATTCATTTTTTCATGCATAAAAATGACCTTAATCCTCTCGGATGCACATACCTTTTATAAGAAAATTATAATATTGATGAAAATGACACATTAAAATAACATTTAAGATGACCCGAGGCCATGTTTTTGAACTTAACTATTGATGTATCTACCTTAAATTTTTTCTATGTGGCACGAGCTTTTGTGCCAATTTAATCCTTAGATGAATTCAACCGCATCAATAGAAAATTTATATCTTAAGTCCAAAAACCAGTTTTGAAATATGTTATTTTGTGGCTCTAAATAATTTCAAATAAGAGAATAAATTATTGAAAAGTTATTTTTCTCAAGTAGGTTAAGAACATAGTAAACCACAAAGATATTTTTGTTTTCATTGATTTACCATAAGTAGACTACTATTATTGTGTCTGAAATATGGTTTAATTGATCGCAATATAGATGATTTTTAAGGAAATAGAAGTGAAGATATTGTAATCATCACTTCTTTGGTACCATTACTTATGCATATCAAGAAGACAAAAATATTTATGGAGTGCAAGAAAAAATTATTCAACAACAAGCCTACGAAAACTACTAGTTATGTTTAGTCTAGCTATATCCAAAAATATATGGTGCAAACAATATAATTTCTTAAAAGTTTAGAACAAAAATATGGAGATATTAATTTTTTTTAATCAGATACTAGTGTTGGAACACATGACATCACTTGAAAAAATAATTTGTCATTCAATGTCTTTATCAGTTATAAATTATGTTATTTAATACCCATTAAAATAAGGAAACATGAAAACAATTAGATGCAAATTTTATCTTAAGTGACTCTTACTTTTATTACGTTTATTTATACCTTTAATGATGATATCGGTTGCTTATCAAGAAATAATATCACTGTCTAATTGTTTTATCATCTTTCCCAATATAGGTTAGACAAATTAGAGACAGATAGAAAATTGGTTTATTCCCCTTAAATATATTTATCCTCTTTCCTAGAATAGATTTGATAAATTAGATACAAATCATGAATTCATTTATTCCCCTTAATTTGTAGTTATTAGCCGCAAATGTTGTAACTACTATATATTTAGTGAAATATGAAAGCAAAAGAAATCAAGCCAAAATTATTGACATGAAATTATAGTTTGTTTAATTTTCCTTTTTTAATTACTCGTCGCTTTCATTATTGATTTCCTAAAATTTTGGGCATGTGTTTGGTTTGATTTTCAATGAAGAAAAAAAATTCTTTCGTTGTATTACTAATTTGTTCGCTACATGTTGTTTCTCATTTTGCATGCTCAAACATCCAGATTGAATCACATACAACTTCAATTGACTCTCTGACCATTGGTTAAGGAAATGGTCATGTATACCATTCATTTTCCCTCTCTGGTATGATTTGGATTTCTTGTTTGTTTGAGTTCATATGGCTCGATTTTATCTCTCTCTATCTATATTGGTTTAATAAGCTTGGTTATGTTCGATTTTGTTTGATTTAGTTCCTTTTGGTTTCGTTTATATATGTTTAGTTTAAGTTGGATCGAATTAGATCAATTTGATTAGTGGTTCAGTTAAACATGTGAATTCGTAATATCTTGGTTTTGCTTTGGAACACCCTACTAGTTTTCTCTTGAATTCCTTTCTTTTGACTCTCATCTGTTTTCATTTCGAAAATGTTTATTCCTAAATATAAACCATTAACTGCTTGATGTTACGCGTCGTTTATTAATTTAGTGTTCACAATTGCTGATTTTGAAGAATTAAGATTATGATTATTAGATAAGTTTAGGTTGTGGATCATTTACTTTTTTTTGTTCTGAGTTTCGGTGTTCATATCTTGATTTCATCTATTATTTTGTTGTTGTTGCTTTCTGGTAATTAACATGTTGATATTAGTTGCATATCAAGAAATAATATCACTGTCTAATTGTTTTATCATCTTTCCCAATATAGGTTAGACAAATTAGAGACAGATAAAAAATTGGTTTTTTACCCTTAAATATATTTATTCTCTTTCCTAGAATAGATTTGATAAATTAGATACAAATCGTGAATTCATTTATTCCCCTTAATTTGTAGTTATTATGTAATACCCCGTATTTCCTTAAATACCCAAATTCCTATTAATTGAGATCAATTGAGTTCCTATGTGCTCAAAAAGTTATCAATTGGGATAAATAGAGTAAATAGTGAATTCAGGTTGACTTAATTAATATTAATTGGGACTGATCTTTTATTAATTGGGACATTTTGGTAACACTAATAATGGCTCAATAGCTCTGGTAGAACAAATATGGTGGGTAATGCCACTTAAGATATTTGTTTCCACCACTTACTAACCATACAAATGCTCCATGGCTTGTGGTCCACATGTTTGTATCTCATACTACCTACCATAAGCCATTTGTTTTCTCCATGTATCATAAAGGATAATGGAAAAAAAGAAGAAGCTCAAGAGAAAAAGAGAAAACAAGCTAGTGAAGAAGAAGAAGAAGAAAAGCTTGGAACCAACACCATCATCTTCATCCTCATCTCATCTTCAACAACTTATCCTCTTTTATTTCTTGAGGAGGGTTCTAGTTAAAAACCCTAGGATTTATAGAAGATTAGGGTTGTAGAATCATAGATAAATCATGAAAATACATGCTATATGATGAATATTTCTCTTGACTTTGTTGATTTCCATGAACACGTGCTTGATATGTTCTTCGTGATTGTTGTGACTACATGATTTGTTGTGGTTGTGGTTAAATGATCGGTTGTGGTTATGACCTTGAAATCCTTGTGTTTATGAACTTGGAATCCTTGATATATATGTGTATATGAGCATTTCGTATGATGGGTTTTGTTGGAAGAAGAAGTGGATGGTTTGTTAGAAATGAAGTAACAGAGGAAATGGTGTTTTGTGAAGCGAAAATGTGGAAATGTGTGAGGACCAATCGATTGGTCCCTGCAACCAGTAGATTGCACAACCCTTTTGTTTTGTAGAAAATGGAATTTTAGCAGGACCAATCGATTGACAGTGTATTACAATTCATTGCACAAACTTTCTGTTTTTGGAACAGTGGAAAATTTTAGTGAGCCAATCGATTGACACTGATGATAAATCGTTTGATCCTTTGCAAACTTTGAAAAACAGAAATGTGAGAGGAACCAATCGATTGAGCTTCCCCAACCAATCGGTTGACTTATGTTAAAAACTTCAAAATCCATTTCTTAAGTGTTTCTAAGTGCATTCTTCCAACCATTAATCATTTGTGATGCTATGCTTGTGTTGAATACATGCTAATGGTCAAAATTACATGATGAATTTATTAAGTTAACCTAAGATTGGTATTAGGCCATGAGTTAAGTTTATAACTTAGACAACATGAGAAGACAATATTCATTCGTACGACGCTTATGTGGAGGTCATGGACGAATGGTTGTTGTGATTGAGAATGAGACGCATTGTATAGAACATGCCATGTTATTGTTTGTGTATTGTGGTGAATGAAGCCACCTCTGATTGATGGATCTTGTTATGATTTGTGGAACCGATGATTTATGGAACCGATCATGTATTCAGAATGTGTGTTTTTATGTGATGGTGCACATCTCTATTTGGTATGCTTAGATGAGTAAGCATTGGGATGTGAGACCGATGATTCATGCCTTAATTGGGTTTGAGTCCCAACCACGGTGGACATGGGGGAAAGGTGGACACCTAAGTGGGATAGATTCCCATACGGTGAAAGAGACCCTAAGTGGGTTAGAGTCTCATAAGGGTGACGGGTGAACTGGGGATTAATCCTCATAGAGGACCCGATATCCACCGCGAAAGTCGAATCATACGATCATGCATGAACCAGGCCTGGCTTAGACGTATGCCCGTTCGGGAATTGATGTTTCGTGATCTGAATAATGATCGTGGTTGAGTTGTGAGAACTCAGGTGCATGTTACCATACATTGCGAGTTAGTTTTCCCTTCGCTTAAGTCTTCGTTCCCTTGTTGACTTGAGTTGAATATTGATTTGAAAACCCTGTAGAGCCGAGTGAACCCATAAGATAGGGAACCCACTGAGATTATTATTTCACCTCATGTTGTTGATTATTTTTCAGGTGGTTCTGAGCAGGCGAAGGGTAAGGATAAGATAGAGTGATGTCTTACTTACCTGATGACTGGATAGCTTTTCCGTTGTGTAGATATTTTTGGGATCATTACTTAATGATCTAGCTCCTAGTAGCTTTCTTTTGGGCACTTTTGTGTACATTTTGTGCCATGTTATTTTTCTTTTGGGCATGTATGTATATGTACACTGTGCTGTTAGGCGCTTATGTATTTCAGTATCAGTTTTACCCTATGTATAATATGTATTCCAGACATATATTATATGTGGGTGTTACATATTAGCCGCAAATGGTGTAACTACTATATATTTAGTGAAATATGAAAGCAAAAGAAATCAAGCCAAAATTATTGACATGAAATTATAGTTTGTTTAATTTTCCTCCTTCAATTACTCTTCGCTTTCATTATTAATTTCCCAAAATTTAAGCATGTGTTTGGTTTGATTTTCATTGAAGAAAAAAAATTCTTTCGTTGTAATACGAATTTGTTCGCTACATGTTGTTTCTCATTTTGTGTGCTCAAAGATCCAGATTGAATCACATGCAACTTCAATTGACTCCCTGACCATTAGTTAAGGAAATGGTCATGTATACCCTTCATTTTCCCTCTCTGGTATGATTTAGATTTCTTGTTTGTTTGATTCATCTGGCTCGATTTTATCTCTCTCTCTCTCTCTCTCTCTCTCTCTATATATATATATATATATATATATATATATATATATATATATATATATATATATATATATATATATATATATATATATATATATATATATATATATATATATATATATATATATATATATATATATATATATATATATATATATATATATATTGGTTTGAATCAGCTTGGTTATGTCCGATTTTGTTTGATTTGGTTCCTTTTGGTTTGGTTTAATTATGTTTAGTTTAAGTTGGACCGAATTAGATCAATTTGACTAGTGGTTCGGTTAAACATGTGAATTCTTAATATCTTGGTTTGTCTTAGGAACACCCTACTAGTTTTCTCTTGAATTCCTTTCTTTTGACTACCGTCTATTTTCATTTCGAAGATGTTTCTTCCTAAATATAAACCATTAACTGCTTGATGTTACGTGTCGTCTATTAATTTTGTGTTCACAATTGCTGATTTTGAAGAATTAAGATTGTAATTATTAGTCAAGTTTAGGTTGTGGATCATTTACATTTTTTAGTTCTGAGTTTTCGGTGTTCATATCTTGATTTCATCTACTATTTTTTTGTTGCTTTCTGGTAATTAACTTGTTTTGGTTTCGATTAATTCTTGATTTTGTGTTTGTTGTGAGCGATTTTTATGCATTTGGAGATTATAGAAATATGTTTTTCCTATTTTTTTATATTATGAAACACAATACATATGAGGTATTTATAGACTATGAATTACAGTAAGAAATAGGGGTAATTTTTCTCCCTATAAATGCTAATCCTTAATGAGGTAAGAATATAATAATACTGTTAATTACTATTTAATTATAATTTAAATCCAACCATAATGAGCTGTACGAAAGAATCTGTTTTGATTTTGTGCTAATATTCAACACTCTGCCTCAAGCTGGCGTGCATATATAGTTTATAGCAAGCTTGCGCACCATGTTATCAAACAGTCTCTTTGGAAGACTCTTTGTAAGAACATCGACTACTTGACTTTTGTTGGGTATGTAGGACATACAAATCTCACCGCTGTCAATTTTTTCTTTGATGAAATGCTTGTCCACTTCAACATGCTTCGTCCTGTCATGTAGGACAGGATTATGGGCAATAGAAATAGCAACCTTATTATCGCAGTAAACTTTAATTGGAGTTGGGCCAAAAAACCTCAGTTCTTCCATGAATTTTTTTGATCCATAATACTTCACAAAAACCATGGGCCACAAATCAGAATTCAGCTTCTGCATTGCTCCTGGCTACAACATTTTGTTTTTTGCTCCTCCATGTAACTAGATTTCCACCTACAAAAGTACAATATCCCGAGGTAGACCTTCTATCATTTATATTACCTGCCCAATCAACACCTGTATAGGCTTCAACTTGTATGTGTCCTCTATTTCTGAATATCAACCCCTTTCCTGGAGTACCTTTCAAATATCTTAATATTATGAAAATAACTTCAAAGTGGGCTGCCCCTGGTGCATGCATAAACTGGCTTATTACACTCACTGCAAAGGTTATATCTGGCCTTGTATGTGACATATAAGTTAGTCTTCCAGCCAATCATTGATAACATTCTCTATCTACTATTTCATCTTCAGCAACTGACTTTAGTTTCACATTGGGATCCATTGGTGTTTCTACTGCTTTACACCCTGTCATCCCTGTTTCTGCGAGTAAGTCGAGTATATACTTCCGCTGGTTGAGAAAAATTCCTTCTTTAGATCTTGCGAACTTCATCCCAAGAAAGTATTTTAACTTTCCAAGGTCCTTGATATCGAACTCAGCCTCAAGTCTTCTCTTCAGATCACTAATTGCTTTGACGTCATCTCCTGTAATAATAATGTCATCAACATACACTATTAAGATAGAAATCTTACCTTCACATGAGTGTTTAAAGAACATAGTATGATCTTCTTGACTTTGGGGGAAGCCATGTCGCTTAACCACACTTCCAAATCTCTCAAACCAGGCCCTTGGTGATAATTTCAATCCATATAAGGATTTTCTCAATCTGCATACTTTGTTTCTTCCAAGATTTTTTTCAAATCCAAGAGGTAAACTCATATATACTTCTTCATGTAATTCACCATTTAAGAAGGCATTTTTAACATCATATTGATATAGTGTCCAGTTGAAATTTACTGCAAGAGAAAGAAGGATTCTGATAGAATTGATCTTAGCAACCGGGGAAAAAGTCTATTGGTAATCAATACCATGAGTTTGAGTAAATCCTTTTGCTACTAATCTCGCTTTGTATCTTTCCACACTTCCATCAGCCTTGCATTTCACTGTAAAGACCCACTTACACCCTACTGCCTTTTTATCTTGTGGTGGATCAGTGATACTCTAAGTGTTATTTTTGTTTAGAGCATCCATCTCTTCTTTCACCGCTAATTTCCAATTTGGATCACTTAATGCTTCCTGAATAGTTCTGGGCACAAAAAAAATTAGAAATCCTAGACACATATGCCTTGTGGGTGTGTGATAGTTTATCATATGACAAGTAATTAGACATAGGATGTTTAGTGCACATACGAGAACCTTTCCTCTCAGCAATTGGGACATCGAGGTCAAGAATATTTTTTCTCATAAAAATTGGAAGATTAATATCAGGAAAAGACAAATCAGATAAATCATTGGATGAGTAAGAAGGATTACCAGATGAAGAACTAGAAGACAAATTATCTGTAGGACCTTCACTTGGTAAATCAGATTGGATTTCTACTGGAGAGATAATAGGGTTTGCACCACCTTTGTGGATTTTTTTTTCGAACATACACTTTAAGTTCAGGATTATCATCCTTAGTCAGTGTTTCTCCCCTGTTTCAGATTCTATTATCTTAGCACTTGGGTGATTTGTAGTCATAATATCATCTAGAGCAGGCAAAGTTTCCCAAAAATTATCTTCTTTATTAATACATTGACTCTCCCCCTGAAGAGAATTTAAACAAAAAGGTTGATTTTCAACAAAGTGAACATCCATGCTTTCAAAAAATTTCTTTGTAACTGGGTTAAAACATTTATATCCCTTTTTATTGGATGCATAGCCAAGAAAAACACATTTTTCGGCTTTGGGATCCAACTTAGAACGAAAAACATTGGGGATGTAAACATAACATAGACAACCAAAAACTTTAAGGGGAAGATCCGTAATAATATGGGATGTAGGAAAATTGTTTTGTAACACTTGTACATGACTTTCATATTGTAACACCCGAGATGGCATTTGATTGATGAGGTGACAAGCCGTTAATAAAGCATTTCCCCAAAGATACTTAGGTACATTCATAGAAAACATAATAGCTCTTGTAACTTCGAGGAGATGTCTATTTTTTCTTTCAGCAATACCGTTTTGTTGCGGAGTATCGCGACAAGTGGATTGATGAATTATCCCCTTAGTTACAAGGAATGTACTTAAATATTTGTTGAAATATTCAGTGCCATTGTCAGGCCTTAGAATGCCGATCTTGGTTTGAAATTGATTGTTAATCATGTTAAAAAAATCTTGAAATCTTTGTTCAACTTCTGATTTCTTTTCCATGAGATAAACCTAACACAACCGTGTATGATCATCAATAAATGTCACAAACCATTTTTTCCAGACATAGTTTTAATTTTTGAAGGACCCCAAACATCACTGTGAATTAAATAAAAAGGTTTGGAAGCAAAATAGACTTTTGATTTAAAAGGCACACGATGATCTTTAGCTAAGTGACAAGCTTCACAATGAAATTGTGAGGAATTTATTTCTTTGGAAAAACTAGGAAATAAATGCTTAAGATATGAAAAACTAGGGTGGCCTAATCTTTTATGCCATAACGTAACTTGATCTGAAACAGGAGATGAGTCTGTACTGTTTGAACCAAAAAGCACTGTATTGCCAAACTGAATTCCACCAAGGTAGTATAGTCCATTCATCTCTCTAGCAGTTCCAATCGTCTTCCCCGAGTTCTGGTCCTGAAAAACACAAGTAGAGGGACGAAAAAGAACATAACAATTAGTGTCCTTAGACAATTTATGAACAGATAGAAGATTACAAGCGATTTTAGGAACATGTAAAACAGATTGCAAAGTGCTTTGCTCTGAAATTTTTATGTTGCCTTTGCCTGCAATACTTGAATAACTATCATCAGCTATCCTAACTTTTTCAAAACTTGAACTAGGAAAATAGGAATTGAATAGATGAGAGCAATTAGTCATGTGTTCAGATGCCCCTGAATCTATTATCCAATGGTAAGAGTGGTTGTGGGCAGATAGTGCCCAAGAATCCTTACCTGTTTGTGCCACAGTACCAGTAGGAATATTAAGAGATGAATTGAACTTTAGAAACTGAAGAAGGTTATCCATTTCCTCCTTCGTACATGGAGACGAATCAGCCTCATTGGCCATAGGCATATGACGCTCACCAAACTTTCCAGCCTTGCCATGGTTTGGTCGTCCATGTAGTTTATAGCAAGTTTCCCGAGTGTGGCGATTGCGCCCATAATAGTCACAAAATAAATGAGTCTTGCCTCCACCTCGTTGATTAGGACGCGGTTTACGATTGACATGGGGAATTGCCAAGGCAGATCCTTCAACTGGTGGAGGGGCAACTGCTGTATTTTTGCCAAGCATCACTTGTCGACGACTCTCTTCGCGACGTACTTCTGAAAAGACTTCACCAATTGGAGGGATAGGATTTCTGCCTAGAATTCTGCCATGAACCTCATCAAAATCAACATTTAGACCTGCAAGGAACTTGAAAACACGACTAACATCCACCATCTTCTTGTAATGTTTGCTATCGGCAGGTGATATCCACTCGTACTCATTGAAAAGGTTCGAATCTTGCCAAATACGTTTGAGACAATTGAAGTATTTGGTGACTGAATCTTCGCCTTGCCGAATTTCTCCCGGTTTGGGAGTTAATTCATAGATTTGGGATTGATTTTCCAAATCAGAGTACATTTGGGAGACACCTTTCCAAAGTTCTTTTGCAGTATCATAACAAAGATAATTTGCACCTATCTCTTCATCCATGGAGTTGACTAACCATGTCATGACCATGGAATTTTCAGCATCCCATGTATCATAATCTGCACATGCCTTGTCTGGTTGTTTTTTGTCACCAGTGATGTAGCCAATCTTTCCTCTCCCCCTGAGATACATACAAACGGATTGTGACCATCGAAGATAATTAACACCGTTCAGCCGAATTATTGTGATCCGAACATGGTGGTTTTCATGGTACGTCCGGACTGTTTTAGGTTCGGATGAGGAATGTTTGGGTGAAAGTGAGGACTCAATATCAGACATTGTTTGGGATGGAAAAGAAAAGGACAAACAGAGCGGAAGCAAAAACAAAAACCCTAAAGAATTCTTTTTTTGCTCTAATACCATATAGAAATATGTTTTTCTATTTTTGTATATTATGAAACACAATACATATGAGGTATTTATAGACTATGAATTACAGTAGGAAATATGGGTAATTATTCTCCCTATAAATGCTAATCCTAAATGAGGTAAGAATATAATAATACAGTTAATTACTATTTAATTACAATTTAAATCCAACCATAATGAACTGTACGACATAATCTGTTTTGATTTTGTGTTAATATTCAACAGAGATCAATTGAGTTCCTATGTGCTCTAAAAGTTATCAATTGGGATAAATAGAGTAAATAGTGAGTTCGGGTTGACTTAATTAATATTAATTGGGACTGACCTTTTATTAATTGGGACATTTTGGTAACACTAATAATGGGTCAATAGCTCTGGTAAAACAATTATGGTGGGTAGTGCCACTTAAGATATTTGTTTCCACCATTTACTTACCATACAAATGCTCCATGGCTTGTGGTCCACATGTTTGTATCTCATACTACCTACCATAAGCCTTTTTTTTCCGCCATGTATCAGAAAGGATAATGGAGAAAAGAATAAGCTAAAGAGAAGAAGAGAAAATAAGCTAGTGAAGAAGAAAAAGAAAAAAAACTTGGAACCAACACTATCATCTTCATCCTCATCTCATCTTCAACAACTTATCCTCTTCTATTTCTTAAGGTGGGTTCTAGTTAGAAACACTAGGATTTCTTGAAGATTAGGGTTGTAGAATCATAGATAAATCATGAAAATCCATGCTATTTGATGAATATTTCTCTTGATTTTTTGATTTCCATGAATATGTGCTTGATATGTTCTTCGTGATTGTTGTGACTACATGATTTGTTGTGGTCATGGTTAAATGATTGGTTGTGGTTATGACCTTGAAATCTTTGTGGTTATGAACTTGGAATCCTTGATATATATGTGTATATGAGCATGTCGTATGATGGGTTTTGTTGGAAAAAGAAGTGGATGGTTTGTTAGAAATGAAGTAACATAGGAAATGGTGTTCTGTGAAGTGAAAATGTGGCAATGTGTGAGGACCAATCGATTGGTCCCTGCAACCAATCGATTGCACAACCCTTTTGTTTTGTAGAAAATGGAATTTTAGCAGGACCAATCGATTGACAGTTTATTACAATCGATTGCACAAACTTTCTATTTTGGAACAGTGGAAAGTTTTAGTGAGCCAATCGATTGACACTGAGGATCAATCGATTGATCCTTTGCAAACTTTGAAAAACAAAAATATGAGAGGAACCAATCGAATGGGCTTCCCCAACCAATCAATTGACTTATGTTAAAAACTTCAAAATCCATTTCTTAAGTGTTTCTAAGTGCATTCTTCCAACCATTAATCATTTGTGATGCTATGTTGTGTTGAATACATGTTAATGGTGAAAATTACATGATGAATCTAATAAGTTAACCTAGGATTGGTAATAGGCCATGAGTTAGGTTTATAACTTAGCAACATGAGAAGAAAATATTCATTCATACAACGCTTATGTGGAGGTCATGGACAAATGGTTGTTGTGATTGAGAATGAGACGCATTGTATGGAACATGCCATGTTATTGTTTGTGTATTATGGTGAATGAAGTCACCTGTGATTGATGGATCTTGTTATGATTTATGGAACCGATCATGTATTCAAAATGTGTGTTTTTCTATGATGGTGCACATCTCTATTTAGTATGCTTAGATGGTAAGCATTGGGATGTGAGACAGATGATTCGTGCCTTAATTGGGTTTGAGTCCCAACCATGGTGGACATGGGGGAAAGGTGGACACCTAAGTGGGTTAGATTCCCAGGTGAAAGAGACCCTAAGTGGGTTAGAGTCACATACGGGTGATGGTCGCTTGAATTGGGGATTAATCCTCAAAGAGGACCCGATATCCACCACGAAAGTCGAATCATACGATCATGCATGAACCGGGCCTGGCTTAGACGTAAGTCCGTTTAGGAATTGATGTTTCGTGATCTGAATAAGGATCGTGGTTGAGTTGTGAGAACTCAGGTGCATGTTGCCTTACATTGCGAGTTAGTTTTCCCATCGCTTAAGTCTTCGTTCCCTTGTTGACTTGAGTTGAATATTGATTAGAAAACCCTGTAGAGCCGAGTGGACCTATAAGATAGGGAACCCACTGAGATTATTATCTCACCCCATGTTGTTGATTATTTTTCAGGTGGTTCTGAGCAGGCGAAGGGTAAGGATAAGATATAGTGATGTCTTACTTACCTGATGACTGGATGGCTTTTCCACTGTGTATATTTTTTTAGGATCATTGCTTAATGATCTAGCTCCTAGTAGTTTTATTTTGGGCACTTTTGTGTACATTTTGTGCCAAGTTATGTTTCTTTTGGGCATGTATGTATATGTACACCGTGCCGCTAGGCGCTTATGTATTTCAGTACCAGTTTTACACTATGTATAATATGTATTCTAGACATATATTATATGTGGGTGTTACATATTAGCCGCAAATGTTGTAACTACTATATATTTAGTGAAATATGAAAACAAAAGGCATCAAGCCAAAATTATTGACATAAAATTAAAGTTTGTTTAATTTTCCTCCTTCAATTACTCTTTGCTTTCATTATTGATTTCCCAAAACTTTGGGCATGTGTTTGGTTTGATTTTCATTGAAGAAAAAAATTCTTTAGTTGTATTACTAATTTGTTCGCTACATGTTGTTTCTCATTTTGTGTGCTCAAAGATCCAGATTGATCACATACAACTTCAATTGACTCTCTGACCATTAGTTAAGGAACTGGTTATGTATACACTTCATTTTCCCTCTCTGGTATGATTTAGATTTCTTGTTTGTTTGATTTCACCTGGATCGATTTGATCTCTCTATATGTATATTGGTTTGAATCAGCTTGGTTATGTCCAATTTTGTTTGATTTGGTTCCTTTTGGTTTGGTTTAATTATGTTTAGTTTAAGTTGGACCGAATTAGATCAATTTGACTAGTGGTTCGGTTAAACATGTGAGTTCTTAATATCTTGGTTTGTCTTAGGAACACCCTACTAGTTTTCTCTTGAATTCCTTTCTTTTGACTACCGTCTATTTTCATTTCGAAGATGTTTCTTCCTAAATATAAACCATTAACCGCATGATGTTACGTGTCGTCTATTAATTTTGTATTCACAATTGCTGATTTTGAAGAATTAAGATTGTAATTATTAGTCAAGTTTAGGTTGTGGATCATTTACATTTTTTAGTTCTGAGTTTTCGGTGTTCATATCTCGATTTCATCTACTATTTTTTTATTGTTGCTTTCTGGTAATTAACTTGTTTTGGTTTCGATTAATTCTTGATTTTGTGTTTGTTGTGAGTGATTTTTATGCATTCGGTGATTCTCCTAATATGATTTTTTTATAGTTATACTTGTTTATTCATAATTGATTTTTCTATTCTTTCAATTATGTTTAGTTTAAGTTGGACCAGATTAGATCAATTTGATTAATTGTTCAGTTAAACATGTGAAATCTTAATATCTTTGTTTTGCTTAGGAACACCCTACTAGTTTTCTCTTGAATTCCTTTCTTTTGACTCCCGTCTGTTTTCATTTCGAAAATGTTTCTTCCTAAATATAAACCATTAACTGCTTGATGTTACGTGTCGTCTATTAATTTTGTGTTCACAATTGCTAATTTTCAAGAATTAAGATTGTAATTTTTAGTCAAGTTTAGGTTGTGGATCATTTACATTTTCTAGTTCTGAGTTTTCGGTGTTCATATCTTGATTTCATCTACTATTTTTTTGTTGCTTTCTGGTAATTAACTTGTTTTGGTTTCGATTAATTCTTGATTTTGTGTTTGTTGTGAGCGATTTTTATGCATTTGGAGATTATAGAAATATGTTTTTCCTATTTTTTTATATTATGAAACACAATACATATGAGGTATTTATAGACTATGAATTACAGTAAGAAATAGGGGTAATTTTTCTCCCTATAAATGCTAATCCTTAATGAGGTAAGAATATAATAATACTGTTAATTACTATTTAATTATAATTTAAATCCAACCATAATGAGCTGTACGAAAGAATCTGTTTTGATTTTGTGCTAATATTCAACACTCTGCCTCAAGCTGGCGTGCATATATAGTTTATAGCAAGCTTGCGCACCATGTTATCAAACAGTCTCTTTGGAAGACTCTTTGTAAGAACATCTACTACTTGACTTTTGTTGGGTATGTAGGACATACAAATCTCACCGCTGTCAATTTTTTCTTTGATGAAATGCTTGTCCACTTCAACATGCTTCGTCCTGTCATGTAGGACAGGATTATGGGCAATAGAAATAGCAACCTTATTATCGCAGTAAACTTTAATTGGAGTTGGGCCAAAAAACCTCAGTTCTTCCATTAATTTTTTTGATCCATAATACTTCACAAAAACCATGGGCCACAAATCAGAATTCAGCTTCTGCATTGCTCCTGGCTACAACATTTTGTTTTTTGCTCCTCCATGTAACAAGATTTCCACCTACAAAAGTACAATATCCCGAGGTAGACCTTCTATCATTTATATTACCTGCCCAATCAACACCTGTATAGGCTTCAACTTGTATGTGTCCTCTATTTCGGTGTTCATATCTTGATTTCATCTACTATTTTTTTGTTGCTGCTTTTTGGTAATTAACTTGTTTTGGTTTCGATTAATTCTTGATTTTGTGTTTGTTGTGAGCGATTTTTATGCATTTGGTAATTCTCCTAATATGATTTTTTTATAGTTATACTTGTTTATTCATAATTTATTTTTCTATTGTTTCAATTTGAGGAACATAAAACGAAAGTGCTATTTTATTTAGTATATTGTTGTGCCACTTATATCATAAGTTCAGAAAAAGAAAGAAATCCCACTTCTTGATTTTGTGTTTGTTGTGATGCGTGTTTTTTGCAAGTATACGAACGCGTCAGAGTAATATAAAAGATTGTCGAATCCACAGAGACCAAATGTCAATCTATCGTTATCTATTGTTACGGTGTTTATCTAAGGTAACCGAAACATGGTTTTTAAGAGTGCACAATGAAAAATAAAGTATTAAATTAAGTTCAATTAATAAAGACAGGTTTAGATGTAATTCACATAATCAATTGATATTCCAAGTACTTGCTAATAGAATTACTTATGGGCAGTGTTTCCTACTTTGAAAAGAACCAATTTAACGGGAACTGTCGCTTTCGCGTATTCAGAACCGAGTTGTACTCCCTAATCAAACCCTCTTATTGTCACTTATAAAAAGGCGCGCATTGCATCACTTGAAAAAATAATTTGTCATTCAACGTCTTTATCAGTTATAAATTATGTTATTTATTCCCCATTAAAATAAGGAAACATGAAAACAATTAGATGCAAATTTTATCTTAAATGACACTTACTTTTATTACATTTATTTATACCTTTAATGATGGTATTAGTTTCCTATCAAGAAATAATATCACTGTCTAATTGTTTTATCACCTTTCTCAATCTAGGTTAGACAAATTAGAGACAGATAGAAAATTAGTTTATTCCCCTTAAATATATTTATCCTCTTTCGTAGAATAGATTTGATAAATTAGATACAAATCAAGAATTCATTTATTCCCCTTAATTTGTAGTTATTAGCCGCAAATGTTGTAAATACGATATATTTAGTGAAATATGAAAGAAAAAGGATCAAGCCAAAGTTATTGACATGAAATTATAGTTTGTTTAATTCTCCTCCTTTAATTACTCGCCGCTTTCATTATTAATTCCCCAAAAAGTTTAGGCATGTGTTTGGTTTGATTTTCATTGAAGAAAAAAAATTCCTTTGTTTGCTACATATTGCTTCGAAAATGTTTCTTCCTAAATATAAACCATTAACTGCTTGATGTTACGTGTCGTCTATTAATTTTGTGTTCACAATTGCTAATTTTCAAGAATTAAGATTGTAACTTTTAGTCAAGTTTAGGTTGTGGATCATTTACATTTTTTAGTTCTGAGTTTTCGGTGTTCATATCTTGATTTCATCTACTATTTTGTTGTTGTTGCTTTTTGGTAATTAACTTGTTTTGGTTTCGATTAATTCTTGATTTTGTGTTTGTTGTGAGCGATTTTTATGCATTTGGTAATTCTCCTAATATGATTTTTTTATAGTTATACTTGTTTATTCATAATTTATTTTTCTATTGTTTCAATTTGAGGAACATAAAACGAAAGTGCTATTTTATTTAGTATATTGTTGTGCCACTTATATCATAAGTTCAGAAAAAGAAAGAAATCCCACTTCTTGATTTTGTGTTTGTTGTGATGCGTGTTTTTTGCAAGTATACGAACGCGTCAGAGTAATATAAAAGATTGTCGAATCCACAGAGACCAAATGTCAATCTATCGTTATCTATTGTTACGGTGTTTATCTAAGGTAACCGAAACATGGTTTTTAAGAGTGCACAATGAAAAATAAAGTATTAAATTAAGTTCAATTAATAAAGACAGGTTTAGATGTAATTCACATAATCAATTGATATTCCAAGTACTTGCTAATAGAATTACTTATGGGCAGTGTTTCCTACTTTGAAAAGAACCAATTTAACGGGAACTGTCGCTTTCGCGTATTCAGAACCGAGTTGTACTCCCTAATCAAACCCTCTTATTGTCACTTATAAAAAGGCGCGCATTGCATCACTTGAAAAAATAATTTGTCATTCGACGTCTTTATCAGTTATAAATTATGTTATTTATTCCCCATTAAAATAAGGAAACATGAAAACAATTAGATGCAAATTTTATCTTAAATGACACTTACTTTTATTACATTTATTTATACCTTTAATGATGGTATTAGTTTCCTATCAAGAAATAATATCACTGACTAATTGTTTTATCACCTTTCTCAATCTAGGTTAGACAAATTAGAGACAGATAGAAAATTAGTTTATTCCCCTTAAATATATTTATCCTCTTTCGTAGAATAGATTTGATAAATTAGATACAAATCAAGAATTCATTTATTCCCCTTAATTTGTAGTTATTAGCCGCAAATGTTGTAAATACGATATATTTAGTGAAATATGAAAGAAAAAGGATCAAGCCAAAGTTATTGACATGAAATTATAGTTTGTTTAATTCTCCTCCTTTAATTACTCGCCGCTTTCATTATTAATTCCCCAAAAAGTTTAGGCATGTGTTTGGTTTGATTTTCATTGAAGAAAAAAAATTCCTTTGTTTGCTACATATTGCTTCGAAAATGTTTCTTCCTAAATATAAACCATTAACTGCTTGATGTTACGTGTCGTCTATTAATTTTGTGTTCACAATTGCTAATTTTCAAGAATTAAGATTGTAACTTTTAGTCAAGTTTAGGTTGTGGATCATTTACATTTTTTAGTTCTGAGTTTTCGGTGTTCATATCTTGATTTCATCTACTATTTTTTTGTTGTTGCTTTTTGGTAATTAACTTGTTTTGGTTTCGATTAATTCTTGATTTTGTGTTTGTTGTGAGCGATTTTTATGCATTTGGTAATTCTCCTAATATGATTTTTTTATAGTTATACTTGTTTATTCATAATTTATTTTTCTATTGTTTCAATTTGAGGAACATAAAACGAAAGTGCTATTTTATTTAGTATATTGTTGTGCCACTTATATCATAAGTTCAGAAAAAGAAAGAAATCCCACTTCTTGATTTTGTGTTTGTTATGATGCGTGTTTTTTGCAAGTATACGAACGCGTCAGAGTAATATAAAAGATTGTCGAATCCACAGAGACCAAATGTCAATCTATCGTTATCTATTGTTACGGTGTTTATCTAAGGTAACCGAAACATGGTTTTTAAGAGTGCACAATGAAAAATAAAGTATTAAATTAAGTTCAATTAATAAAGACAGGTTTAGATGTAATTCACATAATCAATTGATATTCCAAGTACTTGCTAATAGAATTACTTATGGGCAGTGTTTCCTACTTTGAAAAGAACCAATTTAACGGGAACTGTCGCTTTCGCGTATTCAGAACCGAGTTGTACTCCCTAATCAAACCCTCTTATTGTCACTTATAAAAAGGCGCGCATTGCATCACTTGAAAAAATAATTTGTCATTCAACGTCTTTATCAGTTATAAATTATGTTATTTATTCCCCATTAAAATAAGGAAACATGAAAACAATTAGATGCAAATTTTATCTTAAATGACACTTACTTTTATTACATTTATTTATACCTTTAATGATGGTATTAGTTTCCTATCAAGAAATAATATCACTGACTAATTGTTTTATCACCTTTCTCAATCTAGGTTAGACAAATTAGAGACAGATAGAAAATTAGTTTATTCCCCTTAAATATATTTATCCTCTTTCGTAGAATAGATTTGATAAATTAGATACAAATCAAGAATTCATTTATTCCCCTTAATTTGTAGTTATTAGCCGCAAATGTTGTAAATACGATATATTTAGTGAAATATGAAAGAAAAAGGATCAAGCCAAAGTTATTGACATGAAATTATAGTTTGTTTAATTCTCCTCCTTTAATTACTCGCCGCTTTCATTATTAATTCCCCAAAAAGTTTAGGCATGTGTTTGGTTTGATTGTCATTGAAGAAAAAAAATTCCTTTGTTTGCTACATATTGCTTCGAAAATGTTTCTTCCTAAATATAAACCATTACTTGCTTGATGTTACGTGTCGTCTATTAATTTTGTGTTCACAATTGCTAATTTTCAAGAATTAAGATTGTAACTTTTAGTCAAGTTTAGGTTGTGGATCATTTACATTTTTTAGTTCTGAGTTTTCGGTGTTCATATCTTGATTTCATCTACTATTTTTTTGTTGCTGCTTTTTGGTAATTAACTTGTTTTGGTTTCGATTAATTCTTGATTTTGTGTTTGTTGTGAGCGATTTTTATGCATTTGGTAATTCTCCTAATATGATTTTTTTATAGTTATACTTGTTTATTCATAATTTATTTTTCTATTGTTTCAATTTGAGGAACATAAAACGAAAGTGCTATTTTATTTAGTATATTGTTGTGCCACTTATATCATAAGTTCAGAAAAAGAAAGAAATCCCACTTCTTGATTTTGTGTTTGTTGTGATGCGTGTTTTTTGCAAGTATACGAACGCGTCAGAGTAATATAAAAGATTGTCGAATCCACAGAGACCAAATGTCAATCTATCGTTATCTATTGTTACGGTGTTTATCTAAGGTAACCGAAACATGGTTTTTAAGAGTGCACAATGAAAAATAAAGTATTAAATTAAGTTCAATTAATAAAGACAGGTTTAGATGTAATTCACATAATCAATTGATATTCCAAGTACTTGCTAATAGAATTACTTATGGGCAGTGTTTCCTACTTTGAAAAGAACCAATTTAACGGGAACTGTCGCTTTCGCGTATTCAGAACCGAGTTGTACTCCCTAATCAAACCCTCTTATTGTCACTTATAAAAAGGCGCGCATTGCATCACTTGAAAAAATAATTTGTCATTCAACGTCTTTATCAGTTATAAATTATGTTATTTATTCCCCATTAAAATAAGGAAACATGAAAACAATTAGATGCAAATTTTATCTTAAATGACACTTACTTTTATTACATTTATTTATACCTTTAATGATGGTATTAGTTTCCTATCAAGAAATAATATCACTGTCTAATTGTTTTATCACCTTTCTCAATCTAGGTTAGACAAATTAGAGACAGATAGAAAATTAGTTTATTCCCCTTAAATATATTTATCCTCTTTCGTAGAATAGATTTGATAAATTAGATACAAATCAAGAATTCATTTATTCCCCTTAATTTGTAGTTATTAGCCGCAAATGTTGTAAATACGATATATTTAGTGAAATATGAAAGAAAAAGGATCAAGCCAAAGTTATTGACATGAAATTATAGTTTGTTTAATTCTCCTCCTTTAATTACTCGCCGCTTTCATTATTAATTCCCCAAAAAGTTTAGGCATGTGTTTGGTTTGATTTTCATTGAAGAAAAAAAATTCCTTTGTTTGCTACATATTGCTTCGAAAATGTTTCTTCCTAAATATAAACCATTAACTGCTTGATGTTACGTGTCGTCTATTAATTTTGTGTTCACAATTGCTAATTTTCAAGAATTAAGATTGTAACTTTTAGTCAAGTTTAGGTTGTGGATCATTTACATTTTTTAGTTCTGAGTTTTCGGTGTTCATATCTTGATTTCATCTACTATTTTGTTGTTGTTGCTTTTTGGTAATTAACTTGTTTTGGTTTCGATTAATTCTTGATTTTGTGTTTGTTGTGAGCGATTTTTATGCATTTGGTAATTCTCCTAATATGATTTTTTTATAGTTATACTTGTTTATTCATAATTTATTTTTCTATTGTTTCAATTTGAGGAACATAAAACGAAAGTGCTATTTTATTTAGTATATTGTTGTGCCACTTATATCATAAGTTCAAAAAAAGAAAGAAATCCCACTTCTTGATTTTGTGTTTGTTGTGATGCGTGTTTTTTGCAAGTATACGAACGCGTCAGAGTAATATAAAAGATTGTCGAATCCACAGAGACCAAATGTCAATCTATCGTTATCTATTGTTACGGTGTTTATCTAAGGTAACCGAAACATGGTTTTTAAGAGTGCACAATGAAAAATAAAGTATTAAATTAAGTTCAATTAATAAAGACAGGTTTAGATGTAATTCACATAATCAATTGATATTCCAAGTACTTGCTAATAGAATTACTTATGGGCAGTGTTTCCTACTTTGAAAAGAACCAATTTAACGGGAACTGTCGCTTTCGCGTATTCAGAACCGAGTTGTACTCCCTAATCAAACCCTCTTATTGTCACTTATAAAAAGGCGCGCATTGCATCACTTGAAAAAATAATTTGTCATTCAACGTCTTTATCAGTTATAAATTATGTTATTTATTCCCCATTAAAATAAGGAAACATGAAAACAATTAGATGCAAATTTTATCTTAAATGACACTTACTTTTATTACATTTATTTATACCTTTAATGATGGTATTAGTTTCCTATCAAGAAATAATATCACTGTCTAATTGTTTTATCACCTTTCTCAATCTAGGTTAGACAAATTAGAGACAGATAGAAAATTAGTTTATTCCCCTTAAATATATTTATCCTCTTTCGTAGAATAGATTTGATAAATTAGATACAAATCAAGAATTCATTTATTCCCCTTAATTTGTAGTTATTAGCCGCAAATGTTGTAAATACGATATATTTAGTGAAATATGAAAGAAAAAGGATCAAGCCAAAGTTATTGACATGAAATTATAGTTTGTTTAATTCTCCTCCTTTAATTACTCGCCGCTTTCATTATTAATTCCCCAAAAAGTTTAGGCATGTGTTTGGTTTGATTTTCATTGAAGAAAAAAAATTCCTTTGTTTGCTACATATTGCTTCGAAAATGTTTCTTCCTAAATATAAACCATTAACTGCTTGATGTTACGTGTCGTCTATTAATTTTGTGTTCACAATTGCTAATTTTCAAGAATTAAGATTGTAACTTTTAGTCAAGTTTAGGTTGTGGATCATTTACATTTTTTAGTTCTGAGTTTTCGGTGTTCATATCTTGATTTCATCTACTATTTTTTGTTGTTGCTTTTTGGTAATTAACTTGTTTTGGTTTCGATTAATTCTTGATTTTGTGTTTGTTGTGAGCGATTTTTATGCATTTGGTAATTCTCCTAATATGATTTTTTTATAGTTATACTTGTTTATTCATAATTTATTTTTCTATTGTTTCAATTTGAGGAACATAAAACGAAAGTGCTATTTTATTTAGTATATTGTTGTGCCACTTATATCATAAGTTCAAAAAAAGAAAGAAATCCCACTTCTTGATTTTGTGTTTGTTGTGATGCGTGTTTTTTGCAAGTATACGAACGCGTCAGAGTAATATAAAAGATTGTCGAATCCACAGAGACCAAATGTCAATCTATCGTTATCTATTGTTACGGTGTTTATCTAAGGTAACCGAAACATGGTTTTTAAGAGTGCACAATGAAAAATAAAGTATTAAATTAAGTTCAATTAATAAAGACAGGTTTAGATGTAATTCACATAATCAATTGATATTCCAAGTACTTGCTAATAGAATTACTTATGGGCAGTGTTTCCTACTTTGAAAAGAACCAATTTAACGGGAACTGTCGCTTTCGCGTATTCAGAACCGAGTTGTACTCCCTAATCAAACCCTCTTATTGTCACTTATAAAAAGGCGCGCATTGCATCACTTGAAAAAATAATTTGTCATTCAACGTCTTTATCAGTTATAAATTATGTTATTTATTCCCCATTAAAATAAGGAAACATGAAAACAATTAGATGCAAATTTTATCTTAAATGACACTTACTTTTATTACATTTATTTATACCTTTAATGATGGTATTAGTTTCCTATCAAGAAATAATATCACTGTCTAATTGTTTTATCACCTTTCTCAATCTAGGTTAGACAAATTAGAGACAGATAGAAAATTAGTTTATTCCCCTTAAATATATTTATCCTCTTTCGTAGAATAGATTTGATAAATTAGATACAAATCAAGAATTCATTTATTCCCCTTAATTTGTAGTTATTAGCCGCAAATGTTGTAAATACGATATATTTAGTGAAATATGAAAGAAAAAGGATCAAGCCAAAGTTATTGACATGAAATTATAGTTTGTTTAATTCTCCTCCTTTAATTACTCGCCGCTTTCATTATTAATTCCCCAAAAAGTTTAGGCATGTGTTTGGTTTGATTGTCATTGAAGAAAAAAAATTCCTTTGTTTGCTACATATTGCTTCGAAAATGTTTCTTCCTAAATATAAACCATTACTGCTTGATGTTACGTGTCGTCTATTAATTTTGTGTTCACAATTGCTAATTTTCAAGAATTAAGATTGTAACTTTTAGTCAAGTTTAGGTTGTGGATCATTTACATTTTTTAGTTCTGAGTTTTCGGTGTTCATATCTTGATTTCATCTACTATTTTTTTGTTGCTGCTTTTTGGTAATTAACTTGTTTTGGTTTCGATTAATTCTTGATTTTGTGTTTGTTGTGAGCGATTTTTATGCATTTGGTAATTCTCCTAATATGATTTTTTTATAGTTATACTTGTTTATTCATAATTTATTTTTCTATTGTTTCAATTTGAGGAACATAAAACGAAAGTGCTATTTTATTTAGTATATTGTTGTGCCACTTATATCATAAGTTCAGAAAAAGAAAGAAATCCCACTTCTTGATTTTGTGTTTGTTGTGATGCGTGTTTTTTGCAAGTATACGAACGCGTCAGAGTAATATAAAAGATTGTCGAATCCACAGAGACCAAATGTCAATCTATCGTTATCTATTGTTACGGTGTTTATCTAAGGTAACCGAAACATGGTTTTTAAGAGTGCACAATGAAAAATAAAGTATTAAATTAAGTTCAATTAATAAAGACAGGTTTAGATGTAATTCACATAATCAATTGATATTCCAAGTACTTGCTAATAGAATTACTTATGGGCAGTGTTTCCTACTTTGAAAAGAACCAATTTAACGGGAACTGTCGCTTTCGCGTATTCAGAACCGAGTTGTACTCCCTAATCAAACCCTCTTATTGTCACTTATAAAAAGGCGCGCATTGCATCACTTGAAAAAATAATTTGTCATTCAACGTCTTTATCAGTTATAAATTATGTTATTTATTCCCCATTAAAATAAGGAAACATGAAAACAATTAGATGCAAATTTTATCTTAAATGACACTTACTTTTATTACATTTATTTATACCTTTAATGATGGTATTAGTTTCCTATCAAGAAATAATATCACTGTCTAATTGTTTTATCACCTTTCTCAATCTAGGTTAGACAAATTAGAGACAGATAGAAAATTAGTTTATTCCCCTTAAATATATTTATCCTCTTTCGTAGAATAGATTTGATAAATTAGATACAAATCAAGAATTCATTTATTCCCCTTAATTTGTAGTTATTAGCCGCAAATGTTGTAAATACGATATATTTAGTGAAATATGAAAGAAAAAGGATCAAGCCAAAGTTATTGACATGAAATTATAGTTTGTTTAATTCTCCTCCTTTAATTACTCGCCGCTTTCATTATTAATTCCCCAAAAAGTTTAGGCATGTGTTTGGTTTGATTTTCATTGAAGAAAAAAAATTCCTTTGTTTGCTACATATTGCTTCGAAAATGTTTCTTCCTAAATATAAACCATTAACTGCTTGATGTTACGTGTCGTCTATTAATTTTGTGTTCACAATTGCTAATTTTCAAGAATTAAGATTGTAACTTTTAGTCAAGTTTAGGTTGTGGATCATTTACATTTTTTAGTTCTGAGTTTTCGGTGTTCATATCTTGATTTCATCTACTATTTTTTTGTTGCTGCTTTTTGGTAATTAACTTGTTTTGGTTTCGATTAATTCTTGATTTTGTGTTTGTTGTGAGCGATTTTTATGCATTTGGTAATTCTCCTAATATGATTTTTTTATAGTTATACTTGTTTATTCATAATTTATTTTTCTATTGTTTCAATTTGAGGAACATAAAACGAAAGTGCTATTTTATTTAGTATATTGTTGTGCCACTTATATCATAAGTTCAGAAAAAGAAAGAAATCCCACTTCTTGATTTTGTGTTTGTTGTGATGCGTGTTTTTTGCAAGTATACGAACGCGTCAGAGTAATATAAAAGATTGTCGAATCCACAGAGACCAAATGTCAATCTATCGTTATCTATTGTTACGGTGTTTATCTAAGGTAACCGAAACATGGTTTTTAAGAGTGCACAATGAAAAATAAAGTATTAAATTAAGTTCAATTAATAAAGACAGGTTTAGATGTAATTCACATAATCAATTGATATTCCAAGTACTTGCTAATAGAATTACTTATGGGCAGTGTTTCCTACTTTGAAAAGAACCAATTTAACGGGAACTGTCGCTTTCGCGTATTCAGAACCGAGTTGTACTCCCTAATCAAACCCTCTTATTGTCACTTATAAAAAGGCGCGCATTGCATCACTTGAAAAAATAATTTGTCATTCAACGTCTTTATCAGTTATAAATTATGTTATTTATTCCCCATTAAAATAAGGAAACATGAAAACAATTAGATGCAAATTTTATCTTAAATGACACTTACTTTTATTACATTTATTTATACCTTTAATGATGGTATTAGTTTCCTATCAAGAAATAATATCACTGTCTAATTGTTTTATCACCTTTCTCAATCTAGGTTAGACAAATTAGAGACAGATAGAAAATTAGTTTATTCCCCTTAAATATATTTATCCTCTTTCGTAGAATAGATTTGATAAATTAGATACAAATCAAGAATTCATTTATTCCCCTTAATTTGTAGTTATTAGCCGCAAATGTTGTAAATACGATATATTTAGTGAAATATGAAAGAAAAAGGATCAAGCCAAAGTTATTGACATGAAATTATAGTTTGTTTAATTCTCCTCCTTTAATTACTCGCCGCTTTCATTATTAATTCCCCAAAAAGTTTAGGCATGTGTTTGGTTTGATTTTCATTGAAAGAAAAAAATTCCTTTGTTTGCTACATATTGCTTCGAAAATGTTTCTTCCTAAATATAAACCATTAACTGCTTGATGTTACGTGTCGTCTATTAATTTTGTGTTCACAATTGCTAATTTTCAAGAATTAAGATTGTAACTTTTAGTCAAGTTTAGGTTGTGGATCATTTACATTTTTTAGTTCTGAGTTTTCGGTGTTCATATCTTGATTTCATCTACTATTTTTTTGTTGCTGCTTTTTGGTAATTAACTTGTTTTGGTTTCGATTAATTCTTGATTTTGTGTTTGTTGTGAGCGATTTTTATGCATTTGGTAATTCTCCTAATATGATTTTTTTTTAGTTATACTTGTTTATTCATAATTTATTTTTCTATTGTTTCAATTTGAGGAACATAAAACGAAAGTGCTATTTTATTTAGTATATTGTTGTGCCACTTATATCATAAGTTCAGAAAAAGAAAGAAATCCCACTTCTTGATTTTGTGTTTGTTGTGATGCGTGTTTTTTGCAAGTATACGAACGCGTCAGAGTAATATAAAAGATTGTCGAATCCACAAAGACCAAATGTCAATCTATCGTTATCTATTGTTACGGTGTTTATCTAAGGTAACCGAAACATTGTTTTTAAGAGTGCACAATGAAAAATAAAGTATTAAATTAAGTTCAATTAATAAAGACAGGTTTAGATGTAATTCACATAATCAATTGATATTCCAAGTACTTGCTAATAGAATTACTTATGGGCAGTGTTTCCTACTTTGAAAAGAACCAATTTAACGGGAACTGTCGCTTTCGCGTATTCAGAACCGAGTTGTACTCCCTAATCAAACCCTCTTATTGTCACTTATAAAAAGGCGCGCATTGCATCACTTGAAAAAATAATTTGTCATTCAACGTCTTTATCAGTTATAAATTATGTTATTTATTCCCCATTAAAATAAGGAAACATGAAAACAATTAGATGCAAATTTTATCTTAAATGACACTTACTTTTATTACATTTATTTATACCTTTAATGATGGTATTAGTTTCCTATCAAGAAATAATATCACTGTCTAATTGTTTTATCACCTTTCTCAATCTAGGTTAGACAAATTAGAGACAGATAGAAAATTAGTTTATTCCCCTTAAATATATTTATCCTCTTTCGTAGAATAGATTTGATAAATTAGATACAAATCAAGAATTCATTTATTCCCCTTAATTTGTAGTTATTAGCCGCAAATGTTGTAAATACGATATATTTAGTGAAATATGAAAGAAAAAGGATCAAGCCAAAGTTATTGACATGAAATTATAGTTTGTTTAATTCTCCTCCTTTAATTACTCGCCGCTTTCATTATTAATTCCCCAAAAAGTTTAGGCATGTGTTTGGTTTGATTTTCATTGAAAGAAAAAAATTCCTTTGTTTGCTACATATTGCTTCGAAAGTGTTTCTTCCTAAATATAAACCATTAACTGCTTGATGTTACGTGTCGTCTATTAATTTTGTGTTCACAATTGCTAATTTTCAAGAATTAAGATTGTAACTTTTAGTCAAGTTTAGGTTGTGGATCATTTACATTTTTTAGTTCTGAGTTTTCGGTGTTCATATCTTGATTTCATCTACTATTTTTTTGTTGCTGCTTTTTGGTAATTAACTTGTTTTGGTTTCGATTAATTCTTGATTTTGTGTTTGTTGTGAGCGATTTTTATGCATTTGGTAATTCTCCTAATATGATTTTTTATAGTTATACTTGTTTATTCATAATTTATTTTTCTATTGTTTCAATTTGAGGAACATAAAACGAAAGTGCTATTTTATTTAGTATATTGTTGTGCCACTTATATCATAAGTTCAGAAAAAGAAAGAAATCCCACTTCTTGATTTTGTGTTTGTTGTGATGCGTGTTTTTTGCAAGTATACGAACGCGTCAGAGTAATATAAAAGATTGTCGAATCCACAAGACCAAATGTCAATCTATCGTTATCTATTGTTACGGTGTTTATCTAAGGTAACCGAAACATGGTTTTTAAGAGTGCACAATGAAAAATAAAGTATTAAATTAAGTTCAATTAATAAAGACAGGTTTAGATGTAATTCACATAATCAATTGATATTCCAAGTACTTGCTAATAGAATTACTTATGGGCAGTGTTTCCTACTTTGAAAAGAACCAATTTAACGGGAACTGTCGCTTTCGCGTATTCAGAACCGAGTTGTACTCCCTAATCAAACCCTCTTATTGTCACTTATAAAAAGGCGCGCATTGCATCACTTGAAAAAATAATTTGTCATTCAACGTCTTTATCAGTTATAAATTATGTTATTTATTCCCCATTAAAATAAGGAAACATGAAAACAATTAGATGCAAATTTTATCTTAAATGACACTTACTTTTATTACATTTATTTATACCTTTAATGATGGTATTAGTTTCCTATCAAGAAATAATATCACTGTCTAATTGTTTTATCACCTTTCTCAATCTAGGTTAGACAAATTAGACACAGATAGAAAATTAGTTTATTCCCCTTAAATATATTTATCCTCTTTCGTAGAATAGATTTGATAAATTAGATACAAATCAAGAATTCATTTATTCCCCTTAATTTGTAGTTATTAGCCGCAAATGTTGTAAATACGATATATTTAGTGAAATATGAAAGAAAAAGGATCAAGCCAAAGTTATTGACATGAAATTATAGTTTGTTTAATTCTCCTCCTTTAATTACTCGCCGCTTTCATTATTAATTCCCCAAAAAGTTTAGGCATGTGTTTGGTTTGATTTTCATTGAAGAAAAAAAATTCCTTTGTTTGCTACATATTGCTTCGAAAATGTTTCTTCCTAAATATAAACCATTAACTGCTTGATGTTACGTGTCGTCTATTAATTTTGTGTTCACAATTGCTAATTTTCAAGAATTAAGATTGTAATTTTTAGTCAAGTTTAGGTTGTGGATCATTTACATTTTTTAGTTCTGAGTTTTCGGTGTTCATATCTTGATTTCATCTACTATTTTTTTGTTGCTGCTTTTTGGTAATTAACTTGTTTTGGTTTCGATTAATTCTTGATTTTGTGTTTGTTGTGAGCGATTTTTATGCATTTGGTAATTCTCCTAATATGATTTTTTTATAGTTATACTTGTTTATTCATAATTTATTTTTCTATTGTTTCAATTTGAGGAACATAAAACGAAAGTGCTATTTTATTTAGTATATTGTTGTGCCACTTATATCATAAGTTCAGAAAAAGAAAGAAATCCCACTTCTTGATTTTGTGTTTGTTGTGATGCGTGTTTTTTGCAAGTATACGAACGCGTCAGAGTAATATAAAAGATTGTCGAATCCACAGAGACCAAATGTCAATCTATCGTTATCTATTGTTACGGTGTTTATCTAAGGTAACCGAAACATGGTTTTTAAGAGTGCACAATGAAAAATAAAGTATTAAATTAAGTTCAATTAATAAAGACAGGTTTAGATGTAATTCACATAATCAATTGATATTCCAAGTACTTGCTAATAGAATTACTTATGGGCAGTGTTTCCTACTTTGAAAAGAACCAATTTAACGGGAACTGTCGCTTTCGCGTATTCAGAACCGAGTTGTACTCCCTAATCAAACCCTCTTATTGTCACTTATAAAAAGGCGCGCATTGCATCACTTGAAAAAATAATTTGTCATTCAACGTCTTTATCAGTTATAAATTATGTTATTTATTCCCCATTAAAATAAGGAAACATGAAAACAATTAGATGCAAATTTTATCTTAAATGACACTTACTTTTATTACATTTATTTATACCTTTAATGATGGTATTAGTTTCCTATCAAGAAATAATATCACTGTCTAATTGTTTTATCACCTTTCTCAATCTAGGTTAGACAAATTAGACACAGATAGAAAATTAGTTTATTCCCCTTAAATATATTTATCCTCTTTCGTAGAATAGATTTGATAAATTAGATACAAATCAAGAATTCATTTATTCCCCTTAATTTGTAGTTATTAGCCGCAAATGTTGTAAATACGATATATTTAGTGAAATATGAAAGAAAAAGGATCAAGCCAAAGTTATTGACATGAAATTATAGTTTGTTTAATTCTCCTCCTTTAATTACTCGCCGCTTTCATTATTAATTCCCCAAAAAGTTTAGGCATGTGTTTGGTTTGATTTTCATTGAAAGAAAAAAATTCCTTTGTTTGCTACATATTGCTTCGAAAGTGTTTCTTCCTAAATATAAACCATTAACTGCTTGATGTTACGTGTCGTCTATTAATTTTGTGTTCACAATTGCTAATTTTCAAGAATTAAGATTGTAACTTTTAGTCAAGTTTAGGTTGTGGATCATTTACATTTTTTAGTTCTGAGTTTTCGGTGTTCATATCTTGATTTCATCTACTATTTTTTTGTTGCTGCTTTTTGGTAATTAACTTGTTTTGGTTTCGATTAATTCTTGATTTTGTGTTTGTTGTGAGCGATTTTTATGCATTTGGTAATTCTCCTAATATGATTTTTTATAGTTATACTTGTTTATTCATAATTTATTTTTCTATTGTTTCAATTTGAGGAACATAAAACGAAAGTGCTATTTTATTTAGTATATTGTTGTGCCACTTATATCATAAGTTCAGAAAAAGAAAGAAATCCCACTTCTTGATTTTGTGTTTGTTGTGATGCGTGTTTTTTGCAAGTATACGAACGCGTCAGAGTAATATAAAAGATTGTCGAATCCACAGAGACCAAATGTCAATCTATCGTTATCTATTGTTACGGTGTTTATCTAAGGTAACCGAAACATGGTTTTTAAGAGTGCACAATGAAAAATAAAGTATTAAATTAAGTTCAATTAATAAAGACAGGTTTAGATGTAATTCACATAATCAATTGATATTCCAAGTACTTGCTAATAGAATTACTTATGGGCAGTGTTTCCTACTTTGAAAAGAACCAATTTAACGGGAACTGTCGCTTTCGCGTATTCAGAACCGAGTTGTACTCCCTAATCAAACCCTCTTATTGTCACTTATAAAAAGGCGCGCATTGCATCACTTGAAAAAATAATTTGTCATTCAACGTCTTTATCAGTTATAAATTATGTTATTTATTCCCCATTAAAATAAGGAAACATGAAAACAATTAGATGCAAATTTTATCTTAAATGACACTTACTTTTATTACATTTATTTATACCTTTAATGATGG
This sequence comes from Lathyrus oleraceus, assembly GCF_024323335.1. Taxonomy (NCBI): domain Eukaryota; kingdom Viridiplantae; phylum Streptophyta; class Magnoliopsida; order Fabales; family Fabaceae; genus Lathyrus; species Lathyrus oleraceus. Next base: position 210,124 of record NW_026112400.1, read on the forward strand.
TATTAGTTTCCTATCAAGAAATAATATCACTGTCTAATTGTTTTATCACCTTTCTCAATCTAGGTTAGACAAATTAGAGACAGATAGAAAATTAGTTTATTCCCCTTAAATATATTTATCCTCTTTCGTAGAATAGATTTGATAAATTAGATACAAATCAAGAATTCATTTATTCCCCTTAATTTGTAGTTATTAGCCGCAAATGTTGTAAATACGATATATTTAGTGAAATATGAAAGAAAAAGGATCAAGCCAAAGTTATTGACATGAAATTATAGTTTGTTTAATTCTCCTCCTTTAATTACTCGCCGCTTTCATTATTAATTCCCCAAAAAGTTTAGGCATGTGTTTGGTTTGATTTTCATTGAAGAAAAAAAATTCCTTTGTTTGCTACATATTGCTTCGAAAATGTTTCTTCCTAAATATAAACCATTAACTGCTTGATGTTACGTGTCGTCTATTAATTTTGTGTTCACAATTGCTAATTTTCAAGAATTAAGATTGTAACTTTTAGTCAAGTTTAGGTTGTGGATCATTTACATTTTTTAGTTCTGAGTTTTCGGTGTTCATATCTTGATTTCATCTACTATTTTTTTGTTGCTGCTTTTTGGTAATTAACTTGTTTTGGTTTCGATTAATTCTTGATTTTGTGTTTGTTGTGAGCGATTTTTATGCATTTGGTAATTCTCCTAATATGATTTTTTATAGTTATACTTGTTTATTCATAATTTATTTTTCTATTGTTTCAATTTGAGGAACATAAAACGAAAGTGCTATTTTATTTAGTATATTGTTGTGCCACTTATATCATAAGTTCAGAAAAAGAAAGAAATCCCACTTCTTGATTTTGTGTTTGTTGTGATGCGTGTTTTTTGCAAGTATACGAACGCGTCAGAGTAATATAAAAGATTGTCGAATCCACAGAGACCAAATGTCAATCTATCGTTATCTATTGTTACGGTGTTTATCTAAGGTAACCGAAACATGGTTTTTAAGAGTGCACAATGAAAAATAAAGTATTAAATTAAGTTCAATTAATAAAGACAGGTTTAGATGTAATTCACATAATCAATTGATATTCCAAGTACTTGCTAATAGAATTACTTATGGGCAGTGTTTCCTACTTTGAAAAGAACCAATTTAACGGGAACTGTCGCTTTCGCGTATTCAGAACCGAGTTGTACTCCCTAATCAAACCCTCTTATTGTCACTTATAAAAAGGCGCGCATTGCATCACTTGAAAAAATAATTTGTCATTCAACGTCTTTATCAGTTATAAATTATGTTATTTATTCCCCATTAAAATAAGGAAACATGAAAACAATTAGATGCAAATTTTATCTTAAATGACACTTACTTTTATTACATTTATTTATACCTTTAATGATGGTATTAGTTTCCTATCAAGAAATAATATCACTGTCTAATTGTTTTATCACCTTTCTCAATCTAGGTTAGACAAATTAGACACAGATAGAAAATTAGTTTATTCCCCTTAAATATATTTATCCTCTTTCGTAGAATAGATTTGATAAATTAGATACAAATCAAGAATTCATTTATTCCCCTTAATTTGTAGTTATTAGCCGCAAATGTTGTAAATACGATATATTTAGTGAAATATGAAAGAAAAAGGATCAAGCCAAAGTTATTGACATGAAATTATAGTTTGTTTAATTCTCCTCCTTTAATTACTCGCCGCTTTCATTATTAATTCCCCAAAAAGTTTAGGCATGTGTTTGGTTTGATTTTCATTGAAGAAAAAAAATTCCTTTGTTTGCTACATATTGCTTCGAAAATGTTTCTTCCTAAATATAAACCATTAACTGCTTGATGTTACGTGTCGTCTATTAATTTTGTGTTCACAATTGCTAATTTTCAAGAATTAAGATTGTAATTTTTAGTCAAGTTTAGGTTGTGGATCATTTACATTTTTTAGTTCTGAGTTTTCGGTGTTCATATCTTGATTTCATCTACTATTTTTTTGTTGCTGCTTTTTGGTAATTAACTTGTTTTGGTTTCGATTAATTCTTGATTTTGTGTTTGTTGTGAGCGATTTTTATGCATTTGGTAATTCTCCTAATATGATTTTTTTATAGTTATACTTGTTTATTCATAATTTATTTTTCTATTGTTTCAATTTGAGGAACATAAAACGAAAGTGCTATTTTATTTAGTATATTGTTGTGCCACTTATATCATAAGTTCAGAAAAAGAAAGAAATCCCACTTCTTGATTTTGTGTTTGTTGTGATGCGTGTTTTTTGCAAGTATACGAACGCGTCAGAGTAATATAAAAGATTGTCGAATCCACAGAGACCAAATGTCAATCTATCGTTATCTATTGTTACGGTGTTTATCTAAGGTAACCGAAACATGGTTTTTAAGAGTGCACAATGAAAAATAAAGTATTAAATTAAGTTCAATTAATAAAGACAGGTTTAGATGTAATTCACATAATCAATTGATATTCCAAGTACTTGCTAATAGAATTACTTATGGGCAGTGTTTCCTACTTTGAAAAGAACCAATTTAACGGGAACTGTCGCTTTCGCGTATTCAGAACCGAGTTGTACTCCCTAATCAAACCCTCTTATTGTCACTTATAAAAAGGCGCGCATTGCATCACTTGAAAAAATAATTTGTCATTCAACGTCTTTATCAGTTATAAATTATGTTATTTATTCCCCATTAAAATAAGGAAACATGAAAACAATTAGATGCAAATTTTATCTTAAATGACACTTACTTTTATTACATTTATTTATACCTTTAATGATGGTATTAGTTTCCTATCAAGAAATAATATCACTGTCTAATTGTTTTATCACCTTTCTCAATCTAGGTTAGACAAATTAGACACAGATAGAAAATTAGTTTATTCCCCTTAAATATATTTATCCTCTTTCGTAGAATAGATTTGATAAATTAGATACAAATCAAGAATTCATTTATTCCCCTTAATTTGTAGTTATTAGCCGCAAATGTTGTAAATACGATATATTTAGTGAAATATGAAAGAAAAAGGATCAAGCCAAAGTTATTGACATGAAATTATAGTTTGTTTAATTCTCCTCCTTTAATTACTCGCCGCTTTCATTATTAATTCCCCAAAAAGTTTAGGCATGTGTTTGGTTTGATTTTCATTGAAGAAAAAAAATTCCTTTGTTTGCTACATATTGCTTCGAAAGTGTTTCTTCCTAAATATAAACCATTAACTGCTTGATGTTACGTGTCGTCTATTAATTTTGTGTTCACAATTGCTAATTTTCAAGAATTAAGATTGTAATTTTTAGTCAAGTTTAGGTTGTGGATCATTTACATTTTTTAGTTCTGAGTTTTCGGTGTTCATATCTTGATTTCATCTACTATTTTTTTGTTGCTGCTTTTTGGTAATTAACTTGTTTTGGTTTCGATTAATTCTTGATTTTGTGTTTGTTGTGAGCGATTTTTATGCATTTGGTAATTCTCCTAATATGATTTTTTTATAGTTATACTTGTTTATTCATAATTTATTTTTCTATTGTTTCAATTTGAGGAACATAAAACGAAAGTGCTATTTTATTTAGTATATTGTTGTGCCACTTATATCATAAGTTCAGAAAAAGAAAGAAATCCCACTTCTTGATTTTGTGTTTGTTGTGATGCGTGTTTTTTGCAAGTATACGAACGCGTCAGAGTAATATAAAAGATTGTCGAATCCACAGAGACCAAATGTCAATCTATCGTTATCTATTGTTACGGTGTTTATCTAAGGTAACCGAAACATGGTTTTTAAGAGTGCACAATGAAAAATAAAGTATTAAATTAAGTTCAATTAATAAAGACAGGTTTAGATGTAATTCACATAATCAATTGATATTCCAAGTACTTGCTAATAGAATTACTTATGGGCAGTGTTTCCTACTTTGAAAAGAACCAATTTAACGGGAACTGTCGCTTTCGCGTATTCAGAACCGAGTTGTACTCCCTAATCAAACCCTCTTATTGTCACTTATAAAAAGGCGCGCATTGCATCACTTGAAAAAATAATTTGTCATTCAACGTCTTTATCAGTTATAAATTATGTTATTTATTCCCCATTAAAATAAGGAAACATGAAAACAATTAGATGCAAATTTTATCTTAAATGACACTTACTTTTATTACATTTATTTATACCTTTAATGATGGTATTAGTTTCCTATCAAGAAATAATATCACTGTCTAATTGTTTTATCACCTTTCTCAATCTAGGTTAGACAAATTAGACACAGATAGAAAATTAGTTTATTCCCCTTAAATATATTTATCCTCTTTCGTAGAATAGATTTGATAAATTAGATACAAATCAAGAATTCATTTATTCCCCTTAATTTGTAGTTATTAGCCGCAAATGTTGTAAATACGATATATTTAGTGAAATATGAAAGAAAAAGGATCAAGCCAAAGTTATTGACATGAAATTATAGTTTGTTTAATTCTCCTCCTTTAATTACTCGCCGCTTTCATTATTAATTCCCCAAAAAGTTTAGGCATGTGTTTGGTTTGATTTTCATTGAAAGAAAAAAATTCCTTTGTTTGCTACATATTGCTTCGAAAATGTTTCTTCCTAAATATAAACCATTAACTGCTTGATGTTACGTGTCGTCTATTAATTTTGTGTTCACAATTGCTAATTTTCAAGAATTAAGATTGTAATTTTTAGTCAAGTTTAGGTTGTGGATCATTTACATTTTTTAGTTCTGAGTTTTCGGTGTTCATATCTTGATTTCATCTACTATTTTTTTGTTGCTGCTTTTTGGTAATTAACTTGTTTTGGTTTCGATTAATTCTTGATTTTGTGTTTGTTGTGAGCGATTTTTATGCATTTGGTAATTCTCCTAATATGATTTTTTTATAGTTATACTTGTTTATTCATAATTTATTTTTCTATTGTTTCAATTTGAGGAACATAAAACGAAAGTGCTATTTTATTTAGTATATTGTTGTGCCACTTATATCATAAGTTCAGAAAAAGAAAGAAATCCCACTTCTTGATTTTGTGTTTGTTGTGATGCGTGTTTTTTGCAAGTATACGAACGCGTCAGAGTAATATAAAAGATTGTCGAATCCACAGAGACCAAATGTCAATCTATCGTTATCTATTGTTACGGTGTTTATCTAAGGTAACCGAAACATGGTTTTTAAGAGTGCACAATGAAAAATAAAGTATTAAATTAAGTTCAATTAATAAAGACAGGTTTAGATGTAATTCACATAATCAATTGATATTCCAAGTACTTGCTAATAGAATTACTTATGGGCAGTGTTTCCTACTTTGAAAAGAACCAATTTAACGGGAACTGTCGCTTTCGCGTATTCAGAACCGAGTTGTACTCCCTAATCAAACCCTCTTATTGTCACTTATAAAAAGGCGCGCATTGCATCACTTGAAAAAATAATTTGTCATTCAACGTCTTTATCAGTTATAAATTATGTTATTTATTCCCCATTAAAATAAGGAAACATGAAAACAATTAGATGCAAATTTTATCTTAAATGACACTTACTTTTATTACATTTATTTATACCTTTAATGATGGTATTAGTTTCCTATCAAGAAATAATATCACTGTCTAATTGTTTTATCACCTTTCTCAATCTAGGTTAGACAAATTAGACACAGATAGAAAATTAGTTTATTCCCCTTAAATATATTTATCCTCTTTCGTAGAATAGATTTGATAAATTAGATACAAATCAAGAATTCATTTATTCCCCTTAATTTGTAGTTATTAGCCGCAAATGTTGTAAATACGATATATTTAGTGAAATATGAAAGAAAAAGGATCAAGCCAAAGTTATTGACATGAAATTATAGTTTGTTTAATTCTCCTCCTTTAATTACTCGCCGCTTTCATTATTAATTCCCCAAAAAGTTTAGGCATGTGTTTGGTTTGATTTTCATTGAAAGAAAAAAATTCCTTTGTTTGCTACATATTGCTTCGAAAATGTTTCTTCCTAAATATAAACCATTAACTGCTTGATGTTACGTGTCGTCTATTAATTTTGTGTTCACAATTGCTAATTTTCAAGAATTAAGATTGTAATTTTTAGTCAAGTTTAGGTTGTGGATCATTTACATTTTTTAGTTCTGAGTTTTCGGTGTTCATATCTTGATTTCATCTACTATTTTTTTGTTGCTGCTTTTTGGTAATTAACTTGTTTTGGTTTCGATTAATTCTTGATTTTGTGTTTGTTGTGAGCGATTTTTATGCATTTGGTAATTCTCCTAATATGATTTTTTTATAGTTATACTTGTTTATTCATAATTTATTTTTCTATTGTTTCAATTTGAGGAACATAAAACGAAAGTGCTATTTTATTTAGTATATTGTTGTGCCACTTATATCATAAGTTCAGAAAAAGAAAGAAATCCCACTTCTTGATTTTGTGTTTGTTGTGATGCGTGTTTTTTGCAAGTATACGAACGCGTCAGAGTAATATAAAAGATTGTCGAATCCACAGAGACCAAATGTCAATCTATCGTTATCTATTGTTACGGTGTTTATCTAAGGTAACCGAAACATGGTTTTTAAGAGTGCACAATGAAAAATAAAGTATTAAATTAAGTTCAATTAATAAAGACAGGTTTAGATGTAATTCACATAATCAATTGATATTCCAAGTACTTGCTAATAGAATTACTTATGGGCAGTGTTTCCTACTTTGAAAAGAACCAATTTAACGGGAACTGTCGCTTTCGCGTATTCAGAACCGAGTTGTACTCCCTAATCAAACCCTCTTATTGTCACTTATAAAAAGGCGCGCATTGCATCACTTGAAAAAATAATTTGTCATTCAACGTCTTTATCAGTTATAAATTATGTTATTTATTCCCCATTAAAATAAGGAAACATGAAAACAATTAGATGCAAATTTTATCTTAAATGACACTTACTTTTATTACATTTATTTATACCTTTAATGATGGTATTAGTTTCCTATCAAGAAATAATATCACTGTCTAATTGTTTTATCACCTTTCTCAATCTAGGTTAGACAAATTAGAGACAGATAGAAAATTAGTTTATTCCCCTTAAATATATTTATCCTCTTTCGTAGAATAGATTTGATAAATTAGATACAAATCAAGAATTCATTTATTCCCCTTAATTTGTAGTTATTAGCCGCAAATGTTGTAAATACGATATATTTAGTGAAATATGAAAGAAAAAGGATCAAGCCAAAGTTATTGACATGAAATTATAGTTTGTTTAATTCTCCTCCTTTAATTACTCGCCGCTTTCATTATTAATTCCCCAAAAAGTTTAGGCATGTGTTTGGTTTGATTTTCATTGAAAGAAAAAAATTCCTTTGTTTGCTACATATTGCTTCGAAAATGTTTCTTCCTAAATATAAACCATTAACTGCTTGATGTTACGTGTCGTCTATTAATTTTGTGTTCACAATTGCTAATTTTCAAGAATTAAGATTGTAATTTTTAGTCAAGTTTAGGTTGTGGATCATTTACATTTTTTAGTTCTGAGTTTTCGGTGTTCATATCTTGATTTCATCTACTATTTTTTTGTTGCTGCTTTTTGGTAATTAACTTGTTTTGGTTTCGATTAATTCTTGATTTTGTGTTTGTTGTGAGCGATTTTTATGCATTTGGTAATTCTCCTAATATGATTTTTTATAGTTATACTTGTTTATTCATAATTTATTTTTCTATTGTTTCAATTTGAGGAACATAAAACGAAAGTGCTATTTTATTTAGTATATTGTTGTGCCACTTATATCATAAGTTCAGAAAAAGAAAGAAATCCCACTTCTTGATTTTGTGTTTGTTGTGATGCGTGTTTTTTGCAAGTATACGAACGCGTCAGAGTAATATAAAAGATTGTCGAATCCACAGAGACCAAATGTCAATCTATCGTTATCTATTGTTACGGTGTTTATCTAAGGTAACCGAAACATGGTTTTTAAGAGTGCACAATGAAAAATAAAGTATTAAATTAAGTTCAATTAATAAAGACAGGTTTAGATGTAATTCACATAATCAATTGATATTCCAAGTACTTGCTAATAGAATTACTTATGGGCAGTGTTTCCTACTTTGAAAAGAACCAATTTAACGGGAACTGTCGCTTTCGCGTATTCAGAACCGAGTTGTACTCCCTAATCAAACCCTCTTATTGTCACTTATAAAAAGGCGCGCATTGCATCACTTGAAAAAATAATTTGTCATTCAACGTCTTTATCAGTTATAAATTATGTTATTTATTCCCCATTAAAATAAGGAAACATGAAAACAATTAGATGCAAATTTTATCTTAAATGACACTTACTTTTATTACATTTATTTATACCTTTAATGATGGTATTAGTTTCCTATCAAGAAATAATATCACTGTCTAATTGTTTTATCACCTTTCTCAATCTAGGTTAGACAAATTAGAGACAGATAGAAAATTAGTTTTTTCCCCTTAAATATATTTATCCTCTTTCGTAGAATAGATTTGATAAATTAGATACAAATCAAGAATTCATTTATTCCCCTTAATTTGTAGTTATTAGCCGCAAATGTTGTAAATACGATATATTTAGTGAAATATGAAAGAAAAAGGATCAAGCCAAAGTTATTGACATGAAATTATAGTTTGTTTAATTCTCCTCCTTTAATTACTCGCCGCTTTCATTATTAATTCCCCAAAAAGTTTAGGCATGTGTTTGGTTTGATTTTCATTGAAGAAAAAAAATTCCTTTGTTTGCTACATATTGCTTCGAAAATGTTTCTTCCTAAATATAAACCATTAACTGCTTGATGTTACGTGTCGTCTATTAATTTTGTGTTCACAATTGCTAATTTTTAAGAATTAAGATTGTAATTTTTAGTCAAGTTTAGGTTGTGGATCATTTACATTTTTTAGTTCTGAGTTTTCGGTGTTCATATCTTGATTTCATCTACTATTTTTTTGTTGCTGCTTTTTGGTAATTAACTTGTTTTGGTTTCGATTAATTCTTGATTTTGTGTTTGTTGTGAGCGATTTTTATGCATTTGGTAATTCTCCTAATATGATTTTTTTATAGTTATATTTGTTTATTCATAATTTATTTTTCTATTGTTTCAATTTGAGGAACATAAAACGAAAGTGCTATTTTATTTAGTATATTGTTGTGCCACTTATATCATAAGTTCAGAAAAAGAAAGAAATCCCACTTCTTGATTTTGTGTTTGTTGTGATGCGTGTTTTTTGCAAGTATACGAACGCGTCAGAGTAATATAAAAGATTGTCGAATCCACAAAGACCAAATGTCAATCTATCGTTATCTATTATTACGGTGTTTATCTAAGGTAACCGAAACATGGTTTTTAAGAGTGCACAATGAAAAATAAAGTATTAAATTAAGTTCAATTAATAAAGACAGTTTTAGATGTAATTCACATAATCAATTGATATTCCAAGTACTTGCTAATAGAATTACTTATGAGCAGTGTTTCCTACTTTGAAAAGAACCAATTTAACGGGAACTGTCGCTTTCGCGTATTCAGAACCGAGTTGTACTCCCTAATCAAACCCTCTTATTGTCACTTATAAAAAGGCGCGCATTGCATCACTTGAAAAAATAATTTGTCATTCAACGTCTTTATCAGTTATAAATTATGTTATTTATTCCCCATTAAAATAAGGAAACATGAAAACAATTAGATGAAAATTTTATCTTAAATGACACTTACTTTTATTACATTTATTTATACCTTTAATGATGGTATTAGTTTCCTATCAAGAAATAATATCACTGTCTAATTGTTTTATCACCTTTCTCAATCTAGGTTAGACAAATTAGACACAGATAGAAAATTAGTTTATTCCCCTTAAATATATTTATCCTCTTTCGTAGAATAGATTTGATAAATTAGATACAAATCAAGAATTCATTTATTCCCCTTAATTTGTAGTTATTAGCCGCAAATGTTGTAAATACGATATATTTAGTGAAATATGAAAGAAAAAGGATCAAGCCAAAGTTATTGACATGAAATTATAGTTTGTTTAATTCTCCTCCTTTAATTACTCGCCGCTTTCATTATTAATTCCCCAAAAAGTTTAGGCATGTGTTTGGTTTGATTTTCATTGAAGAAAAAAAATTCCTTTGTTTGCTACATATTGCTTCGAAAATGTTTCTTCCTAAATATAAACCATTAACTGCTTGATGTTACGTGTCGTCTATTAATTTTGTGTTCACAATTGCTAATTTTTAAGAATTAAGATTGTAATTTTTAGTCAAGTTTAGGTTGTGGATCATTTACATTTTTTAGTTTTGAGTTTTCGGTGTTCATATCTTGATTTCATCTACTATTTTTTTGTTGCTGCTTTTTGGTAATTAACTTGTTTTGGTTTCGATTAATTCTTGATTTTGTGTTTGTTGTGAGCGATTTTTATGCATTTGGTAATTCTCCTAATATGATTTTTTTATAGTTATACTTGTTTATTCATAATTTATTTTTCTATTGTTTCAATTTGAGGAACATAAAACGAAAGTGCTATTTTATTTAGTATATTGTTGTGCCACTTATATCATAAGTTCAGAAAAAGAAAGAAATCCCACTTCTTGATTTTGTGTTTGTTGTGATGCGTGTTTTTTGCAAGTATACGAACGCGTCAAAGAAATATAAAAGATTGTCGAATCCACAGAGACCAAATGTCAATCTATCGTTATCTATTGTTACGGTGTTTATCTAAGGTAACCGAAACATGGTTTTTAAGAGTGCACAATGAAAAATAAAGTATTAAATTAAGTTCAATTAATAAAGACAGGTTTAGATGTGATTCACATAATCAATTGATATTCCAAGTACTTGCTAATAGAATTACTTATGGGCAGTGTTTCCTACTTTGAAAAGAACCAATTTAACGGGAACTGTCGCTTTCGCGTATTCAGAACCGAGTTTTACTCCCTAATCAAACCCTCTTATTGTCACTTATAAAAAGGCGCGCATTGCATCACTTGAAAAAATAATTTGTCATTCAACGTCTTTATCAGTTATAAATTATGTTATTTATTCCCCATTAAAATAAGGAAACATGAAAACAATTAGATGAAAATTTTATCTTAAATGACACTTACTTTTATTACATTTATTTATACCTTTAATGATGGTATTAGTTTCCTATCAAGAAATAATATCACTGTCTAATTGTTTTATCACCTTTCTCAATCTAGGTTAGACAAATTAGAGACAGATAGAAAATTAGTTTTTTCCCCTTAAATATATTTATCCTCTTTAGTAGAATAGATTTGATAAATTAGATACAAATCAAGAATTCATTTATTCCCCTTAATTTGTAGTTATTAGCCGCAAATGTTGTAAATAGGATATATTTAGTGAAATATGAAAGAAAAAGGATCAAGCCAAAGTTATTGACATGAAATTATAGTTTGTTTAATTCTCCTCCTTTAATTACTCGCCGCTTTCATTATTAATTCCCCAAAAAGTTTAGGCATGTGTTTGGTTTGATTGTCATTGAAGAAAAAAAATTCCTTTGTTTGCTACATATTGCTTCGAAAATGTTTCTTCCTAAATATAAACCATTAACTGCTTGATGTTACGTGTCGTCTATTAATTTTGTGTTCACAATTGCTAATTTTCAAGAATTAAGATTGTAATTTTTAGTCAAGTTTAGGTTGTGAATCATTTACATTTTTTAGTTCTGAGTTTTCGGTGTTCATATCTTGATTTCATCTACTATTTTTTTGTTGCTGCTTTTTGGTAATTAACTTGTTTTGGTTTCGATTAATTCTTGATTTTGTGTTTGTTGTGAGCGATTTTTATGCATTTGGTAATTCTCCTAATATGATTTTTTTATAGTTATACTTGTTTATTCATAATTTATTTTTCTATTGTTTCAATTTGAGGAACATAAAACGAAAGTGCTATTTTATTTAGTATATTGTTGTGCCACTTATATCATAAGTTCAGAAAAAGAAAGAAATCCCACTTCTTGATTTTGTGTTTGTTGTGATGCGTGTTTTTTGCAAGTATACGAACGCGTCAGAGTAATATAAAAGATTGTCGAATCCACAGAGACCAAATGTCAATCTATCGTTATCTATTGTTACGGTGTTTATCTAAGGTAACCGAAACATGGTTTTTAAGAGTGCACAATGAAAAATAAAGTATTAAATTAAGTTCAATTAATAAAGACAGGTTTAGATGTAATTCACATAATCAATTGATATTCCAAGTACTTGCTAATAGAATTACTTATGGGCAGTGTTTCCTACTTTGAAAAGAACCAATTTAACGGGAACTGTCGCTTTCGCGTATTCAGAACCGAGGTTTACTCCCTAATCAAACCCTCTTATTGTCACTTATAAAAAGGCGCGCATTGCATCACTTGAAAAAATAATTTGTCATTCAACGTCTTTATCAGTTATAAATTATGTTATTTATTCCCCATTAAAATAAGGAAACATGAAAACAATTAGATGCAAATTTTATCTTAAATGACACTTACTTTTATTACATTTATTTATACCTTTAATGATGGTATTAGTTTCCTATCAAGAAATAATATCACTGTCTAATTGTTTTATCACCTTTCTCAATCTAGGTTAGACAAATTAGAGACAGATAGAAAATTAGTTTATTCCCCTTAAATATATTTATCCTCTTTCGTAGAATAGATTTGATAAATTAGATACAAATCAAGTATTCATTTATTCCCCTTAATTTGTAGTTATTAGCCGCAAATGTTGTAAATACGATATATTTAGTGAAATATGAAAGAAAAAGGATCAAGCCAAAGTTATTGACATGAAATTATAGTTTGTTTAATTCTCCTCCTTTAATTACTCGCCGCTTTCATTATTAATTCCCCAAAAAGTTTAGGCATGTGTTTGGTTTGATTGTCATTGAAGAAAAAAAATTCCTTTGTTTGCTACATATTGCTTCGAAAATGTTTCTTCCTAAATATAAACCATTAACTGCTTGATGTTACGTGTCGTCTATTAATTTTGTGTTCACATTTGCTAATTTTCAAGAATTAAGATTGTATTTTTTAGTCAAGTTTAGGTTGTGGATCATTTACATTTTTTAGTTCTGAGTTTTCAGTGTTCATATCTTGATTTCATCTACTATTTTTTTGTTGCTGCTTTTTGGTAATTAACTTGTTTTGGTTTCGATTAATTCTTGATTTTGTGTTTGTTGTGAGCGATTTTTATGCATTTGGTAATTCTCCTAATATGATTTTTTTATAGTTATACTTGTTTATTCATAATTTATTTTTCTATTGTTTCAATTTGAGGAACATAAAACGAAAGTGCTATTTTATTTAGTATATTGTTGTGCCACTTATATCATAAGTTCAGAAAAAGAAAGAAATCCCACTTCTTGATTTTGTGTTTGTTGTGATGCGTGTTTTTTGCAAATATACGAACGCGTCAGAGTAATATAAAAGATTGTCGAATCCACAGAGACCAAATGTCAATCTATCGTTATCTATTGTTACGGTGTTTATCTAAGGTAACCGAAACATGGTTTTTAAAAGTGCACAATGAAAAATAAAGTATTAAATTAAGTTCAATTAATAAAGACAGGTTTAGATGTAATTCACATAATCAATTGATATTCCAAGTACTTGCTAATAGAATTACTTATGGGCAGTGTTTCCTACTTTGAAAAGAACCAATTTAACGGGAACTGTCGCTTTCGCGTATTCAGAACCGAGGTTTACTCCCTAATCAAACCCTCTTATTGTCACTTATAAAAAGGCGCGCATTGCATCACTTGAAAAAATAATTTGTCATTCAACGTCTTTATCAGTTATAAATTATGTTATTTATTCCCCATTAAAATAAGGAAACATAAAAACAATTAGATGCAAATTTTATCTTAAATGACACTTACTTTTATTACATTTATTTATACCTTTAATGATGGTATTAGTTTCCTATCAAGAAATAATATCACTGTCTAATTGTTTTATCACCTTTCTCAATCTAGGTTAGACAAATTAGAGACAGATAGAAAATTAGTTTATTCCCCTTAAATATATTTATCCTCTTTCGTAGAATAGATTTGATAAATTAGATACAAATCAAGTATTCATTTATTCCCCTTAATTTGTAGTTATTAGCCGCAAATGTTGTAAATACGATATATTTAGTGAAATATGAAAGAAAAAGGATCAAGCCAAAGTTATTGACATGAAATTATAGTTTGTTTAATTCTCCTCCTTTAATTACTCGCCGCTTTCATTATTAATTCCCCAAAAAGTTTAGGCATGTGTTTGGTTTGATTGTCATTGAAGAAAAAAAATTCCTTTGTTTGCTACATATTGCTTCGAAAATGTTTCTTCCTAAATATAAACCATTAACTGCTTGATGTTACGTGTCGTCTATTAATTTTGTGTTCACATTTGCTAATTTTCAAGAATTAAGATTGTATTTTTTAGTCAAGTTTAGGTTGTGGATCATTTACATTTTTTAGTTCTGAGTTTTCAGTGTTCATATCTTGATTTCATCTACTATTTTTTTGTTGCTGCTTTTTGGTAATTAACTTGTTTTGGTTTCGATTAATTCTTGATTTTGTGTTTGTTGTGAGCGATTTTTATGCATTTGGTAATTCTCCTAATATGATTTTTTTATAGTTATACTTGTTTATTCATAATTTATTTTTCTATTGTTTCAATTTGAGGAACATAAAACGAAAGTGCTATTTTATTTAGTATATTGTTGTGCCACTTATATCATAAGTTCAGAAAAAGAAAGAAATCCCACTTCTTGATTTTGTGTTTGTTGTGATGCGTGTTTTTTGCAAGTATACGAACGCGTCAGAGTAATATAAAAGATTGTCGAATCCACAGAGACCAAATGTCAATCTATCGTTATCTATTGTTACGGTGTTTATCTAAGGTAACCGAAACATGGTTTTTAAGAGTGCACAATGAAAAATAAAGTATTAAATTAAGTTCAATTAATAAAGACAGGTTTAGATGTAATTCACATAATCAATTGATATTCCAAGTACTTGCTAATAGAATTACTTATGGGCAGTGTTTCCTACTTTGAAAAGAACCAATTTAACGGGAACTGTCGCTTTCGCGTATTCAGAACCGAGTTTTACTCCCTAATCAAACCCTCTTATTGTCACTTATAAAAAGGCGCGCATTGCATCACTTGAAAAAATAATTTGTCATTCAACGTCTTTATCAGTTATAAATTATGTTATTTATTCCCCATTAAAATAAGGAAACATGAAAACAATTAGATGCAAATTTTATCTTAAATGACACTTACTTTTATTACATTTATTTATACCTTTAATGATGGTATTAGTTTCCTATCAAGAAATAATATCACTGTCTAATTGTTTTATCACCTTTCTCAATCTAGGTTAGACAAATTAGAGACAGATAGAAAATTAGTTTATTCCCCTTAAATATATTTATCCTCTTTCGTAGAATAGATTTGATAAATTAGATACAAATCAAGTATTCATTTATTCCCCTTTATTTGTAGTTATTAGCCGCAAATGTTGTAAATACGATATATTTAGTGAAATATGAAAGAAAAAGGATCAAGCCAAAGTTATTGACATGAAATTATAGTTTGTTTAATTCTCCTCCTTTAATTACTCGCCGCTTTCATTATTAATTCCCCAAAAAGTTTAGGCATGTGTTTGGTTTGATTGTCATTGAAGAAAAAAAATTCCTTTGTTTGCTACATATTGCTTCGAAAATGTTTCTTCCTAAATATAAACCATTAACTGCTTGATGTTACGTGTCGTCTATTAATTTTGTGTTCACAATTGCTAATTTTCAAGAATTAAGATTGTATTTTTTAGTCAAGTTTAGGTTGTGGATCATTTACATTTTTTAGTTCTGAGTTTTCGGTGTTCATATCTTGATTTCATCTACTATATTTTTGTTGCTGCTTTTTGGTAATTAACTTGTTTTGGTTTCGATTAATTCTTGATTTTGTGTTTGTTGTGAGCGATTTTTATGCATTTGGTAATTCTCCTAATATGATTTTTTATAGTTATACTTGTTTATTCATAATTTATTTTTCTATTGTTTCAATTTGAGGAACATAAAACGAAAGTGCTATTTTATTTAGTATATTGTTGTGCCACTTATATCATAAGTTCAGAAAAAGAAAGAAATCCCACTTCTTGATTTTGTGTTTGTTGTGATGCGTGTTTTTTGCAAGTATACGAACGCGTCAGAGTAATATAAAAGATTGTCGAATCCACAGAGACCAAATGTCAATCTATCGTTATCTATTGTTACGGTGTTTATCTAAGGTAACCGAAACATGGTTTTTAAGAGTGCACAATGAAAAATAAAGTATTAAATTAAGTTCAATTAATAAAGACAGGTTTAGATGTAATTCACATAATCAATTGATATTCCAAGTACTTGGTAATAGAATTACTTATGGGCAGTGTTTCCTACTTTGAAAAGAACCAATTTAACGGGAACTGTCGCTTTCGCGTATTCAGAACCGAGTTGTACTCCCTAATCAAACCCTCTTATTGTCACTTATAAAAAGGCGCGCATTGCATCACTTGAAAAAATAATTTGTCATTCAACGTCTTTATCAGTTATAAATTATGTTATTTATTCCCCATTAAAATAAGGAAACATGAAAACAATTAGATGCAAATTTTATCTTAAATGACACTTACTTTTATTACATTTATTTATACCTTTAATGATGGTATTAGTTTCCTATCAAGAAATAATATCACTGTCTAATTGTTTTATCACCTTTCTCAATCTAGGTTAGACAAATTAGAGACAGATAGAAAATTAGTTTATTCCCCTTAAATATATTTATCCTCTTTCGTAGAATAGATTTGATAAATTAGATACAAATCAAGTATTCATTTATTCCCCTTTATTTGTAGTTATTAGCCGCAAATGTTGTAAATACGATATATTTAGTGAAATATGAAAGAAAAAGGATCAAGCCAAAGTTATTGACATGAAATTATAGTTTGTTTAATTCTCCTCCTTTAATTACTCGCCGCTTTCATTATTAATTCCCCAAAAAGTTTAGGCATGTGTTTGGTTTGATTGTCATTGAAGAAAAAAAATTCCTTTGTTTGCTACATATTGCTTCGAAAATGTTTCTTCCTAAATATAAACCATTAACTGCTTGATGTTACGTGTCGTCTATTAATTTTGTGTTCACAATTGCTAATTTTCAAGAATTAAGATTGTATTTTTTAGTCAAGTTTAGGTTGTGGATCATTTACATTTTTTAGTTCTGAGTTTTCGGTGTTCATATCTTGATTTCATCTACTATATTTTTGTTGCTGCTTTTTGGTAATTAACTTGTTTTGGTTTCGATTAATTCTTGATTTTGTGTTTGTTGTGAGCGATTTTTATGCATTTGGTAATTCTCCTAATATGATTTTTTTATAGTTATACTTGTTTATTCATAATTTATTTTTCTATTGTTTCAATTTGAGGAACATAAAACGAAAGTGCTATTTTATTTAGTATATTGTTGTGCCACTTATATCATAAGTTCAGAAAAAGAAAGAAATCCCACTTCTTGATTTTGTGTTTGTTGTGATGCGTGTTTTTTGCAAGTATACGAACGCGTCAGAGTAATATAAAAGATTGTCGAATCCACAGAGACCAAATGTCAATCTATCGTTATCTATTGTTACGGTGTTTATCTAAGGTAACCGAAACATGGTTTTTAAGAGTGCACAATGAAAAATAAAGTATTAAATTAAGTTCAATTAATAAAGACAGGTTTAGATGTAATTCACATAATCAATTGATATTCCAAGTACTTGGTAATAGAATTACTTATGGGCAGTGTTTCCTACTTTGAAAAGAACCAATTTAACGGGAACTGTCGCTTTCGCGTATTCAGAACCGAGTTGTACTCCCTAATCAAACCCTCTTATTGTCACTTATAAAAAGGCGCGCATTGCATCACTTGAAAAAATAATTTGTCATTCAACATCTTTATCAGTTATAAATTATGTTATTTATTCCCCATTAAAATAAGGAAACATGAAAACAATTAGATGCAAATTTTATCTTAAATGACACTTACTTTTATTACATTTATTTATACCTTTAATGATGGTATTAGTTTCCTATCAAGAAATAATATCACTGTCTAATTGTTTTATCACCTTTCTCAATCTAGGTTAGACAAATTAGAGACAGATAGAAAATTAGTTTATTCCCCTTAGATATATTTATCCTCTTTCGTAGAATAGATTTGATAAATTAGATACAAATCAAGAATTCATTTATTCCCCTTAATTTGTAGTTATTAGCCGCAAATGTTGTAAATACGATATATTTAGTGAAATATGAAAGAAAAAGGATCAAGCCAAAGTTATTGACATGAAATTATAGTTTGTTTAATTCTCCTCCTTTATTTACTCTGACCATGGGTTATGGATGGAAATGGTCATGTATACCCTTCATTTTCCCTCTCTGGTATGATTTGGATTTCTAGTTTGTTATATATATATATATATATTGAATCATCTTGATCATGTCCGATTTTGTTGGATTCTATTTAATTTGGTTGTGCCACTTATATCATATAATGTGAGAAGTGGGATTTGAACCCACGCCCTCTCACGAAGACCAGAACTTGAGTCTGGCGCCTTAGACCACTCGGCCATCCTGACTTTACTGATTCTTTATCACACTATCTTAATATATCACTAAACACTAATTTTGAGAAAATGAATCCACATTCAGGATTATATCTTTTTAACAACATTATTTACTTAGTAGTGATCATGTTATGCTTGGTAATTTGTTTTTACCATAATTCCACTACTATCGCATTTTATTTTTTCATTTTAGAAGAAAATTTACTCACCTCTTATCTTTTTTTAAAGTAATTGAGTTAAGTACTCTTACAAAAATCTATCTTGACGAAAACATGTTTATACATTTTCATTCACAAGAGTATTTTGGATACATGTAGAAATACCAATCAAAATATGAAAACTAAGTTGAAATTCTCCTACTCTTACAAAAAGAATGAGGTACATCAATGGCTTACTTCCGAGGATACTCTACCTTGGTCTTTCATGTATATATTATTAAGAAGAAAACGATAACTACTAGTAATCATGTCAAACTTAATATTATAGTTTTGTTGATAACAAAAGAGTCAACTACCTTTATGGAATATAATTCAAACCCAACCATACCCAAATGCAAATGTTTCACTCATTTTATTTCTGATAACAAGCTAAGAGCTTCATCCTACCTCACTAAGAATGGAAAGTCATTTATTTTTTCATGCATAAAAATGACCTTAATCCTCTCGGATGCACATACCTTTTATAAGAAAATTATAATATTGATGAAAATGACACATTAATATAGCATTTAAGATGACCCAATGCCATGTTTTTGAACTTAACTATTGATGTATCTACCTCAAAAAAAAATCGTGTGGCACGAGCTTTTGTGCCAATTTAATCCTTCATTGAATTCAATCGCACCAATAGAAAATTTATATCTTAAGTCCAAAAACCGGTTCTGAAATATGTTATTTTGAGGCTTTAAATAATTTCAAATATGAGAATAAATTATTGAAAAATTATTTTTCTCAAGTAGGTTAACAACATAGTAAACCACAAAGATATTGTTGTTTTCATTGATTTACCATAAGTAGACTACTATTATTGTGTCTGAAATATGGTTTAGTTGATCGCAATATAGATGATTTTTAAGGAAATAAAAGTGAAGATATTGTAATCATCACTTCTTTGGTATCATCACTTATGTATATCAATAAGACAAAAATAATTATGGAGTACAAGAAAAAATTGTTCAACAACAAGCCTACGAAAACTACTAGTCATGTTTGGTCTAGCCACATCCAAAAATATATGATGCAAACAACATAATTTCTTAAAATTTTAGAACAAAAATATGGAGATATTAAATTTTTTTAATCAGATACTAGTGTCGGAACACATGACATCACTTGAAAAAATAATTTGTCATTCAACATCTTTATCAGTTATAAATTATGTTGTTTATTCCCCATTAAAATAAGGAAACATGATAACAATTAGATGCAAATTTTGTCTTAAATGACACTTACTTTTATTATGTTTATTTATACCTTAAATGATGGTATTAAATTCCTATCAAGAAATAATATCACTATCTAATTGTTTTATCATCTTTCTCAATCTAGGTTAGACAAATTAGAGACAGATAGAAAATTGGTTTATTCCCCTTAAATATATTTATCCTCTTTCTTAGAATAGATTTGATAAATTAGATACAAATCAAGAATTCATTTATTCCCCTTAATTTGTAGTTATTAGCCACAAATGTTGTAACTACTATATATTTAGTGAAATATGAAAGAAAAAGGATCAAGTCAAAGTTATTGACATGAAATTATAGTTTGTTTAATTCTCCTCCTATAATTACCCGACGCATTCCTTATTGATTCCCCAAAAGTTTAGGCATGTTTTTGGTTTGATTTTCATTGAAGAAAAATAATTCTTTCCTTATATTACTAATTTGTTCGCTACATATTGTTTGCTCAAATATCCAGATTGAATCAAATACAACTTCAATTGACTCTCTGACCATGGGTTAAGGAAATGGTCATGTATACCCTTCATTTTCCCTTTCTGGAATGATTTGGATTTCTAGTTTGTTTTATTTCATCTGGCTCGATTTTATATATCTCTCTCTCTCTCTATATATATATATATATATTGGTTTGAATCATCTTGATCATGTCCGATTTTGTTGGATTCTTTTAATTTGGTTCCTTTTGGTTTAGTTTAATTATGTGTAGTTTATGTTGGACCGAATTAGATCAATTTGATTAGTGGTTCGGTTAAACATGTCAATTGATTTTCATTGAAGAAAAATAATTCTTTCCTTATATTACTAATTTGTTCGCTACATATTGTTTGCTCAAATATCCAGATTGAATCAAATACAACTTCAATTGACTCTCTGACCATGGGTTAAGGAAATGGTCATGTATACCCTTCATTTTCCCTTTCTGGAATGATTTGGATTTCTAGTTTATTTTATTTCATCTGGCTCGATTTTATCTCTCTCTCTCTCTATATATATATATATAATTATGTGTAGTTTATGTTGGACCGAATTAGATCAATTTGATTAGTGGTTCAGTTAAATATGTCAATGATTTTCATTGAAGAAAAATAATTCTTTCCTTATATTACTAATTTGTTCGCTACATATTGTTTGCTCAAATATCCAGATTGAATCAAATACAACTTCAATTGACTCTCTGACCATGGGTTAAGGAAATGGTCATGTATACCCTTCATTTTCCCTTTCTGGAATGATTTGGATTTCTAGTTTATTTTATTTCATCTGGCTCGATTTTATCTCTCTCTCTCTCTATATATATATATATATAATTATGTGTAGTTTATGTTGGACCGAATTAGATCAATTTGATTAGTGGTTCAGTTAAATATGTCAATTCTAAATATTTTTGCTTAGGAACACCCTAAGAATTAAGATTGTGATTATTGGTCAACTATTTTTTTGTTGCTGCTTTCTAGTAATTAATTGCTTTGGTAGCGATTCTTATGCCTTTGGTGATTCTCCTAATATGATTATTTTTTATATTTATACTTGTTTATTCATAATTGATTTTTCTATTCTTTCAATTTGAAGAACATAAAACAGAAGTGCTCTTTTATTTAGTATATTGTTGTGCCACCTATATCATAAGATGTTAGAAGTGGGATTTGAACCCACGCCCTCTCACAAACACCCAAACTTGAGTTTGGCGCCTTAGACCACTTGGCCATCCTAAATTTCATGACTCTTTGTCACACTATCTTAATATGTCACTAAACACTAATTTCGAGAAAATGAATCCACATGCAGGATTATATCTTTTTAACAACATTGTTTACTTAGTAGCGATCAAGTTATGCTTGGTAATTTGTTTTTACCATAACACCACTACTATCACATTTTATTTTTTCATTTTCGAAGAAAATTTACTCACCTCTTATCTTTTTTTAAAGTAATTGAGTTAAGTACTCTTACAAAAATCTATCTTGACGAAAACATGTTTATACATTTTCATTCACAATAGTATTTTGGATACGTGTAGAAATACCAATCAAAATATGAAAACTAAGTTGAAATTCTCCTACTCTTACAAAAATAATGAGGTACGTCAATGGCTTACTTCCGAGGATACTCTACCTTGGTCTTTCATGTATATATTATTAAGAAGAAAACGATAACTACTAGTAATCATGTCAAACTCAATATTATAGTTTTGTTGATAACAAAAGAGTCAACTACCTTTATGGAATATAATTCAAACCCAACCATACCCAAATGCAAATGTTTCACTCATTTTATTACTGATAACAAGCTAAGAGCTTCATCCTACTTCACTATATTCCATATCAATCCTCTTATAGGGTTTTGATTCATTCAAGATTTCTCCCGACACATGATCTCGACCAAAAACAACATAACACCATCAAGGAACTTTAAATCATCAACGAGACACCACTTCTAAGGAACTTAAGCAATCTAGAGCGTAACTATGAGTGTCCATACACCTCATAGAGTCACACACAATATTTCACACACATCTAGCGATAACACTTCACTTCGTATCCAAAATCATTCATCTCAATCGTCCCGTCCCATCTTCCATAATCTTAGCTCATGCTCTTACTCATATACAGTCCGAGTTACATGTTTAAGTTTAAGAATAGCTGATTCCCGTTCCTCGTGGGAAGTATAATTCATGAATCCTCCCAATATGGTAGAGTATCATTGTACACAAAAATACTACTCTCCTGGGGGTCCTCATCCGAAGCCATGAATCCCAGAAATTATTGAATGCCATATTCCGACTAATCAATTTAGACTTTACTAACGCATACAATATACTGAACTAATCCCTTCCAAATCACCACTTAGTAAGTCTCTTCCAACATCACTCCTTAGGGTTTTCATTATCTGTAATAGTGATACACCTAAGAGTTACTCACATCGAATATGGTTCACTAGGTTGGTTTCCCCAAATGTATGACTTCCATGATATCTCTAGAGATGACCAACTACGCACTACACCTTCAGAAATCCCAATTTCAAAACTACCAATCTGACTTATGGTGACTTGTAACTCCATCCTCAATTTCTACATCCACAACGATACACTTATGACACTTAAGACACCCTTAGCTCCAACATGGTGTGAATGTTTATACTTCGTGACCAACCAACCAAACACTTCTCAAGAAGATAGATAACAACCAGACTTCCAATAAGCCACTATTACTCTTGCAATTCAAATAAAATGCACTTAAGATGAACCTTATCATTGCCACACATTTATGATTGGAATTTTTCTTCTAACCCAATACCTACTACACACTTCATCATATCGGGGTTACTTGTCTTTATGACTTGCCACAGATAATCCTCATTGTCTCCCAATAAGCTCTTGCAACATAACATATTCCATATCATACACTTAGTCCATATTCTCCAGCTTGGTTTATCATTCATTGTCTATCATCAACTCAACTTCGTAGAATACAAGACTCACTGTTATACGGTGAACTAACTTTATGTGTTTTGCTTTGGAAAGCAAATGTCGCGGTTAGCAAGAGTCGCCACCGACTTTTCTTTTATCCAATAAGGAAAGGTGGAAAAGAACAGGAAAGTTAATTATTTTGAAAAGAGAATTTAACTTTGTAATGATTCTCGTATGAATGTATACAAAGTGGTTATCTCGTTTATTTTTAAAAGTAGTTTAGAAAAATATAACTCGGTAATGATTCTAGTATGAATGTATACCAAGTGGTGATTTTCTAAAAGATGTTTTGAAAAGGTGGGGTGTGAAAAATATTTTAGGTTGTGAGCCAACAATTAAGAGTTATACCTTCCTAGGGTCTTTACGGGTATTTCCTATCCTTATGAGGGTAAAACTGTCCTTACTATTGAGAAGTAAGTAGTCTTGTCTTTTTGGATTTAAGGGTCATCGTAGGGTCATCGATTGGTCATTGAAGGCAACAGTTGTAAGGATACCTTAGCATTTGAAGGGACACTCATCATTTAACCGTAGACTACACCGAAGGGTCATCGAGGGACAAAATCATATATTCGAAGGCAACATCCGAGGGACTATGATTTATTTTATGATGATTTAATCGAAGGGTCTTTGCTAAGTATATCCCCACATTCGCGGGACATGACCGTAATACCGTAGTCGTAGGGTAACAAAGAGAGGTCCAAGATCACTTATTTAAAGGCAAAGTTTTACAATTAATTAGATAGCCGTAATCGATTAAGTAATTAGGTCCACATTAAAATCGATGAAATCAATACATTAAAATCAGCTAGATAATTTAGGATGTATCTCCACATTAAAATTAAGTAATTCAGAATCCATCTCCATAAGGGTATCCCACAAATAAAGTGGAATACTTAGCCGGCCGTTTCTTCAGGAATGTGTAAGCCTTTACACAATTCAGCACACGGGTTAGAACATCGAGATAAAGTACAATTGAAAATTGCACCACAAAATACACACAACAGTCATAAAGTCAGGCCAAATAATGCATAATTATAATAAATCTTGATTAGATAAACATAAGGCAGAACAGAAAAGAAACAAAACAGCCACTGTCCCGTTCGCTCCTGCTTCGCCTAGCGAAGGCTTAGCGAATGCTCGCTACAGGCTCGCTTAGCGATGTGCTAGCGAGTTGCTACGGGTTTTGAGTTTGATAGCAGCATGATCTCCGGCACCCTAAACTTTATGGCATTTAATTACATGAATAGCATGGACAAACATTCAGGATATTCAGGCATACTTAAATTCACATGTGAAATCAAATTATATATCCGGAAATTTAATTATGATGCCTTATGTATGTAGCGATTACCGATTAAAAGCATAAAACAGTAGTGATGCGTAAACCTGTTTGCAATGGAATTGCAGCTTTGGATTGGCAAATCGGGTCGAATTGGGCGGAGGCAACCGTGGTGCGGATGAGCGGCCTTCAGGGTTTCTTTACTCGGAATTCTCTGAGTTGGTCTCCAGGGTTTCTATGCCAGGGTTTCTGTCCGTCTTCGTCTGTCTTCGTCCCCCCTTTTTCTGACTGAAGCTTGGCTATTTATAATGCTCTTGTTGTGACCTAATGGGCTCAGAATGAAGCCCAGAAATTCTGATATTCGCAAGCTTTGCTAGGCGAGTATTGTAGCGAAGGGTTCGCTAGGCGAAGGTTTTGCTCGCCTAGCGAGCAGGCCATCTGTTACCTAATGGGCTCAGAATGAAGCCCAATAATTCTGGTATTCGCAAGCTTCGCTAGGCGAAGGAGTTGCTCGCCTAGCGAGCAAGCTAGTTTGGCCCTTTTTCTGGATTGGGCCTGTTGTGAGCTGGGCTTTTGTTCCTTTAAGGTCAATGCCTTGAAAAATAAGTTGGAGTGCCTTGAAAAATGCCTTGTAATATGAATGGGCAAGTTTTGGGGTATGACAGCTGCCCCTGTTTAATATTCTTGAACCGAGAGAGTTAGAATGGTGTGTACGCCATTCTGATCGGGAGGTGGAAGATTATTGAACACTAGAATGCCCCCAAAAATTTGCGCTTGTTAATCGAAAGTTGGTCTTGATGGAGATGGGCTTAAAGATGCCCTCCAGGAAGTTTGATGATGAGAGCTTCAGATTGTGTCGTACGTTAGACGATATCTGAAAACATGGGTGTCATACCGGGTCATACGCTAGACCGTATAGTGAGTCATCCATTAGGCTGTCGACTTCGCTGTGGAGTCAGAGTGTGTTATACGTTGCTGGGGATAAGGGATCAGAATGGATCATACGCTAGACCGTATCTGAATAGTAGAGTGAGTTGTTCATTAGGCGGGTGACTTCACTGGGGATGAAAGATCGGAATGGATCATACACTAGATCGTATCTGAGTTGCAGAATAACCCGTCCGTTAGGCTGTTTCTGGTGACGAAAGGGGTAGTCATATGCTAGACTACACTTCAGAAATGTACCGTACGCTAGGTAGCATCTGAGGGAATGAACATCCAACCGGGTCATACGCTAGACCGTCTCTGAGCAGAATGAGCCGTCCGTTAGGCTGAATCTGATGATGAAAGGGGTAGTCATATGCTAGACTACGATTCAGAAATGTACCGTACACTAGGTAACATCTGAGGAGATGAAGGTCTAACTGGGTCGTACATTAGACCGTATTTGAGCAGAATGAGCCGTCCGTTAGGCTGAATCTGATGATGAAAGGGGTAGTCATATGCTAGACTACGCTTCAGAAATGTACCGTACACTAGGTAGCATCTAAGGAGATGAAGGTCTAACTGGGTCGTACATTAGACCGTATTTGAGTAGTTGAAGGTCAGAATGGATCGTACGCTAGATCGTATCTGAGTTGAAGGAGTCATATGTTGAGCTGAATCAGAATGAACCGTACACTAGGCCGTATCTGATAGTATTTGTATATGTTGTATTTGCAACGAATATCTGAGATGTAGTCGAATCTTGAATGTAATTGATAAAGATGTCCGTCTGAATGGACCTTTGTTTTGACTGTATCAGGAGGATAATTAACCTGAAAAATAAAGTTAGTTTCATGCTATGTCATGATGCATGAGATGTTTTATGCTTATGAAAATAAATGCGAATAATGTATGCATGCGTATGCTGTGAAATGATGTAATGAATGAATTATGCATCTGAAAAGTTTTTCCTGGCGATTCCCTGGGGAAAATAAATCCCCATCTTCTGGTTGGAGATACTTGTATTGATGACCCTTTCTCAGCTAGGGATACTTGATTTCTATCTGATGGTGGAAATACTTAACAGAAGCCTGGCTGGGGGTGGAAGAGATGACCAATTTGTCTAGTAATGCCAATTGCTTCTGGGGAATAACTGGCTTTGCTGGGGAATAGAATTAGCAACGGATTCATTGGAAAGCATGGTTAGACCTTCTCCTCGATCCTGAAGTCTTTCGTAATTGCTACTTCTATTTTATGCATGCATTTTTGGTAAACATCGATCATATTCACATGCACATATCAATTCAAATTAAATCAATGGACGTTTATGCAAGCAAAACAGAGAAAGTAAAACAAAACACCTTTTTGGAAATGAAATTGTATTGATTTTGAAAGAGGGCCTATAGACAGGCAATTTTGTGTACAAGGAGACAAAAATCCTAGTAAGAGGAAATTGCCAAGAAAACGAAGAGAAAGCTATGCAGAAAAAGTCCTATTGATTCTAATTCTACTACTGTCATTATGTCTTCAAGCATCTCATCTTCTGCTGTCGGATAGAAGTGATTGGCTTGTTCAGTCCCTTTGACTTGGGTGAAGCTGACCGAGAACGGGACATAGTCATACGCTTTAATCCCTAATTTTTGCCTGGACCGCCTTTTCAGGTTTTCAGTCCACCAGGATACCCTTTTTTGCCCAAGCCGCCTTTTCAGGTTTTCGACTTGCCGGGTGCACATGCGTAGTATTTTTTAACTATGTCCGTGTTCACGGGATGCGGGGACTCTTCGTCATCCACTGTAACAAGCATCATGGCTCCACCAGAGAATACCTTCTTAACTACAAATGGCCCTTCGTATGTGGGAGTCCATTTGCCTCTAGAATCACCTTGTGGTAGAATGATACGCTTTATTACCAAGTCGCCACTTCGGAATTATGGTGTTTTATTTTGAACTGCGTGCAGAGTTCAGTAATCATCTGGTTGTTCAAATTAGCACCATTATCAGTGATAGCTCTTTCAGGAGACAGCAGGTTTCTCAAATGTGTATTTGATAAGATCCATCTTAGAAATCAATAAAGCGTGATGATTCAACATATACTGTCTTAGTCGGCGAGCAGCCCAAGCCAAAGCACAGCAAGCTTTCTCGAGCCGTGAGTATCTTGTTTCACAGTCGGTACCTTTTGCTAAGGTAGTATATTGCATGCTCTTTTCGACCAGACTCGTCATGTTGCCCCAACACACCCCATTGAATTTTCTAACACGATCAAATACATGATTAGAGGTCTTCCTTCAACTGGTGGCATCAGATTTATAGGTTCTTGGAGATACTTCTTGATTTTGTCAAAAAGTCTTCCTGACATTCATCATCTCTTGATTGTTCTCGGTAATTTGAAGATGGGTTTGCAAGTAGCAGTCAAATGGGAGATAAACCGGGCAATGTAATTCAAGTGTCCCAAGAAGCTTCTGACTTCTTTCTTGTCCACTCTAGTACTCAGATCGACCGTTTCAATTGACTCCTCATGCGGCCGTATAGTCTTTTCTTCTTTCAGTAGCAGTCTGGCAAGCTATCCAGGTACTTCACAATCTTCCTCACTTCCATCCTCGGCTTGGTAGATCGGATTTTCAAAGTCATAATGAACAGTAGCGGGATTATTATCAACAGGATCCAGAGTGGATATGGGTACGCAATTCGTTACGTGAGTGTGTGCAAGAAAACATAGCTTGTTTGAAAAATGACAGGAAAGATAAATAGCGCAATATTTGAATGCAAAAAGGTCCATTGATTTATTGAATATGAATATGCTTATGAAAATGACAAAACCTTTAACAAAATTTAATACATTAAAATAAGCAATAACAATTACTCCTGACTAAAGGAAATCGTGATAGTGTCTTCAGCCTTCCAATTATTGAGTCCGTCACCAATTGTTGGGAAAATCCAGCTATCCAAGTCATAATCATTATCAGTATCTTCCACAGCATTGACAGTCTCGTCATGGTTAGGCATAGGAGCAGTGATGACATTAGGAGTCTCCGGAGGATCAAATTCAATTTCTCCCGCGTCGATCATATCCTGAATTTTATTCTTCAACAACCAACAATCGTTTGTATCGTGCCCGGGGCTATCAGAGTGATATGCACACCTGGCATTGGGATTATAACGAGGAGAAGTAGTGTTGACATTCGCAGGAGGGCCTCTGAGGGTAATTAAATTCGCCTTCAGCATACCTTGCAGTGCTTGTGCTAAAGTCATTTTGATCTTGGTAAACTGCCTTCTTGGCCTGTCTTGTCTGTGCTGGAAGTTTTGAGCTGGCGGGGCTGCAATTGTGACTGCTCCGATGGTATGGTCACGGCTTTTCTTGTTATGACCCCTTTCACCATACACAGCATTTGACTCATTCTTTCCCTGATGGGTCTTTCTGGTGCTTGCGGAGGTAGCTGCCTGTATCTTTCCACTTCGAATACCACTTTCAACACGTTCACCCGTCAATATAAGGTCAGTGAAACCTGATGAAGAACTTCCCAGTAGATGGCTGTAGAATGGACCAGTCAGTGTACCCATGAACATGTCCACCAATTCTCGATCGGTCATAGGGGGTTTGACTCTGCCAGCCAAATCTCTCCATTTTTGAGCATATTCTTTGAAGCTTTCTTTAGAGCCCATAGTCATGTTCTGCAACTATAGCCGAGTAGGCGCCAATTCAGAATTGTACTGGTAGTGCTTGTAGAAAGCTGTCGCTAAGTCAGTCCAGGTGCGGATGTTAGAGCTCTCGAGCTGATAATACCACTCCAACTGTGTGCCAGATAGACTCTCTTGGAAGAAATGGATCCATAGCTTCCTATCAGTGGTATACGGCTGAATCTTTCTCACATAAGCTCTCAGATGCATCTGAGGACAAGACGCACCATCGTACTTAGTGAAAGTGGGGATCTTGAATTTGCGAGGAATGACCACATCAGAGACCAGTCCCAAGCTTTCGAAATCCAGACCGGGCGCCTTCTGACCCTCCATAGCTAGCATACGTTCTTCCAGCAACTTGTACTTATCCCCTTTTGGAGAGTACTGTTCATCTTCATAATCTTCATCTTCGTCCTCCTGGTTGAGGGGATCAGCATTCTCATCTTCCGAATCATTTTCTGTCTCCTCCTCTTGATCCTTCGGAAGTCTAATCTTGATTCCCGCAGCCTGTCCTTTACGCCTTCTTCCCGGGTTAATGTAACTCACAGGTTTCTGGTCTTTCTTCTTCTCGAGCAAGAGAGCCTTCAGTTCCTCCTGCCCTTTGGATAAGCTCAGCATCATCTCCTAGAATTGAGCATTCTGAGCCTGGAGATCTTTGACAGTTTGTTCGAGAGCCATTTTTCTGTTCAGAGGGAAGACCGTAAGAACATTGATCTTTTAGAATACCTGTTATGCAAGGTTATGTCATGCTATGCAATGTATGAAATGTTTTCAAGGACTTTCGGAATTTAACTTTGCGTAAACCACCAAAAAGAGGGAAACTTTTATTAATAATTTTTTTAATCAATGTTCATTACAAAAGGAAATAATAAAAATACAATGAAAGCTCAAATCTCCCAGGGACGGCTTCTTTTCGGACGAAGATATGTATTGAGTCTTCGTTCCTTATTAAGCTGGCTGGTGAGCTCTAATACTTTCTTCCTTTCTGCAACGAACTGAGTCTCAAAAGTATCCCTCTCCTCTCTCAACTGGATCCAGGATCTCTTTAATTCTTCAACCTCGGTAGGCATATCTGGATAAGGAATGATCTGAGGAGTACCTCCTTCAACCTCTGGTTCAACAATCAGCGGCCCGACTGCAAGGTATGGCATGACAAGTTCACGAGCTCTAGCGCGTACCCATCTGAGATAAGGTTCCATAGGAATAAAGTTTTTCTGTCCTAAAGTGCTTCTTTTCACCATGCCCAAGGCTCGTATAAATCTCTGACGGAGACCTTGGGAATCGGTGGCATAGTCAAACACAGTGCCTTGAATAATTCTTTCATGTGGACCGTCTCTTCGAGCATAACCAAACTGGCGTAGGGCTAAAGCTGGGTTATAAGTAATACCTCCTCTCATCCCCAGGAGTGGTACGTTAGAGAATTCTCCACAACGGTCAATGATGATAACATTTTCTTTGGGATGAGGACACCAACGGATGTCTGAATGGGAGAGCGACATTATCCTTTGAGACCATTTCAGATTTTGCTCATTCTTCAAGACTGATTGAGGAAGGTGTGAAATAAACCACCTAGACAATAAAGGTACGCAGCACATGAGAGTCCCTTGCCTTTTCATAGTACGAGTGTGAAGGTGTCATACGGTGAACTGGACCTTTTTTGTGGTTTTAATCGCAATGTCGCGGATAGCAAGAGTCGCCACCGACTTTTCTTTTATCCAATAAGGAAAGGTGGAAAAGAACAGGAAAGACCTCAATAGATTTTGGGTTCGGGAGGTACATTATACAAAGGGAAGGTGTTAGCACCCTTTGTATCCATGGTTATCCATGGGCTCTTAATTACTGGATCACTTATATTTTTGTCTGAGAAGTGTTGGTGAATGGTTTAAAAATGTTTCGAAAAGAGAGTTTAACTTTGTAATGATTCTCGTATGAATGCACACAAAGTATTTATCTCATTTGATTTTGAAAATGGTTTAGAAAAATATAACTCGGTAATGATTCTAGTATGAATGTATACCAAGTGGTGATTTTCTAGGATTTGTAAAGTGTAAAGTGGGAGGGGTGGAAAATGTTTTAGGTTATGATCCAGTAATTGAGAGTTATACCTTCCTGAGGTCGTTATGGGCATTTCCTATCCTTATGAGGGTAAAACTGTCCTTACTATTGAGAAGTAAGTAATCTTACCCTTTGGATGTTTAAGGGTCACCGTAGGGTCATCGATAGGTCATTGAAGGCAACAGCTGTAAGGATACCTTAGCATTCGAAGGGACGATCATCATTTAACCGTAGGCTACACCGAAGGGTCATCGCGGGACAAAATTGTATTTTCGAAGGCAACATCCGAGGGACCATGATTTATTTTATGATGATTTAATCGAAGGGCCATTGCTAAGTGTATCCCCACATTCGCGGGACATGACCATTATACCGTAATACCGTAAGGCAGCAAAGAGAGGTCCAAGATCACTTATTTAAAGGTCATATTTTAAAGTCAATTAAGTAATTAAGTCCATACTAAAATCAATGCATTAAAATTAATACATTAAAATTAATACATTAAAATTAAGACATTAAAATGAACACATTAAAATTAATTAGGCCACTTAGGGCGAGTCTCCACCAGGGTATCCCACAAATAAAGTGGAAGACCTAAACAGCAATCTTTTCCTGGGACATATAAACCTTTGCAAAATTCAGCAAACGGGTTAGAATACCAAATCAGGGTGCAATCGAGAGTTGCACCAAAGTAATAGGTAAACAAAGCATGGTTATGATAAAACAGGTCAGATGGGCAAAGATCAAAATAGGACGAAGAACAGCGGCATCCATTACAACAATTCAAAGTATCCAGGCATACTTAAGTCCACATGCAAACCTCAAATATATTTATGAGTTAAATTATGATATCACACGCAAGTTAAGAACATAAAGCGATATCGCATGCAAATTGAGAAAATGAAGCTGTAATAATAATGCAAACCTGTTTGCAATCGAATGGCACCCTTGAGTTGGCGAGCCGGATTGAATTGGACGGAGGTAGCTTTGCGGCCGCCGGCTTTTCCTTCAGGGTTTCCTTTAGAGTTACCCGGGGTAAGTTAAACAGTAGTCTTGTAAAACACAATGCCTAAGCTGTTGGAAAAGTAAATGTGCAAAAGCGAAAACGACCACGGAAAAAGGAATGTGAAAAAGCCCCCCCTTTTAGGTTTTCAAGGTGGCTATTTATATTAGTGTCATTAGGTCATGCATGCTGCCCAAAAAGTCTTCAACGTGCGCATGGATATAGTGGATGCAGGGCCCAACATTCCTCAACGGATCTTCTAGTCTCCGAAGTGTTACCTGCGCCTACACAGTAGGGGAATGGTGTGACGTTCGTCACACCATGTGTGACGCCCGTCACAGGGGTGTGTTGCGTGACGCTCGTCACGCCTTCTGTGACGCCCGTCACAAGGCTGTGTTGCGTGACGCTCGTCACGCCCTCTGTGACGTCCGTCACAGGCACAACATTTGTGTCTTGCGCTTTGGGCTGGGCTTTGCTGTTCGGTTCGTTTTCTTTTCTTTTTGCACCCCTTTTCCTCCGCTTCCAAATAAACCACTTTCATATTATCACTAGGTGAGCGTGCAGCGAGTAGGCCAATTTGGGTCATTCGCGAGCTGGGCCTTTGTTCCTTTAAGTGTCGTAAAGTGAGTCGGAGTGCCCTGAAATGTCTTGAAATATTAATGGGCAAATTTTGGGGTATGACAGCTGCCCCTGTTCAATATTCTTGAACCGAGAGAGTAGAATGGTATGGGCACCATTCGTGGTCTGGAGGTGGAAGATTATTGAACACTAGAATGCCCCGAAAATTTGCGCTTGTCAATTGGTCTTGATGGAGATGGGCTTAAAGATGCCATCCAGGAAATTTGATGATGGGAGCTTCAGACTGTGTCGTACGTTAGACGATATCTGAAGACATGGGTGTCATACCGGGTCATACGCTAGATCGTATAGTGAATCATCCATCATGCTGTTGACTTTGCTGGGGAGTCAGAGTATGCTATATACTGCTGGGGATAAGGGATCAGAATGGGTCATACACTGGACCGTATCTGAATACCAGAGTGAGCTGTTCGTTAGGCAGGTGACTTTGATGGGGATGAAAGATCAGAATGGATCGTACGCCAGATCGGTTCTGAGTTGCAGAATGAGCCGTTCGTTAGGTTGAATCTGCTTGAAGAGGGAGTAGTCGTATACCAGACTACCATTCAGGAATGTACCTGTCCGAAGGTAGCACCTGAGCAAAGGAGTAGCCGTATACCAGACTACCATTCAGGAATGTACCTGTCCGAAGGTAGCACCTGAGCAAGGGAGTAGCCGTATACCAGACTACCATTCAGGAATGTACCTGTCCGAAAGTAGCACCTGAGCAAGGGAGTAGCCGTATACCAGACTACCATTCAGGAATGTACCTGTCCGAAGGTAGCACCTGAGCAAGGGAGTAGCCGTATACCAGACTACCATTCAGGAATGTACCTGTCCGAAGGTAGCACCTGAGCAAGGGAGTAGCCGTATACCAGACTACCATTCAGGAATGTACCTGTCCGAAGGTAGCACCTGAGTAGGGGAGTAGCCGTATACCAGACTACCATTCAGGAATGTACCTGTCCGAAGGTAGCACCTGAGTAAGGGAGTAGCCGTATACCAGACTACCATTCAGGAATGTACCTGTCCGAAGGTAGCACCTGAGTAAGGGAGTAGCCATATACCAGACTACCATTCAGGAATGTACCTGTCCGAAGGTAGCACCTGAGTAAGGGAGTAGCCATATACCAGACTACCATTCAGGAATGTACCTGTCCGAAGGTAGCACCTGAGTAAGGGAGTAGCCATATACCAGACTACCATTCAGGAATGTACCTGTCCGAAGGTAGCACCTGAGTAAGGGAGTAGCCATATACCAGACTACCATTCAGGAATGTACCTGTCCGAAGGTAGCACCTGAGCAAAGGGGAGTAGCCGTATACCAGACTACCATTCAGGAATGTACCTGTCCGAAGGTAGCACCTGGGAAGATGAAGGTCTAACTTGGTCGTGCATTAGACTGTAATTGAGTTGAAGACGGTCAGAATGGATCGTACGCTAGATCGTATCTGAGTCGAAGGAGTCATATGTTGAGCTGAATCAGAATGAACCGTATGTTAGGCTGTATCTGTATACGTTGTACTTGCAATAAATGTCTGGGATGGGCTTAAAGATGCCATCACTAGGAGGATATCGAAGTGTTGTCAGAATGAATGTTCCCATGAATTGCATCTGGAATATGTATCTGAATCTTGTCTGTGATTGATAAAGGCGTCTGCCTGAATGAGCCTTTTACTATATCAGGAGGATAATTAATCTGCAAAGAAAGGTTAGCGCTATGCTATGTCATGATGCATGAGATGTTTTATGCTTTCGAAAATAAATGCGAATGTTGTATGCATGCGTATGTGGTGAAACGATGTAATGAATGAGTTATGCGTATGAGAAGTTCTGCTTGGGGACTCTACTGGGGAAAATCCCCATCTACTGACTGGAGATATTCGTGTTGAGGACCCTCTCTCGGCTGGGGGTTCTGATTTCTGTCTGATGGTAGAGATATTCAACAGAGCCTGGCTGGGGATGGATGAGATGATCAATCTGTCTGATGGCCGACCTCTGTTGGGGAATAACTGGCGTTGCCGGGGAATCGAATTAGTAACAGCCTCCTTGGAAAGCATGGTTAGACCTTCTCCTCGATCCTGAAGTCGTGTAGTAATTGCTATTGCTATTTTAGGCATGCATTTTTATAAACATTGGTCATATCCGAGTGCATAAGTCGATTCAAGTTAAATCAATGGACATTTACGCAACCAAAACAGAAAAGTAAAAAACAAAAGCATCTTTTTGGAAATGAAATTGTATTGATGTTGAAAGAGGGCCTATAAACAGGCAATTTATGTACAAGGAGACAGAAATCCTAGTAAGAGGAAATTGTCAAGAACAAGAGAAAGCTATGCAGAAAAAGTCCTATCGATTCTAATTCCACCACTGTCATTATGTCTTCAAGCATCTCATCTCCTACCGTCGGATAGAAGTGATTGGCTCGTTCAGTCCCTGGAACTTGGTTGAAGGTGGCAGAGAATGGGACATAGTCATACGCTTGATCCTTAATTTTTGCCTGGACCGCCTTTTCAGGTTTTCAGTCCACCAGGATACCCTTTTTTGCCCAAGCCACCTTTTCAGGTTTTCGACTTGCCGGGTGTACATTTTTTTTATATATCCCTAATTTTTGCCCGAACCCTTTTGGTTCGCCGGGATGCCCTTACTTTTGCCTAGATACGTCGATCTAGCGGGTCTCTTTTATGCGTAGTATTTTTTAACTATGTCCGCGTTCACGGGATGTGGGAAGTCTTCACCATCCATTGTAGCGAGTATCATGGCTCCACCCGAGAATACCTTCTTAACTACAAATGGCCCTTCGTATGTGGGGGTCCATTTGCCTCTGGGGTCAGTTTGTGGTAGGATGATGCGTTTGATAACCAAGTCGCCAATTTGATACACTTGTCTCTTGACCTTTTTGTTGAATGCCCTGGTCATGCGCTTCTGATATATCTGCCCGTGACATACAGCCGCAAGTCTCTTCTCATCCATCAAATTTATCTGATCGAGTCGAGTCTGAATCCATTCGTCCTCGTCTAAGCCCGCCTCTTTCATGATTCTCAGAGAGGGAATCTGGACTTCCACCGGTAAAACAGCTTCCGCTCCGTAGACTAAAGAGAAGGGAGTTGCCCCTGTCGAAGTGCGTACTGAAGTGCGATAACCATGGAGAGCAAATGGTAACATCTCATGCCAGTCTTTGTACGTTACTGTCATCTTTTGTATGATCCTCTTGATGTTCTTATTAGCAGCCTCCACGGCGCCATTCATCTTTGGTCGGTACGGAGAGGAGTTATGGTGTTTAATTTTGAACTGCGTGCAGAGTTCAGTAATCATCTTGTTGTTCAGATTAGTACCATTGTCAGTGATAATCCTTTCAGGGATGCCATACCGACAAATAAGGCTATTCTTGACGAACCGTGCCACCACATTCTTGGTGACAGAAGCGAATGAGGCTGCCTCCACCCACTTCGTAAAGTAATCAATAGCGACAAGAATAAAGCGATGTCCATTAGAAGCCGTGGGTTTAATCTCTCCAATCATATCGATGCCCCACATTGCAAAGGGCCAAGGTGCGGTCAACACGTTCAACGGAGCGGGAGGTGCATGTACTTTATCCGCATATATCTGGCACTTGTGACAGGTTCTGGAGTGATGGTGGCAATCAGCTTCCATGGTAGACCAATAATACCCTGATCTCAGGATCTTCTTGGCCATTGTATGTCCACTAGAATGAGTCCCAAAAATACCATCATGCATGTCTTCCATAATCCTTTCTGCTTCTTTTCTATCCACACAGCGAAGCAGAGTCGAATCATGATTACGTTTGTATAACACTCCATTACTCAGAAAGAATTTAGCGGAGAACTTCCTCAGGAATCTTCTGTCATTGATGGATGCCCCTTCAAGGTATTCCTGAGCTTCTAAATATCTTTTTACGTCGTGGAACCAAGGTTTCTCCTGTACCTCCTCAGTGTTAAGTTCATAACAGTGTGCTGGTTCATCCAATCGTTCAATAGTGATCCTAGGAGCTTCACCGTCCCATCTGACTCTGAACATAGATGACATGGTAGCCAGTGCGTCTGCCAACTGATTCTCTTCTCGTGGAATGTGTTCGAATGTAATCTCCTCGAAGTATGGGGTTAATGTCATCACCTGCTCTCGATAAGGGATGAGATTTGGATGTTTAGTATCCCATTCCCCTTTGATCTGACTGATTACCAAGGCCGAATCTCCGTACACACTCAAAAACTTGATTCGCCAATCTATAGCAGCTTTGAGTCCAAAAATACACGCTTCATACTCAGCCATATTGTTGGTACAATGAAAACATAGTCTAGCAGTGAGAGGTGTATGGTAACCTTCAGGAGAAATGAGTACAACCCCAACACCATGGCCCAATGCATTAGAAGATCCATCAAAAACCATAGTCCATCGGGATCCCCATTCGAGTCCTTCATCTAGTTTAGGTTTTTCATTATCAGCAATAACCATGACATCCTCATCCGGGAACTCAAAATTCATAGATTGGTAATCATCCACCGCTTGATGAGCCAAATGATCAGCCAGCACGCTTCCTTTGATTGCTTTCTGGGTAGTGTACTGGATATCATACTCTGTTAAGATCATCTGCCATCTCGCTATTCTTCCGGAGAGGGCAGGCTTCTCGAACATGTATTTGATGGGATCCATCCTAGAAATCAACAAAGTGGTATGATTCAACATATACTGTCTTAGTCGGCGAGCAGCCCAGGCCAAAGCACAGCAAGTTCTCTCGAGCAGTGAGTATCTTGTTTCACAGTCGGTAAACTTTTTGCTCAGGTAGTATATGGCATGCTCTTTTCGACCAGACTCGTCATGTTGCCCCAATACGCACCCCATTGAATTTTCTAACACGGTCAAATACATGATTAGAGGTCTTCCCTCAACTGGTGGTATCAGAATCGGAGGTTCCTGGAGGTAGTTCTTGATTTTGTCAAAAGCTTCTTGGCATTCGTCATTCCATATCATTTCTTGGTTTTTCCTCAGCAATTTGAAGATGGGTTTGCAGGTAGCGGTCAAGTGGGAGATAAATCGAGCAATGTAGTTCAAGCGTCCCAAGAAACCTCTGACTTCTTTCTCCGTACGGGGGACTGGCATTTCCTGAATAGCTCTCACTTTAGCTGGGTCCACCTCAATTCCTTTACCACTGACAATAAAGCCCAAGAGTTTACCGGATCTTACTCCAAAGGTGCATTTGTTCGGATTCAATCTCAACTTGTACTTCTTCAACCTCTCGAACAGTTTGTATAAATGATCGAGATGTTCTTCTTCAGTATGAGATCTAGCTATCATGTCGTCCACATATACTTCTATCTCATGATGAATCATGTCATGGAACAAAACCACCATAGCACGCTGGTATGTTGCCCCGGCGTTCTTTAGACCGAACGGCATTACTTTGTAACAGAAAGTGCCCCATTGCGTCACAAACGTGGTTTTCTCCATGTCCTCAGGTGCCATCTTAATCTGATTGTAACCTGAGAAACCATCCATGAATGAGAATAATTTGTGTTGAGCGGTGTTATCTACCAGAACATCAATGTGTGGGAGTGGAAAGTCATCTTTGGGACTCGCTTTATTCAAATCTCTGTAATCCACGCACATTCGCACCTTACCATCTTTCTTTGGCACTGGCACCACATTAGCAACCCATTGAGGATAAGAAGTAACGGCTAGGAAACCGGCATTGAATTGTTTCATAACCTCGGCTTTGATTTTCTCAGACATTTCGGGACGCATGCGGCGAACCTTTTGCTTGACAGGACGGCAGTCTTTCTTCGTAGGTAGTCGATGCACCACTATATCAGTATCCAACCCGGGCATGTCTTCGTAAGACCAAGCGAAAACCTCTACATAGTCATGTAACATTCGAATCAATCTTTCCTTGACACTGCTTTCCAATCCTCCTCCTATTTTGACTTCTCTTCTGTCTACCTCAGTACCCAGATTTACAATTTCGAGGGGCTCTTCATGCGGCTGTATAGTCCTTTCCTCTTGCAATAACAATCTGGCCAGCTCTCCAGGGACTTCACAATCTTCCTCACTTCCATCTTCGGCTTGGTAGATTGGATTTTCAAAGTCATAATGAACAGTAGCGGAATGATTATCAATGGGATCCAGAGTGAGTACGGATCTGCAATTCGTTACGTGAGTGTGTGTAAGAAAGCATAGCTTGTTTGAAAGACGACAGGAAAAATAAAGAGCGCAACATTTGAATGCGAAAATGTCCATTGATTTATCGAATATGAAAATATGCTTATGAAATGACAAAACCCTTAACAAATTAGCTATTGTGCCCCGGGTATAGACACAATGCTTTAAGAAGTTCAATTAGAATTTGCAATGCTAAATAGACAATAACAATTACTCCTGACTAAAGGAGATCAGGATAGTGTCTTCAGCCTTCCAATTATTGAGTCTGTCGCCAATTGTTGGGTAGATCCACCTATCCAGGTCGCAATCACTATCAGCATCTCTTACAACATTGATTTGATCTTTGACCGTCTTCTCAGAGTTGAATCCCAGACCAGCTTTGTCAGACTTGTACGGTACGTTGATCAGTTGACCCCAGCCAGTACAGCCACCATCTTCAACCACAGCTTGAGCATCTTTCAGAGAAATCATAGCAGGAGGAGCACGAGTAACCTTGGGCACACAGGGAGTTGGCTTAAGGACAGGATCGGGCGGAGAAACCACTTCAAATGACTGAGTTGGAGTCTCGAAGAATTCACCATCCATCTCAACGTATCTGAAGGTATGCACACTACTGACAATGTATTCTTCCTCCCCACACACAGTGACGATCTTGCCCTCTATTGGATACCTCAGCTTTTGATGGAGGGACGAAGCCACGGCACCTGCCTCATGAATCCAAGGGCGCCCCAGTAGGCAGGAGTAAGCAGGTCGAATGTTCATTACAAAAAAGGTAGTGTTGAAAACTTGAGGTCCTATCTTGATAGGGAGAACAACTTCACCGTGGACAACACTCTTTGCACCATCGTAAGCCCGCACCACAATGTCACTAGGCTTCAGTTCAACGCTCTTGCAGTCAAGTTTCTCAAGCACGGCTTTCGGTAACACATTCAAAGAAGAGCCATTATCGATCAGCACATGAGACAGGGTGATCCCTTTACACTCAATGGAGATATGCAGGGCCTTATTATGGTTCTTTCCCGCTGGTGTCAGATCAGCGTCGGAAAATCCTAGGCCATTGTCAACAGCCAAGTGAGCCACATAATGTTCGAACTGATCGACAGATGTTTCCTGAGGCACATGAGCAGTCTTCAAGAATTTTATCAACGCATTGGCATGAGATTCAGAAGATAACAGCAATGATAACATTGAGATCTTAGATGGGGTATGCCCCAACTGCTCTACAACATCAAAGTCACTCTTGCGAATGATTTTCAACACTTCTTCCATTTCTCGTTTGGCAACGTCTTCAGTAGTATCTTCGACCGGTGTCTCTGACTGAGAGGGATTGACTGGTTCCTTTCCTCGAGTCTCAGGAACTGGAGGTGAGATCTCTGGAGAGAAGATCCTTCCGCTTCGAGTAACTTTACTAGTCCCAACAATGTCATTAGGATTAGCAGAATTGCCAACTTGCTTTACACCATGGATATAAACCTCACCTCCGTAATTCCACGGAATGGCCTTGCTTGAGGAGTACGGTATTGGGCCAGGGGCAGTATTGATCAGGGGAACTACCCTGGGCTCAGCAATAATCTTCACAGGTATTCTGGGAGCAGTAATCTTCACTGGAACCTTGGGCCTTGCAATCACAGATACTTCTTCAACAGGGTTTTCCGTCTTAGAAACCCTTTCAAAGAGAATTGTACGATCGTCCATCAGCTGTTGAATACCATTCCTCAACTTCAGACAGTCCTCGGGCCGGAGTATGCAGAGATTGCAATCTTCAGTACAACCTGGAAATAAACCAGCTCGCAATAAATTCCCCTTTATGATCGGGAGAGGAGATGTTAAGTCCGCTACAGTAGTGATGAGAGAATCGTCATTGAGAGCATTAACAGCCTTGTCATGATTAGGCATAGGTGCATTGATGACATTAGGAGTCTCTGGAGGCTCGAACTCAATTTCCCCAGCATCGATCATGTCCTGAATCTTATTCTTCAACAGCCAACAATCATTTGTATCATGCCCGGGGCTATCGGAGTGATACGCACACCTGGCATTGGGATTATAACGAGGCGAAGCAGTGTTGACATTTGCAGGGGGACCTCTGAGGGTGATTAGGTTTACCTTCAGCATACTTTGCAGTGCTTGTGCTAAAGTCATATTGAGCTTGGTAAACTGCCTTCTTGGTCTGTCTTGTCTTTGCTGGAAGTTTTGAGCTGGCGGGGCTGCGATCGTCACTGCTCCAATGGCATGGTCACCGATTTTCTTATTATGATTCCTGTGACCATACACAGCATTCGATTCGTTCTTCCCATGGTAGGACTTTTTACTGCTTGTAGAAGTAGCGGCCTGTAATTTTCCACTTCGAATGCCGCTCTCCACCCGTTCACCTGTCAGTATAAGTTCAGTGAAACCTGATGAAGAACTCCCCAGTAGGTGGCTGTAGAATGGGCCAGTCAGGGTACCCATGAACATGTCTACTAATTCTCGGTCAGTCATAGGGGGTTTGACTCTGCCGGCCAAATCTCTCCATTTCTGAGCGTACTCTTTGAAGCTTTCTTTAGATCCCATAGCCATATTCTGCAACTGTAGCCGAGTAGGTGCTAATTCAGAATTGTACTGGTACTGCTTGTAGAAAGCTGTTGCTAAATCAGTCCAGGTGCGGATGTCAGAGCTCTCGAGCTGATAATACCATTCCAACTGAGTGCCAGATAGACTCTCCTGGAAGAAATGCATCCACAGTTTCTTATCAGTGGTATGCGGCTGGATCTTTCTCACATAAGCCCTTAGATGCATCTGAGGACAAGACGCACCATCGTACTTAGTGAAAGTGGGGATTTTGAATTTGCGAGGAATGGTCACATCGGAGACCAGACCCAAACTTTCGAAATCCAGACCAGGTGTCTTCTGACCCTCCATGGCTAGCATGCGTTCTTCCAGCAATTTGTACTTATCATCTCTTGGAGAGTACTGTTCATTTTCATACTCCTCATCA
The DNA here is from genome assembly GCF_024323335.1 of Lathyrus oleraceus. NCBI lineage: Eukaryota > Viridiplantae > Streptophyta > Magnoliopsida > Fabales > Fabaceae > Lathyrus > Lathyrus oleraceus. The sequence continues at coordinate 252,380 of NW_026112400.1, forward strand.
TCATCCTCAGGGTTAGAGAAATCAGCATTCTCCTCCTCTGAATCATCCTCCGCCCCCTCTTCTGGACCATTCGGGATTCCAAATTTGATTCCCGTAGCCTGTCCTTTACGCCTTCTGCCCGGGTTAATGAAGCTCACAGCTTTCTTGCCCTTCTTCTTTTCGGCCAAAAGAGCCTTCAGTTCCTCCTGCCCCTTGGATAAGCTTAACATCATCTCCTTGAATTGAGCATTCTGAGTCTGGAGATCTTTGACAGTCTGTTCGAGATCCATTTTTCTGTTTAAGAGGCAGACCGTGAGAATATGGTCCTTTAGAACACCTGTTATGCAATGTTATGTTATGCGATGCAATGTACGAAATGTTTTCAAGGACTTTTGGAATTTTACTCTGCATAAATCCCCAACAAGAGGGAAATGTTTTATTGCTACTTTTTTTTCAATGTTCATTACAAAAGGAATAATAGTAAAAATACAAAGCTCAAGTCTCCCAGGGGCGACTTCTTTTCGGGCGAAGATATGCATTGAGTCTTCGTTCCTCATTAAGCTGACTGGTGAGCTCTAACACTTTCTTCCTTTCTGCATTGAACTGAGCTTCGAAAGTATCTCTCTCTTCTCTCAACTGGGTCCAGGATCTTTTCAATTCCTCAACATCAGTAGGCATATCTGGATAAGGAATGATCTGGGAAGTAGCTCATTCGGCCTCTGATTCAACAGTCAATGGTCCGACCGCAAGATATGGCATGACAAGTTCGCGAGCTCTGGCGCGCACCCATCTGAGATAAGGCTCCATAGGAATAGAATTTTTCTTTCCTAAATTGCTTCTTTTCACCATGCCCCAAGCTCGTACAAACCTTTGGCGGAGACCTTGAGAGTCATTGTCATAGTCAAACACTGTACCTTGAATAATCATTTCATGTGGACCATCTCTTCGAGCATGCCCAAACTGACGTAGGGCTAAGGCAGGATTATAGGTAATACCTCCCCTTATCCCCAGGAGTGGTACATTAGGGAACTCGCCACAACGATCAATGATGGTAACATTTTCCTTGAACTGAGGACACCAACAGATGTCTGAATGGGAGAGTGACATTATCTTTTGAGACCATCTCAGATTTTGCTCATTCTTCAAGACTGATTGAGGGAGGTGTGAAATAAACCACCTAGACAATAGAGGTATGCAGCACATGAGAGTCCCTTGCCTTTTCATGGTACGAGTGTGGAGGGAATGCAGAATGTCTCCCAGCAAGGTAGGCACAGGGTTATGAGTGAGGAATATCTTAATAGCATTCATGTCTATGAATTGATCTGGATTAGGGAATAACACCAAACCATAGATTAGCACTGCTAGAACATCTTCAAAAGCATGGACATTCATCACTTTTAGGAATTCTCGGGCCTTACTTATCAGAAATTTGGCAAGTAGACCTTTAATTCCACTTCTTGTTACCCAATTAGTTTCAATGTCGGACTTTGTCATGTGTAAAGCTGCGGCAACTTCTTCGGCTTTTGGCATCTTTTCTAAACCACTGAAAGGCATTTGGTCCAGGATAGGTATCCCAAGCAGCTGGGAGAATTCTTCTAATGTGGGTACCAACTGATAATCTGGGAAAGTGAAGCAATGATGCTTAGGATCGAAGAACTGGAATAGGACTCTTATCATATCTTCTTTGAAACCAGTGGTAACCAGATTGAGGAGGTGACCATGTTTCTTGTTGAACTGAGCATGATCTGGGAGTTCTGACACCAAATCCTTGAGTTGAGGAGAGATTGTTACAAGATTGATCCGGATAGTCTTCCTGGAAGCCATAACCTGTTCAAAGAGCAAAGCTAAATTCCTAAGTCCTTGAAATGGTTAGTATGATGATGTTATGATGTTATGATGTTATGCAAGCACAAGCATGTCACACAACAATTATTCCTAGGTTTTAAGGCTTGCATGAGTTCCATAGGTAAGTACCCTCCCCACTGAAGTTTGGTTGGTTCAACCTGTCCTAGAATAGTAACTGGGTTCTAGAAGGATCTCAGATCATCGACCTTTCTTTGGGTCCACTTCAGTGCAACACCAAGTGGTTGACCGAAGCTTTCCTAAAGTCCAATCTCAAAGAGTGTAGCATCGAGTATCAACCAACCTCAGTCGGAACCGAAGTCAGTTATCTCACTACTTTCTAATGGCTAGGATGAGTCAATTAGGGTTCTAAAGGTCTGGTTAATGCTTTGATGACACCACGCGGAAGCCAAATTTTTCCTCAAATAACATGAGGACCATCAGGACAACCAAAGTGTCACATTAACCGTAGCTATCATTTTAACCATTCCAGTATACGCCGGATAGTCGCGATGATCTATTGCTACTTACCTAAGGTACACTAGATCCGGGTGTAGGATCTTTCACTCAAAGCCCCCCTTAAAAGAAGGAAAACATAAATGATATATTTTTTTTTAAGATGGACCTCTCTTTTTCTCCCCAGCAGAGTCGCCAGTTCTGTCATACGGTGAACTGGACCTTTTTTGTGGTTTTAATCGCAATGTCGCGGATAGCAAGAGTCGCCACCGACTTTTCTTTTATCCAATAAGGAAAGGTGGAAAAGAACAGGAAAGACCTCAATAGATTTTGGGTTCGGGAGGTACATTATACAAAGGGAAGGTGTTAGCACCCTTTGTATCCATGGTTATCCATGGGCTCTTAATTACTGGATCACTTATATTTTTGTCTGAGAAGTGTTGGTGAATGGTTTAAAAATGTTTCGAAAAGAGAGTTTAACTTTGTAATGATTCTCGTATGAATGCACACAAAGTATTTATCTCATTTGATTTTGAAAATGGTTTAGAAAAATATAACTCGGTAATGATTCTAGTATGAATGTATACCAAGTGGTGATTTTCTAGGATTTGTAAAGTGTAAAGTGGGAGGGGTGGAAAATGTTTTAGGTTATGATCCAGTAATTGAGAGTTATACCTTCCTGAGGTCGTTATGGGCATTTCCTATCCTTATGAGGGTAAAACTGTCCTTACTATTGAGAAGTAAGTAATCTTACCCTTTGGATGTTTAAGGGTCACCGTAGGGTCATCGATAGGTCATTGAAGGCAACAGCTGTAAGGATACCTTAGCATTCGAAGGGACGATCATCATTTAACCGTAGGCTACACCGAAGGGTCATCGCGGGACAAAATTGTATTTTCGAAGGCAACATCCGAGGGACCATGATTTATTTTATGATGATTTAATCGAAGGGCCATTGCTAAGTGTATCCCCACATTCGCGGGACATGACCATTATACCGTAATACCGTAAGGCAGCAAAGAGAGGTCCAAGATCACTTATTTAAAGGTCATATTTTAAAGTCAATTAAGTAATTAAGTCCATACTAAAATCAATGCATTAAAATTAATACATTAAAATTAATACATTAAAATTAAGACATTAAAATGAACACATTAAAATTAATTAGGCCACTTAGGGCGAGTCTCCACCAGGGTATCCCACAAATAAAGTGGAAGACCTAAACAACAATCTTTTCCTGGGACATATAAACCTTTGCAAAATTCAGCAAACGGGTTAGAATACCAAATCAGGGTGCAATCGAGAGTTGCACCAAAGTAATAGGTAAACAAAGCATGGTTATGATAAAATAGGTCAGATGGGCAAAGATCAAAATAGGACGAAGAACAGCGGCATCCATTACAACAATTCAAAGTATCCAGGCATACTTAAGTCCACATGCAAACCTCAAATATATTTATGAGTTAAATTATGATATCACACGCAAGTTAAGAACATAAAGCGATATCGCATGCAAATTGAGAAAATGAAGCTGTAATAATAATGCAAACCTGTTTGCAATCGAATGGCACCCTTGAGTTGGCGAGCCGGATTGAATTGGACGGAGGTAGCTTTGCGGCCGCCGGCTTTTCCTTCAGGGTTTCCTTTAGAGTTACCCGGGGTAAGTTAAACAGTAGTCTTGTAAAACACAATGCCTAAGCTGTTGGAAAAGTAAATGTGCAAAAGCGAAAACGACCACGGAAAAAGGAATGTGAAAAAGCCCCCCCTTTTAGGTTTTCAAGGTGGCTATTTATATTAGTGTCATTAGGTCATGCATGCTGCCCAAAAAGTCTTCAACGTGCGCATGGATATAGTGGATGCAGGGCCCAACATTCCTCAACGGATCTTCTAGTCTCCGAAGCGTTACCTGCGCCTACACAGTAGGGGAATGGTGTGACGTTCGTCACACCATGTGTGACGCCCGTCACAGGGGTGTGTTGCGTGACGCTTGTCACGCCTTCTGTGACGCCCGTCACAAGGCTGTGTTGCGTGACGCTCGTCACGCCCTCTGTGACGTCCGTCACAGGCACAACATTTGTGTCTTGCGCTTTGGGCTGGGCTTTGCTGTTCGGTTCGTTTTCTTTTCTTTTTGCACCCCTTTTCCTCCGCTTCCAAATAAACCACTTTCATATTATCACTAGGTGAGCGTGCAGCGAGTAGGCCAATTTGGGTCATTCGCGAGCTGGGCCTTTGTTCCTTTAAGTGTCGTAAAGTGAGTCGGAGTGCCCTGAAATGTCTTGAAATATTAATGGGCAAATTTTGGGGTATGACAGAAGGGAATGCAGAATGTCTCCAAGCAAGGTAGGCACAGGGTTATGAGTGAGAAATATCTTAATAGCATTCATATCTACGAATCGGTCTGGATTAGGAAATAACACCAACCCATAGATTAGTAATGCTAGAACGTCTTCGAAAGCATGGACATTCATAACCTATAAGAATTCTCGGGCCTTATTTATCAGAAACTTGGCAAGTAAACCCTTAACTCCACTTCTCGTTACCCAATTGGTTTCAATATCAGACTTTGTCATGTGTAAAGCCGCGGCAACTTCTTCAGACTTCGGAATCTTTTCTAAACCATTGAAAGGTGTTTGATCGAGGATAGGTATCCCAAGCAGCCTGGAGAATTCTTCTAATGTGGGTACCAACTGATAATCTGGGAATGTGAAGCAATGATGTTTAGGATCGAAGAACTGGAATAAAACCCTCATCATATCCTCTTTGAAACCAGTGGGAACCAAATTGAGGAGAGAACCATGTTTCTTGATGAACTGAGCATGATCGGAAAGTTCTGACACTAAATCCTTTAGTTGAGGAAAGATTGCTACAAAATTGATCCGGATGGTCTTCCTGGAAGCCATAACCTGTCTAACAGAGCAAAGCTAAATCCCTAAGTCCTTGAAATGGTTAGTACAATGCTATGATGTTATGATGTTATGATGTTATGATGTTATGTAAAGCACAAGCAAGTCACACAACAACCATTCCTGGGTTTTAAGGCTTGCATGAGTTCCATAGGTAAATACCCTCCCCACTGAAGCTTGGTTGGTTCAACCTGTCCTAGAATAGTAACCGGGTTCTAGAAGGATCTCAAATCATCGACCTTCCTTTAAGTCCACCTCAGTGCAACACCAAGTGGTTGACCGAAGCTTCCCTAAAGTCCAATCTCAAAGAGTGTAGTATCGAGTCTCAACCAACCCCAGTCGGAACCGAAGTCAGTTATCTCACTACTTTCTAATGGCTAGGATGAGTCAATTAGGGTTCTAAAGGTCTGGTTAATGCTTTGATGACACCACGCGGAAGCCAAATTTTTCCTCAAGTAAACATGAGGAACATCAGGACATCCGAAGTGTCACATTAACCGTAGCCATCATTTTGACCATTCCAGTATACGCCGGATAGTCGCGATGATCTATTGCTACTTACCTAAGGTACACTAGATCCGGGTGTAGGATCTTTCACTCAAGCGTAAAATACCCAAGCAATCCCTTAAAAGTAAATCAGACAATTTAACTAAGTGATCTTGTTTTTAAGGTAACCTCTCTTTGGTCCCCAGCAGAGTCGCCAGTTCTATCATACGGTGAACTGACTTTATGTGTTTTGCTTTGGAAAGAAAATGTCGCGGTTAGCAAGAGTCGCCACCGACTTTTCTTTTATCCAATAAGGAAAGGTGGAAAAGAACAGGAAAGACCTTAATTAGATTTTGGGTTCGGGAGGTACATTATACAAAGGGAAGGTGTTAGCACCCTTTGTATCCATGGTTATCCATGGGCTCTTAATTGCTTGATCACTTATGTTTGTCTGGAAAAAGTGGTTGTGATTCATTTAGAAAATGTTTTGAAAAGAGAATTTAACTTTGTAATGATTCTCGTATGAATGTATACAAAGTGGTTATCTCGTTTATTTTTAAAAGTAGTTTAGAAAAATATAACTCGGTAATGATTCTAGTATGAATGTATACCAAGTGGTGATTTTCTAAAAGATGTTTTGAAAAGGTGGGGTGTGAAAAATATTTTAGGTTGTGAGCCAGCAATTAAGAGTTATACCTTCCTAGGGTCTTTATGGGTATTTCCTATCCTTATGAGGGTAAAACTGTCCTTACTATTGAGAAGTAAGTAGTCTTGTCTTTTTGGATTTAAGGGTCATCGTAGGGTCATCGATTGGTCATTGAAGGCAACAGTTGTAAGGATACCTTAGCATTTGAAGGGACACTCATCATTTAACTGTAGACTACACCGAAGGGTCATCGAGGGACAAAATCATATATTCGAAGGAACCATCCGAGGGACTATGATTTATTTTATGATGATTTAATCGAAGGGTCTTTGCTAAGTATATCCCCACATTCGCGGGACATGACCGTAATACCGTAGTCGTAGGGTAACAAAGAGAGGTCCAAGATCACTTATTTAAAGGCAAAGTTTTACAATTAATTAGATAGCCATAATCGATTAAGTAATTAGGTCCACATTAAAATTGATGAAATCAATACATTAAAATCAGCTAGATAATTTAGGATGTATCTCCACATTAAAATTAAGTAATTCAGAATCCATCTCCATAAGGGTATCCCACAAATAAAGTGGAATACTTAGCCGGCCGTTTCTTCGGGAATGTGTAAGCCTTTACACAATTCAGCACACGGGTTAGAACATCGAGATAAAGTACAATTGAAAATTGCACCACAAAATACACACAACAGTCATAAAGTCAGGTCAAATAATGCATAATTATAATAAGTCTTGATTAGATAAACATAAGGCAGAACAGAAAAGAAACAAAACAGCCATTGTCCCGTTCGCTCCTTCTTCGCCTAGCGAAGGCTTAGCGAGTGCTTGCTACAGGCTCGCTTAGCGATGTGCTAGCGAGCTGCTACGGGTTTTGAGTTTGATAGCAACATGATCTCCGGCACCCTGAACTTTATGGCATTTAATTACAGGAATAACATGGACAAACATTCAGGATATTCAGGCATACTTAAATTCACATGTGAAATCAAATTATATATCCGGAAATTTAATCATGATGCCTTATGTATGTAGCGATTACCGATTAAAAGCATAAAACAGTAGTGATGCGCAAACCTGTTTGCAATGGAATTGCAGCTTTGGATTGGCAAATCGGGTCGAATTGGGCGGAGGCAACCGTGGTGCGGATGAGCGGCCTTCAGGGTTTCTTTACTCGGAATTCTCTGAGTTGGTCTCCAGGGTTTCTATGCCAGGGTTTCTGTCCGTCTTCGTCTGTCTTCGTCCCCCCTTTTTCTGACTGAAGCTTGGCTATTTATAATGCTCTTGTTGTGACCTAATGGGCTCAGAATGAAGCCCAAAAATTCTGATATTCGCAAGCTTCGCTAGGCGAGTATTGTAGCGAAGGGTTCGCTAGGCGAAGGATTTGCTCGCCTAGCGAGCAGGCCATCTGTGACCTAATGGGCTCAGAATGAAGCCCAATAATTCTGGTATTCGCAAGCTTCGCTAGGCCAAGGAGTTGCTCGCCTAGCGAGCAAGCTAGTTTGGCCCTTTTTCTGGATTGGGCCTGTTGTGAGCTGGGCTTTTGTTCCTTTAAGGTCAATGCCTTGAAAAATAAGTTGGAGTGCCTTGAAAAATGCCTTGTAATATGAATGGGCAAATTTTGGGGTATGACACTCACTACTCAACAAAATGTATGTTACTTTACATCCATCTCAAGACAAGGAATCCATTACACTTACTTGTCACCATAATGTTGCTAGCCCATACTTCTCTTAATACCAAGGTTTAACTTCCTCCATTCCACTACATACTCTAGAAATCCTTGATGCGAACAATCATCAACTACACGCCCATAACGTCGTCTTAATGAATCTTAATGGTCCCATTGTGCCTTTATCGGGTCGAATTGGGCGGAGGCAACCGTGGTGCGGATGAGCGGCCTTCAGGGTTTCTTTACTCGGAATTCTCTGAGTTGGTCTCCAGGGTTTCTATGCCAGGGTTTCCGTCCGTCTTCGTCTGTCTTCGTCCCCCCTTTTTCTGACTGAAGCTTGGCTATTTATAATGCTCTTGTTATGACCTAATGGGCTCAGAATGAAGCCCAGAAATTCTGATATTCGCAAGCTTCGCTAGGCGAGTATTGTAGCGAAGGGTTCGCTAGGCGAAGGATTTGCTCGCCTAGCGAGCAGGCCATCTGTGACCTAATGGGCTCAGAATGAAGCCCAATAATTCTGGTATTCGCAAGCTTCGCTAGGCCAAGGAGTTGCTCGCCTAGCGAGCAAGCTAGTTTGGCCCTTTTTCTGGATTGGGCCTGTTGTGAGCTGGGCTTTTGTTCCTTTAAGGTCAATGCCTTGAAAAATAAATTGGAGTGCCTTGAAAAATGCCTTGTAATATGAATGGGCAAATTTTGGGGTATGACACTCACTACTCAACAAAATGTATGTTACTTTACATCCATCTCAAGAGAAGGAATCCATTACACTTACTTGTCACCATAATGTTGCTAGCCCATACTTCTCTTAATACCAAGGTTTAACTTCCTCCATTCCACTACATACTCTAGAAATCCTTGATGCGAACAATCATCAACTACACGCCCATAACTTCGTCTTAATGAATCTTAATGGTCCCATTGTGCCTTTATCTAAAATGTTCCCCATTACAACGGTTGTATTGTAACATTCACACTGCTTCCACACTCTATGTTCACTTATCTTCCTATGGTAATTCTCCCAGTTCCAATTGCAAAACCATTCTACTGGAATTCCTTAAACTCGACTTACTTGCTCTTCTCCTCAACCAAATCTCCTACAACCAAAACTCACTGGAGCTTCCATTACTATATAATATGCATTCTCCCCCTCCACACAACTCTTATAATTGATCCTTAGGTAACTCAACATTCCATAATGGTCTCTTACTAACACTGAACCACTGCTGAGATTTTCCAAATCCGATCTCCCTTCTAAGACTGAACATACTTGGTTTATCTTCTAATCTCCATTTTGTCTATACATGTTTCACTTGGAATAGGCAACCATGTCCTCGAGTCTCTCCTTAGACTTCACCACTACCTTAGGCTCCCAACAAAACTGAACGTCCTTATCCCTGAAGTCCTTAACCACTTGTAAGGTACCATTCCAAATATATATACCATGAAGTACTCTTGTTGATTCCCCAAAAGTTTAGGCATGTTTTTGGTTTGATTTTCATTGAAGAAAAATAATTCTTTCGTTGTATTACTAATTTGTTCGCTACATATTGTTTGCTCATATATCCAGATTGAATCAAATACAACTTCAATTGACTCTCTGACCATGGGTTAAGGAAATGGTCATGTATACCCTTCATTTTCCCTTTCTGGTATGATTTGGATTTCTAGTTTGTTTTATTTTATCTCTCTATATATATATTGGTTTGAATCATCTTGATCATGTCCGATTTTGTTGGATTCTTTTAATTTGGTTCCTTTTGGTTTAGTTTATGTTGGACCGAATTAGATCAATTTGATTAGTGGTTCGGTTAAACATGTCAACCATTAAATGTCAGAAGTGGGATTTGAACCCACGCCCTCTCACGAAGACCAAAACTTGAGTCTGGTGCCTTAGACCACTTGGCCATCCTAACTTTCATGACTCTTTGTCACACTATCTTAATATGTCACTAAACACTAATTTCGAGAAAATGAATCCACATGCAGGATTATATCTTTTTAACAACATTGTTTACTTAGTAGTGATCAAGTTATGCTTGGTAATTTGTTTTTACCATAACACCACTACTATCACATTTTATTTTTTCATTTTCGAAGAAAATTTACTCACCTCTTATCTTTTTTTTAAAGTAATTGAGTTAAGTATTCTTACAAAAATCTATCTTGACGAAAACATGTTTATAAATTTTCATTCACAACAGTATTTTGGATACATGTAGAAATACCAATCAAAATATGAAAACTAAGTTGAAATTCTCCTACTCTTACAAAAATAATGAGGTACGTCAATGGCTTACTTCCGAGGATACTCTACCTTGGTCTTTCATGTATATATTATTAAGAAGAAAACGATAACTACTAGTAATCATGTCAAACTCAATATTATAGTTTTGTTGATAACAAAAGAGTCAACTACCTTTATGGAATATAATTCAAACCCAACCATACCCAAATGCAAATGTTTCACTCATTTTATTACTGATAACAAGCTAAGAGCTTCATCCTACTTCACTATATTCCATATCAATCCTCTTATAGGGTTTTGATTCATTCAAGATTTCTCCCGACACATGATCTCGACCAAAAACAACATAACACCATCAAGGAACTTTAAATCATCAACGAGACACCACTTCTAAGGAACTTAAGCAATCTAGAGCGTAACTATGAGTGTCCATACACCTCATAGAGTCACACACAATATTTCACACACATCTAGCGATAACACTTCACTTCGTATCCAAAATCATTCATCTCAATCGTCCCGTCCCATCTTCCATAATCTTAGCTCATGCTCTTACTCATATACAGTCAGAGTTACATGTTTAAGTTTAAGAATAGCTGATTCCCGTTCCTCGTGGGAAGTATAATTCATGAATCCTCCCAATAGGGTAGAGTATCATTGTACACAAAAATACTACTCTCCTGGGGGTCCTCATCCGAAGCCATGAATCCCAGAAATTATTGAATTCCATATTCCGACTAATCAATTTAGACTTTACTAACGCATACAATATACTGAACTAATCCCTTCCAGATCACCACTTAGTAAGTCTCTTCCAACATCACTCCTTAGGGTTTTCATTATCTGTAATAGTGATACACCTAAGAGTTACTCACATCGAATATGGTTCACTAGGTTGGTTTCCCCAAATGTATGACTTCCATGATATCTCTAGAGATGACCAACTACGCACTACACCTTCAGAAATCCCAATTTCAAAACTTCCAATTGTCGCAACTGGTGCGAAAAAACAACCGGCGAGGAAAAAAGAAAACAGAAGAGTCGCCACCGTTCATTATTTATCCCGAAGGAGGGAAAGGAAACGATCGAAGAAAACCTAAAGAGAAGGAAAAGACAAGGTCTCACAACCAAATCTAGGGTTCGGGAGTCGATTATGCAAAGGTAAGGTATTAGCACCCCTACGCATCCGTAGTACCCTACGGGATCCACTCTTGTTGTTCTAGTCTAAAGGGTATAGGTATATCTAAGGTACTATCTGCTAAAAGAAGGTTAAAAGAAAATGAAAATGACTCGCAAGGATGTCGCATCCACTGCCTACGTATCTCATCTGAACATGAGTATCAGAGTCTTCGTAGCTCGGTTACCTATGGGTTAAAGAGAAGGGTGCTCGCTAAGACATCGCGCCGTATGCCTACGTATCTCATCTGGAATGAGAATCAGAGCAAAACGTAGTTCAACTAACTACGGGAATAAGGGTCTCGATTGCAACTAGGGTAAGAGAAAGAGAAGGTCTCGATCACAATGAGGGCGAGAGAAAAGAATCGCCACAAGGGAGAAAGCAAAGATTAGTTGTTAGTCGTCAGTCAAAAACTCTGCAAGACATCACATCTCGTGCCTACGTATCTCATCTGGAATGAGAATCAGAGTTGCCGTAGTTCGACTAACTAGGGGTTAAGGATTGCCATCTGAACATGGACTTACAAAAGAGGACACCAGCTGTGTCAAAGGAAAGTGGGCAATGTGTTCAACGTCCTAGCAGTAGGTGTCGCAGCTCGCTGAATCAAGTCTTAGGCAGTTACCTCTTTGCAATAGAACAGACTGACATGCCACAAGATCGGAGACGCACGGAAGGTCTAAAAAGTGGGGAAGCTCTGCCCTAGAGTTGTCATGCAATGTGGACCTATGTGTTAGGATTTACAAAGGGAATATCTACCTAATGTTAGCATGCAAAGAATAAGGGAATTCTACCTAGGTTATCATACAAAGGGTTCTACCTAATGGGTGCTACCTACGGAACAAGAGTCGACGGATGGAGCAAGGAGAGGAGCCACGGATAAGGGTAGATGGCGATGCCTGGGGCAATCGACTTACAGGTAGATGGTGATGCCTGAAGCAATCGACTTACAAGAGAAATGGTGATGCATGAAGCAATTGACTTACAAAAGGATGGATGAATACGTGTTGGTTCTGTTAAGTTTTGAAAATGATTACTCGATGTTGGATCGAGCTTTTGATCTTATTTTGAAATGATTATCGGATGTTCGTTTTAATTCTTGTATTAGCAGATGAATAAAGAATGAAAGAATAAATATTATACACTTCATGGGAGAGGGGTACATTTGTTATGAATGGGGATGGTTCATGGCAACCAAACAATAAGAATATATGCCTCAATCATCATACAAGTAGGCAACAGTTATCAATAAAATCGGATAAATAAACAAGTGTGTAATCAAACCAAAGAATCAAATAATGGAGCATTAAACAATGCATGGGAGTATGAACATGTTAAACAAACAAGCAATGGTAAGCATGGATGAAAGAAACAAGTGTAACAAATGACAGATGAATCAGACAGATAAAAAAGATGCACACAAAGGTCCACTGAATAATTAAATCAGGAAATGAGGCAAGGACCAAATAAAATCAAGGTAAAAGGCCTCTAATACATGGCATATGAGATGAACAAGGGAGTATCAAAAGATCTCTTCAATTGCCATAAGCAATCCCTAAGTCAAACATCGATCATAAAGAAGTCAACTGAAAATTCGAGTCAACTTAAAAAATATCAAATAAATAGCAAATTAATCAAGAAAATTAAGAAAAATTAAACTAGGTTAGGTGGGGTCAGGACATCATCATCCCCCAAAAATATTTTAAAAATAATGAAAATTGGTGCATAAATTAATTGAAATAAAATAGAAGTCAAAACAAAAGTCAATCAACCAAACTAGGTCAAAATTAAATCCAAAGTAAATTGAAAATGGGAAATAAAATTCCAAGAAAAGGTCAGGTTGACCATGGGACAATGGTCAACCTTCATCCCAAAAATCAAAAGCTAAAAATAATTCTAAGACATAAAAATAAAATCAAGAAAAAAATGTGTGTTAAAATGAACCATTTAGAATAAACAATTAAAATAAAATATTAATATTAAATAAATACGAAAATAAAAATTAAATAAAATTAAATAAGGCATTAAGAAATATGGAAAATATTTTTTGATATTTTTATGAATAAATAAAATATTTTAAAATAATTAAAATCTAAACAGAAAATAAGTGGAAATTAAAATAAGAAAATAAAAGAGATTATTGGTGGGCCTTGAGCGTGGGGTGTGGAAAGCAGATGCGCAGGGCCCAAGATCCAAACCATTATTCAGGCGTGACACAACTAAATAACATTTTTATTTTAAAAAACATGTGAACATTGTATCAATTGGGCAAGGCATTTAAGTGACTAGAAGATAAAACAAGTATGCACGACCAGGATTAAATCATAAGCCTTGGATCCAATGGCTCATAAGATGACACGCGTTCATCTTCTTCCTCACACCAAACCCTAGCCATGTAAACACGAAAATGCAGCACATGCAGTGGATTTTTCCAAACTTCCACTCAATAATACTACCACTATGATGCACCAAATGACATGAAATAAAAACCAAAACTCAAGTATGAAATGTGTAGATTAACATGGTATCCTTGTTTGAGTAAAATGATGGCTTGATCATGGAGAAAAGTTGACCATAAGATGTCAACATGGACACGGGCAAAGGCATAAAATAACAACATAAATCCATATCAATAACACAAGCATATGATTGGCATGATGATGATGATGAGCATGGTAAGCAAGCATAAAAATAGCATGGTGAAAAGTAATGATAGTAAGCATAGATATATTAATACATGGCCATGGAAGATAGAGTAGGATGATTACCTAGTGGAGGTTAGGTCCACTGCCCTTTGGTTATGGAGAGAAATAGAAGAAGATGAGGCTGCCTTTTTTGTGCTTCAAGAACCCTAACTCAAGAGCTTGTTGAGAGAGAATGGAAGCTGACCTTGCCTTTCTTGCCATGAAATTCCAATGCCTCCTTTAGGTTTAGGGTTTGCAGCTTTTAAATAGGGTGAATTAAATGTCCTCATGGGCCTTGAAACAAATGATGTCCATGAGAATAAAAGTGTGAAGTGAGGTGTATTAGGAATGGACACATGAGGTTTGTGTTATTTTGGGCCAAACTTAAGTGAATGGATATCCAATGCATGGCCAAAAGAGGTAGCAAAAAACTTGGGCTGGTTTGCAGCACAACTTGGCAAGCAATAAATCCATTCCAAGGTGGTGACTTTATGGTCATGTAACTTGATGATCAAGTCACCAAATGATGAAATAATGCAAACAGTAGCAAGATATCGTGGAGCTTATCATCTTTCATGTTGAGCACAAGTTGAAATGATGAATGGAAGAAGGTGAAAAATGGCCCTCAAGTTCAGGTCTCACCATGCAAAACTGATTGGGCCAGTTTGGCCTAAATGCTGCCTAAAAAATCAAGTCATGATGCCAACTTTAGATGAATGCATCTCTCAAACCATAGATCCAAATGAGATGATTCTAAAAGGATGTGAAAGAGGACATGGCTAGGTATAATTGTTGTGAAGAAAACATTTTCAAATGATGCCTAGAAATGCAAGAAAACTGGCCAAGAAGTCTTGACAAACTTTGAAGATTTTGAGACTTAGAAATTTTTCTAAGTGTCCTCGAAAAATGTTTCACTTTGACTAAGCATAACTTTCTCAATCTTGATCTAAATGGAGCAAACTTTATATTTCTAGAAAGCTTGGAACAATAGGAACAACTTTCGTGTTGGAGAAATGTTCAAATGGAGCTTTTATCCTGATGGAAAATAGGCTTAAAGTGAGTGCAACAATCATGAAAACTTGCCCTAAATGGAAAGTCAACCATTTCCAAATTAAGTAACTTTTCCAATTCATGATTAAATGATGAATCCATGATCCAACCTTGATCAAATTTCACATGTTGGCTCCCCTAGGCATGAATTTCGAGATTCCACTCTCAAAAAGTCAGGAGTTGACTTTTCTGGCCCCACAATTGACTTTTCCCAAACTGTCTGATTCCCGATTCCAATGATCAATTGAAGCACCTCTAGCTCAAATAAAGAGCTGATTTTTTGTATGTAGACCCTTGTGGATATATGGAGGGCCATGGAAAAGAGTTTCACCCAAAGAATCAGAAATAAACTGATTTTATACCAAACCCTAATTTTAGGGCAAAATTGATCGGGAACTGATTGCACTGCTTACCAATGGATCTTTCTGAGATAATTGTGAGTCTTCCTAGGCTAAGATGCCTCTCTAATCATGACATGGATGAGCCCCTCTACTTCCAACCAAACATTGCCTGTTGCAGGTAGCCATGAAACCCTAATTTCTGATTAAATCCAAATGCACACTCTGATAGCTCTGAATCCTTCACTGATGGACTGAGGACCATAATAAGATACCTGGAGCCCCCCTGAGACCCTTGAGACTTGTATATTTAGAGAATGAAGTCCAATTCTCAATCTTGCTTTGTGTGGGCTCCTTCTGTTAAGGAGTGATCATTCAAAACCTGATTTCCAAGTCACTAATGCAGTATGCAATGAGTATGACCTAGTATGATGCTAATAAAGTGTAAAACATAACCCCCTGCTTCCAAGAAATATGAAGGGTAAATTTTGGGGTATTACAGCTGCCCCCATTCAATCAACTGGAAACCCGAAATGAAGATAGCAACGGCTTTCGCAATTTCGAGGTATCAAGAGATTGAATACAATAAAAGCCTGAAAATTTACACTGAAGTAAAAAATGAAGTAATAATGCCTGTCAGGATCGGCAAAGAGGTGGTCTTGAAAAAGAATTTGTCTGGTACGGTAAGAGTCGGTCTGAACACAGAAAAAAAGAATGTTAGCCTGAATACCAAAATAAATGGTAACACATAAATAACCATGGCCTGAATGCCGCTCATCAATCGGAATACTGGAAATGACTTCGATCTGAGCATCAGAAGATACTGGATTATCAAACATCGGTCTGAACACCGGGAAACTGGCCTGAGCGCCACTTCGGTCTGAATACCGGAAAACTGGCTTGAATGCCACAAATTGCGTCGACCTGAACGTCGGAAACTTATTCGACCTGAACATCGGAAAACTGGCCTGAATGCCACTTCGGTCTGAATACCGGAAATTGGCTTGAATGCCACAAGTTACGTCGACCTGAATGTCAGAAACTTCTTCGATCTGAACATCGAAAAACTGGCCTGAATGCCACTTCGGTCTGAATACCGGAGACTGGCCTGAATGCCACAAGTTGCATCGGCCTGAATGTCAAAAACTTCTTCGATCTGAACATTAGAAAACTGGCATGAATGCCACAAGTTGCTTCGACCTGAGCGTCGGAAACTTCTTGGATCTGAACATCGGAAAATTGGCCTGAATGCCACTTCGGTCTGAATACCGGAAAACTGGCCTGAATGCCACTTCAGTCTGAATACCGGAAAACTGGCCTGAATGCCACTTCGGTCTGAATACCGGAAACTGGCCTGAATGCCACTTCGGTCTGAATACCGGAAAACTGGCCTGAATGCCACTTCGGTCTGAATACCAGAAAACTGGCTTGAATGCCACAAGTTGCATCGACTTGAACGTCGGAAACTTCTTCGACCTGAACATCGGAAAACTGGCCTGAATGCTACTTCGATCTGAATACCAGAAACTTTCATGCCTGTCAGCATCGGCAGAAATAGGGAAAATGATAATTGAGGCGGCGCGTGGGCCAACGACCCCTGCTGGGCATAATAAAGGATAAGTCATGAACAAACTTCAGTCTGAGTACTGGAAACAAACTTCTGTCTTATCACTTGGGATACCGAGAGTGTCTTATGCTTTACATGCGTATGTTTGAATTTTTCAATGGCGTAATGCTCCATGAAAATGGAAATGCTACGCGATTTGGGAGGATGCAATGCGATATGATTCTACATGCAAGGATGTAAAATGCTAGGTTAGAGAGAACGTCAAGCCGAGGCAAGGAATTCCGCTGGGGAAAAGATCACAATCTTCTAGACCCTGGCAATGCTGTTGGAGATACACAACACAATGAACTCTGTGGGGAAATAATCAGCCACCCGATGTTCTGGCCATAACAAAATACCGAGACTCTGACTGGGGAGAGAATGGCACTGAAAGCTTGCTGCTGAGGAAAGCGACAGTGGTTCTGGCAACCATAATCTGTGAGAGAGACGACTCAGCCGGGGAAGCAAACACCGATATGGTACCGAGATTCCGCTTCAAGGAAAGAGACCAATGGATCTAGCGTCGAGATCATCGATCTGGCATTGAACTCTGAGGAGTAGCCGCTTCTGCTGGGAAGATAAAGTCTGGCACTGTCAACTCCGCTGGGGATATACAGTCTGACACTGTCGACTCCGCTGGGGATATACAGTCTGGCACTGTCAACTCTACTGGTGAATGTATAGTCTGGAACTGTCAACTCTACTGGGGAGTGTATAGCCTGAAACAAATGCTTGGGGAAGTACAATAGTGAGAGCCTGCTGGGGAATAAGAATCCAATGCTTGGACCAACTTTGCAGGGATAGGATACCAAATACCAACTGTTGAAGAAAAACAATCACGATCATATGCTGGGAACCTCAAGGAAATGCCCTGAGTGTACCTGTCCTGAATAGACGATCCAAATCACTTAAAATTTACAGCAATTTTAAATGTTTATTAAGCATGTACCTGTAAAGCTCTTATGTTTCATGATGCAATGTTTATCAAAAATTCGGATGTCATTTTTGCAAACAAAACAGTAAAATGAAAATGAGAACAAAGATATACTGAATAACATGATTTTATTGATTGAATGGCCTCTGAATAGGCATTTACATCAGGAAGAAATCCCTGGAAAGAGGTAATTGCACAAAAGATAAAAACAGAAGTTAATCTAATGGCAATGTGAAATGGATTTCTATCGGGTTCCAATTCTGCTATGACTCGCTCGTCTTCAAGATCCTCCAAATGATCAGCTTTCTGAAAAAAGTGATTGGATTGTTTCCTATCCTTCGAAAGTTTCCAATTATTGACACGAGATGAGATTTAGAACTACTCAGAACGCAGTCATTCGCTTAATCCCTAACTTTTGCCTGGATCGCCCTTTCGGGTTTTCAATCCACCGGGATACCCATTTTTGCATAAGTCGCCTTTTCAGGTTTTCAACTTACCGGGTGTACAATCTTTTCATCCCTAATTTTTGCCCGAACCTTTTTCCATTTTCTTAGTTCGCCGGGATGCCCATTTTTTGCCTGGACTATTCTTTTTATTGTCCAGCGGGTCTATTTTATGCGAAGTATTTTTTAACTGCGTCTGAGTTCACATGGGAAGTGAAGTCTTCACCATCCATAGTTGCAAGCATTAAGGCCCCACCATCAAAAATCTTAGTGACAATATATGGCCCATCATAGTTAGGAGTCCACTTGCCCTTGTGATCTGTCTGAGGAGGAAGGATCATTTTCAACACTAAATCTCCGACTTGGAAGCATCGAGGATGCACTTTCTGATCAAAGGCTCTCTTCATCCGACTTTGATATAACTGCCCATGACAAATGACTGCCATTCTCTTCTCTTCGATAAGACTCAACTCATTGAACCTTGTCTGAATCCATTCCGCTTCGTCTAACTTGACATCCATCAGGACTCTTAGAGAAGGAATCTCCACTTCAACAGGTAGGACTGCTTCCATACCATACACAAGGGAGTAAGGGGTTGCCCCGGTCGACGCACGTATTGAAGTACGGTACGCATGCAAGGCGAAGGGTAGCATCTCATGCCAATCTCTATACGTAACGACCATCTTCTGCACAATCTTCTTTATGTTCTTATTTGCTGCCTCAATAACATCGTTCATCTTAGGACGATAAGGGGAAGAATTGTGATGTTGAATGTTGAAGTTCTTGTATAACTCCTTCATCATTTTGTTATTGAGATTAGAACCATTATCAGTGATGATTCTTTCAGGAATCCCATAACGACAAATGATTTCTTTCTTAATGAATCGGGCAACCACATGTCTGGTGACCTTCGCAAATGACGTTGCTTCGACCCACTTGGTGAAATAGTCGATGGCAACGAGGATGAAGCGATGCCCATTGGAAGTAGTCGGCT
Organism: Lathyrus oleraceus; assembly: GCF_024323335.1. NCBI lineage: Eukaryota > Viridiplantae > Streptophyta > Magnoliopsida > Fabales > Fabaceae > Lathyrus > Lathyrus oleraceus. Next base: position 271,843 of record NW_026112400.1, read on the forward strand.
TAATCTTTCCAATCATATCAATGCCCCATATAGCAAACGGCCACGACGAAGACATCACATTTAGAGGATTTGGAGGCACATGCACCTTATCAGCATAAATCTGGAATTTATGACACTTCCGAGCATATTTGAAACAATCAAATTCCATATTCATCCAGTAATAACCCGCTCTCAACAATTTCTTAGCCATTGCGTGTCCGCCGGCATGAGTACCGAAGGAGCCTTCATGAACTTCCTGCATTAACATGTCCGCTTCGTGTCTATCCACGCATCTGAGCAAAACCATGTCGAAGTTCCTCTAATACAGCACATCGTCTTTGTTCAAGAAGAAACTGCCTGTAAATCTTCTCAAAGTTTTTCTATCATTGTTGGATGCCCCTGCAGGGTACTCTTGATTCTTCAGAAAGCACTTGATGTCGTGATACCAGGGCTTGTCATCAACTACCAGTTCAGCAGCAAACACATACGCGGCCCTATCAAGGCGCATAACATCAATCTTGGGAGCATAACTCCACCGAATCACTTTGATCATGGAGGATAGAGTAGCAAGAGCATATGCCATCTGATTCTCATCACGAGGTATATGATACAACTTTACTATTGTGAAAAGAGTCAACAGTCTTCTCGTGTAATCTCTATAAGGGACCAGATTAGGCTGGAGAGTATTCCAATCACCATTCACTTGATTGATCACTAGAGCTGAATCTCCGAAGATGTCCAGAGTCTTGATTCTTAAATCAATGGCTTGCTAAATACCAAAGATACAAGCTTCATACTCAGCTTCATTATTGGTGCACTCAAAAGTCAGACGAGCGGTGAAAGGCATGTGGGCACCTTTCGGAGTAGTAATGACAGCACCAATTCCACTTCCTTTGGCATTGACGGCCCCATCAAACATTAAAGTCCACTTTTCATCTGGGTCAGGTCCCTCCTCAACAACTGGCTCTTCACAATCTTTCATCTTGAGGAACATGATGTCTTCGTCCGGAAAATCAAATTTCATCGGCTCATAATCATCAATCGGCTATTGAGCAAGATAGTCTGACAGAATACTCCCTTTGATGGCTTTCTGGGATGTATACTGGATGTCGTACTCTGTTATTACCATTTGCCAACGAGAAACCCTTCCGGTGAGAGCTTGCTTCTCAAATATATACTTGACTGGATCCATCTTGGAGATCAATAAGGTTGAGTGAGTCAACATGTATTGTCTCAATCGCTTAGCAGCCCATGCAAGTGCACACATGTCTTTTCAAGCATTGAGTATCTCGACTCGCAATCTGTAAATTTTTTACTCAGGTAGTAGATGGCATGCTCTTTCCTACCTGTCTCATCGTGTTGACCGAGAACACAACCCATGGAATTGTCAAGTACTGTCAAATACATAATCAGCGGTCTCCCTGGGACTGGAGGCATAAGGATTGGAGGATTCTGCAAATACTCTTTTATTTTTTCGAAAGCCCTTTTGCAATCATCATTCCACCTGATAGCTTGATCTTTTCTTAACAATTTGAATATTGGCTCACACGTGGCCGTTAGGTGAGAGATGAACCTTGCAATGTAGTTCAACCTCCCTAAGAAACCACGGACTTTTTTTTCGGTTCTTGGCTCAGGCATTTCTTGTATCGCTTTCACTTTGGTAGGATCCACCTCAATCCCTTTTCCACTAACAACAAAGCCCAGCAGTTTTCCAGATCTCACATCGAAAGTACACTTGTTCGGATTAAGCCTTAACTTGAATTTCCTCAAACGCTCAAACAGTTTCTACAAATTCACCAAATGTTCTTCTTCCGTCTGAGATTTGGCAATCATATCATCAACATAAACTTCGATTTCATGATGAATCATATCATGGAAAAGAGTTACCATAGCTCGTTGATATGTTGCCCTAACATTTTTCAGACCAAACGGCATCACCTTGTAGCAATAGGTGCCCCATGGGGTTATGAAAGTTGTCTTCTCCATGTCTTCTGGTGCCATCTTAATTTGATTATAGCTAGAAAAGCCATCCATGAAGGAGAATACCGAGAACCGAGCCGTGTTATCCACCAAAACGTCGATGTGAGGTAATGGGAAATCATCTTTAGGACTAGCTCTGTTCAGATCCCGGTAGTCAACACACATCCATACCTTTCCATCCTTCTTAGGTACTGGAACGATATTTGCAACCCATGGCGGATAATTTGTAACCGCTAGAAACCCTGCATCCAACTGTTTTTGCACTTCTTCCTTTATCTTGACGACCATCTCTAGTCTTGTTCTTCTGAGCTTTTATTTGACCGGAGGACAACCTTCTTTGAGAGGCAAACGGTGTACTACAATGTTTGTGTCAAGCCCTGGCATGTCCTGATAAGACCAAGCGAAGATGTCAACATACTCTTGCAGCAATTCAATCAGCCCCTTCTTCATATTATCTTCCAAAACAACCCCTATCTCGATTTCTCTCTTGACGTCCTCAGTGCCGAGATTAATCACTTCAATAGACTCTTGATGCGGTTGAATGACCCTTTCCTCCTGTTTTAACAACCTAGCAAGTTCTTCAGGGAGTTCACAGTCTTCATTACCCTCTTCTTTAGCTTGAAAGATTGGATTTTCAAAGTCGAAGCGAGCCATAGCAGAACTGTTATCAATAGGATCCGGTGACGTGCATCTGCATGAGTGATGGTATGTGCTTATGAGTGTGAACAAGGAGTGAAAACTAAACAAAACATTGCCAAAATATATTTTTTTGATTTTTTGAAAACTGCAAAAATAGAAAGACAGTGAACAAAATATTTGAATGCAAAAAGACGTCCTTTATTTATGATAAAAAATGCATGTATCCACATAGATGAGCCCTACAATGAGTCATTACGCCTTGGGCGGACCGTAAGACTTGGATATGCACAAACAAACAAAGAAAATTACTCTTCAAGAAGAGTGACTTGGATAATCTCTTCAGAAGACCAGTTGCGGAGAACTTCACCTGGGACCCTCGGACGCACCCAGTTGTCAATGTCGCAATCACTATCCTCATCTTCTTTGTTGATTGCAGAGATCTGGCCATATTGAATGATGCCAGCACTGGAGAAAGTAATCGGCCCCTGACGAGTCTGAGGCGTTGAAGTTGTAGAAGTCAATGCTGGCTGATACCAAATCCCAAACTTGTCTTCCTTCATAAGTAAATCCAACAGACGTCCGCAAGAGGGAGAAACATCTGAATTTACCAAGGCCTGTGCCTGCTTGAAGGACGAAATAGAGGCACCTGCTTCAACCTCTTCCATTGGAGCTGCATCCTTGACTTGAACTGCCTCAAAGGCCTGACACAGGGTCTCATGAATCTCACCTTCTACCTCTACATACTTGAATGTAGACAGGTGACTGACTAGAATATCCTCCTCACCACAGACAGTGATAATTCTTCCGTTGACCGGGAACTTGATCTTCTGATGCAAGGTCGAGGAGACTGCCCCAGCATTGTGGATCCAAGGATGACCCAGCAAGCAGCTATACGAAGGACTGATATCCATCACATAGAAGACGGTGTTGAAGGTTTGTGATCCAATCTGAATCGACAATTCTACCTCTCCGAACACCGACCTCTTAGAACCATCGAAGGCTCTCACCACAAGATCGAAAGGCTTCAAGATCAAACCTTCTACATCTAACCTTGACAGGGCTCTCTTGGGTAGCACATTAAGAGAGGAACCTGTATCCACCAGAACATGGGATAGCATAGTGTCTTTACACTCCATCGAAAAGTGCAAAGCCTTGTTATGATCGCGTCCAGCTGGCGTCAAGTCAGAATCAGTAAAACCCAACCCGTTGCTTGCATGAACATTTGCAACGATCCCTTCTATTTGGTTCACTGAGATCTCCTGAGGCACATATGCAGCATTAAGGACCTTCAGAACTGCCTCCCTGTCTGCCTCCGAGCACAGCAGGAGTGAGAGAATAGATATCTTAGACGGCGTCTGAATCAACTGATCGACTACCTTGTAGTCGCTTTTCTTTATAATTCTCAAAAGCTCGCCCACATCCTTCGCGAAAGCAGGCTCAGAGCCAGCCTGTGGTGCAGAGGTACCCTCATTCGCAACTTGCTTGCCTTTAGCCTTCGCCACGGCATCAACACTATCAGGTCGGGTAACCGGCGGTGAGAACAGTCTACCACTTCTGGTGAATTGCCCGATTCCACCAACATTGTCCACTGCGGGATCTTTTACCTCAACTCCAGGTTCAGACTTCTGATCTTGCACCTCTTCTACTTTCAGTGGCTGCTCCACTCCATGATCATGCGTGTACGCACTCCCCCCGTAATGCCAAGGAATGGCCCTTTTGCTGGTGAAAGGTAAAGGACCAGGGGTCGTGATGGTCATAGTGGATTGATGCGGTCGCACTGGTAATATCGGTTGCGCTACTGACACACTGATCTGAGCGGTCGGGTAGAAAATGGTGATAGTGGCAACGTCACAGTCATACTCAGAAATCTTATTCATTGAAATACAAACATCCGAAACATCGGAATCAAGTTCAAGAATTACATCAGAATCAACCATAATGTTCGGAATATCAGCAACAACATCAGAAAAATTAACTACATCCTCAGGAATTACAAAATCAGCAGGAACAACATTTGTAAATTCTTCAGCATCTTCAGGAAAGAGAGGATCAACATCTGCATTCTCAACAACCCCTTCAACAACCCCTTCAACAGACCTTTGGGCAGATAGGTCTTCAGCTTGGAGGATACCATCGTCAAGCAAGGCCTGGATACCCTATTGCAGCTTCACACAACCCCACCCTGTGTAACATAACCCAAACAATCGCTCCCACAATCGGGGAAAACATTTGCCTTTAGCAAGTATTCTTTGATTTCTAACAACGGAGTCTTCAGCTTCAACACCTCCTTGACTAATTTGAATTCTCCTTCAACCATGTTAACATTTGCTCTACCATGCTACGACATAGGATTGTTGACAACATTAGGAGCCAACGCAAAGTTAATGGCCTTTGAGTCGATAAGGTCCTGAACAACGTGCTTAAAAGCTTTGCAGTTCTCAATAGTGTGACCAGGTGCCCTAGAGTGGAACTCACACCTAGCATTGGCGTCATAACCCATTGGAAGCCTGCCAATAGGAGGAGCCAAAGTGCGTAACTGCACAACTTGCAACTGCTGAAGGTTGGGAAGCAATTGGGCGTACGACATCGGAAGAGTGTCGAAACACCTATCCATCATCCTCTGTCTCTGTTGATAAGCAGGTATGTTACCCAGTTGTTGTTGGTCTTGTTGACGTTGAGGTTGTTGTTGTTGCACTGGTGCTACAGCCGGAATGGTCGCAGCTGCAACATAGGGTTGCTGATGGTAATTCTAAAAACTGCTCCTTCAGTTACCTCTGCTCTGATAAGAAGACACATCATTTGCATCCCCTTCTCTCCTCTTCTGTCCTCCTAAGAACGATTTCTTTGACCCCGAAGACGATCCAACCCCATTTTGGATCTTACACGTCTTCAAGTAGTTCTCCACCCTCTCACCGGTAGAGACCACATCAGCAAAATTCGAGGCGTTGCAACCCACCAGACGCTCCAAATAAGGTCCAGGCAGTGTGTTCATAAACATGTTGGCCATCTCTTTTTCCAACATCGGAGGCTGAACACGGGAAGCCATCTCTCTCCAGCGTTGAGCATACTCTTTGAAGCACTCGTTGCTCTTGAGGGACAGATTCTGGAGCTGCGTCCTGTCAGGTGCCATGTCTGTGTTGTACTGATATTGCTTCACAAAGGCCTCATCCAAGTCTCTCCAGCATCGAATATGGGCTTTGTCTAGCCTCATATACCACTACAAGAATGCCCCAACTAGGCTGTCCTGGAAGAAGTACATGAGCAGCTTCTCATCATCAGAATACGCAACCATCTTGCGGAAGTAAGCTTGCACGTGGGTCTTCGGGCAAGAGTTGCCATTGTATTTATCAAAAACTGGGACTCTGAACTTTGGTGGAACTCTCACACCTGGGACCAACCCCAAGTCATCAACATCCACACCAAGAGCATTCTTCCCTTCCACAGCTTTCAACCTCTCTTCCAGTCTCCGAAACATAGGGTCCATACCATGGCCCATGCCAAAGTCGTCCTGAAGCAGGGCGAACTGATCTTCCTGATCGTCATGGATGGGTTGTTGATCAAGGCTGACATGTGGGATCGGGATAGGCTCCGGTCCATTGGGTCCATTAGCCTCTCCAGCTGGAGGATCGGCCACAACCTTCGATTGAGTAGTAGGGGGATTCCTCTGTACCAACAATCTAAGCTCCTGCTGTCCCTGAGCCACTCCTTGGACCACTTCCATGAACTGATTCATGCGAATCCTCATATCATCGAGCTCTGCTTGTAGACCTTCCATTTCTCTTTGTTAATTTCTTCGGGTACCGTATCGGTGAATGCCTGAGTCAGCTATCCTGCTAGTGGAATACCAAACAAACTGAGAACACTGCGGCGATACCTGTTATGCAAGACATGCTAGTGAATATGCAAATGCAATGACATGTTCATCAATTCCAAAGGGTATTCTAACCCCTTGATTCCAGTCTCTCAATAGATAAACAGTGTAAGAAAACCCCGACTAGAATCAAGAAGAAGATATAAACTCATGGGAATAGATAAACATGTGTTAAATGATATGAATGCGAAATGATGTGATGCAATGCAGTGACATGGGAATCAGGATTACTGCATCTGCTTGAACAACTATCAGGGCGCACTGTCTGAAGAGAAAACCACTGAGGAATATATAAGAGATCAAAGCTCTGCTCCAACAAGAATACCAGAAAACCGGGTTGGTTGAAGGTTAAGGTTTCCTGAATTTAGCCCGCCTCTCACTGGTAGGTTCTAAGAACAGAAGTTTGTCAGCTTCTAACCCTTCAGTCGAGAATAATACGTTTACCACTGAAGGTTTGGCATTATTACGAGACAAAAATACCTCCACTGACTCCCCTCAGTAGGACATCCTAAAAGCAAGTTCCCAGCCTCGGGGTCCTCGGATTGTGCAAGGAGAATGCGCCCACCAGAGCTAACATAACCGCGTCTCGGAGGAGAGGCCTCGATTGAGTCCTCGAGAGATGGTCACCAGAGTCGACAATTTCTAAAGGAACATCGTGTCGTTACGGAACACCCATAAGACAGAATATATCCAAGAGAAACCTCGTCTGGGTGTGGGTCTTCATGAACGACTTAACGTAGCAACATGCTATGCAAGCCTCATGACTATCCACTCTAAAACCTGTGTGTACGCTCAAGCCTGGGTAGTGGGCTTATCTCTCATAGAACAACCCATCCCAACAAACAACCAACCCCACAGAGCCGACAGATACAACAATGATATGCACACAATGCAATAAGCTAAAGCAGATAAATGCTGAAAGTAAATAACTGTACAAAAGAATAAACACCCAACAAACAAGAAACTCACAAAAGCTAGGAGGGACTCGCATAGGGAAACCGGATCCCCAGCAGAGTCGCCAGCTGTCGCAACTGGTGCGAAAAAACAACCGGCGAGGAAAAAAGAAAACAGAAGAGTCGCCACCATTCGTTATTTATCCCGAATAAGGGAAAGGAAACGATCGAAGAAAACCTAAAGAGAAGGAAAAGACAAGGTCTCACAACCAAATCTAGGGTTCGGGAGTCGATTATGTGAAGGGAAGGTATTAGCACCCCTACGCATCCGTAGTACTCTACGGGATCCACTCTTGTTGTTCTAGTCTAAAGGGTGTAGGTATATATAAGGTACTATCTGCTAAAAGAAGGTTAAAAGAAAATGAAAATGACTCGCAAGGATGTCGCATCCACTGCCTACGTATCTCATCTGAACATGAGAATCAGAGTCTTCGTAGCTCGGCTACCTATGGGTTAAAGAGAAGGGTGCTCGCTAAGACATCGCGTCTTATGCCTACGTATCTCATCTGGAATGAGAATCAGAGCAAAACGTAGTTCAACTAACTACGGGAACAAGGGTCTCGATTGCAACTAGGGCAAGAGAAAGGGAAGGTCTCAATCGCAACGAGGGCGAGAGAAAAGAATCGCCACGAGGGCGAAAGCAAAGATTAGTTGTTAGTTGTCAGTCAAAAACTCGGCAAGACATCGCATCTCGTGCCTACGTATCTCATCTGGAATGAGAATCAGAGTTGCCGTAGTTCGACTAACTAGGGGTTAAGGATTGCCATCTGAACATGGACTTACAAAAGAGGACACCAGCTGTGTCAAAGGAAAGTGGGCAATGTGTTCAACGTCCTAATAGTAGGTGTCGCAACTCGCTGAATCGAGTCTTAGGCAGTTACCTCTTTGCAATAGAACAGACTGACATGCCACAAGATCAGAGACGCACGGAAGGTCTAAAAAATGGGGAAGCTCTGCCCTAGAGTTGTCATGCAATGTGGACCTATGTGTTAGGATTTACAAAGGGAATATCTACCTAATGTTAGCATGCAAAGAATAAGGTAATTCTACCTAGGTTATCATACAAAGGGTTTTACCTAATGGGTGCTACCTACGGAACAAGAGTCGACGGATGGAGCAAGGAGAGGAGCCACGGATAAGGGTAGATGGCGATGCCTGGGGAAATCGACTTACAGGTAGATGGCGATGCCTGAAGCAATCGACTTACAAGAGAAATGGCGATGCGTGAAGCAATCGACTTACAAAAGGATGGATGAATACGTGCTGGTTCTGTTAAGTTTTGAAAATGATTACTCGACGTTGGATCGAGCTTTTGATCTTATTTTGAAATGATTATCGGATGTTCGTTTTAATTCTTGTATTAACAGATGAATAAAGAATGAAAGAATAAATATTATACACTTCATGGGAGAGGGGTACATTCGTTATGAATGGGGATGGTTCATGGCAACCAAACAATAAGAATATATGCCTCAATCATCATACAAGTAGGCAACAATTATCAATCAAATCGGATAAATAAACAAGTGTGTAATCAAACCAAAGAATCAAATAATGGAGCATTAAACAATGCATGGGAGTATGAACATGTTAAAAAAACAAGCAATGGTAAGCATGGATGAAAGAAACAAGTGTAGACAAAAGACAGATGAATCAGACAGATAAAAAAGATGCACACAAAGGTCCACTGAATAATTAAATCAGGAAATGAGGCAAGGACCAAATAAAATCAAGTTAAAAGGCCTCTAATACATGGTGTATGAGATGAACAAGGGAGGATCAAAAGATCTCTTCAATTGCCATAAGCAATCCCTAAGTCAAACATCGATCATAAAGAAGTCAACTGAAAATTCGAGTCAACTTAAAAAATATCAAATAAATAGCAAATTAATCAAGAAAATCGTGAAAAATTAAACTAAGTTAGGTGGGGTCAGGACATCATCATCCCCCAAAAAGATTTTAAAAATAATGAAAATTGGTGCATAAATTAATTGAAATAATATAGAAGTCAAAACAAAAGTCAATCAACCAAACTAGGTCAAAAATAAATCCAAAGTAAATTGAAAATGGGAAATAAAATTCCAAGAAAAGGTCAGGTTGACCATGGGACAATGGTCAACCTTCATCCCAAAAATCAAAAGCTAAAAATAATTCTAAGACATAAAAATAAAATCAAGAAAAAAATGTGTGTTAAAATGAACCATTTAGAATAAACAATTAAAATAAAATATTAATATTAAATAAATACGAAAATAAAAATTAAATAAAATTAAATAAGGCATTAAGAAATATGGAATATATTTTTTTATATTTTTATGAATAAAGAAAATATTTTAAAATAATTAAAATCTAAAAAGAAAATAAGTGGAAATTAAAATAAGAAAATAAAAGAGATTGTTGGTGGGCCTTGAGCGTGGGGTGTGGAAAGCAGATGCGCAGGGCCCAAGATCCAAACCATTATTCAGGCGTGATACAACTAAATAACATTTTTATTTTAAAAAACATGTGAACATTGTATCAATTGGGCAAGGCATTTAAGTGACTAGAAGACAAAACAAGTATGCATGGTCAGGATTAAATCATAAGCCTTGGATCCAATGGCTCATAAGATGACACGCGTTCATCTTCTTCCTCACACCAAACCCTAGCCATGTAAACACGAAAATGCAGCACATGCAGTGGATTTTTCCAAACTTCCACTCAATAATACTACCACTATGATGCACCAAATGACATGAAATAAAAACCAAAACTCAAGTATGAAATGTGTAGATTAACATGGTATCCTTGTTTGAGTAAAATGATGGCTTGATCATGGAGAAAAGTTGACCATAAGATGTCAACATGGACACGGGCAAAGGCATAAAATAACAACATAAATCCATATCAATAACACAAGCATATGATTGGCATGATGATGATGATGAGCATGGTAAGCAAGCATAAAAATAGCATGGTGAAAAGTAATGATAGTAAGCATAGATATATTAATACATGGCCATGGAAGATAGAGTAGGATGATTACCTAGTGGAGGTTAGGTCCACTGCCCTTTGGTTATGGAGAGAAATAGAAGAAGATGAGGCTGCCTTTTTTGTGCTTCAAGAACCCTAACTCAAGAGCTTGTTGAGAGAGAATGGAAGCTGACCTTGCCTTTCTTGCCATGAAATTCCAATGCCTCCTTTAGGTTTAGGGTTTGCAGCTTTTAAATAGGGTGAATTAAATGTCCTCATGGGCCTTGAAACAAATGATGTCCATGAGAATAAAAGTGTAAAGTGAGGTGTATTAGGAATGGACACATAAGGTTTGTGTTATTTTGGGCCAAACTTAAGTGAATGGATATCCAATGCATGGCCAAAAGAGGTAGCAAAAAACGTGGGCTGGTTTGCAGCACAACTTGGCAAGCAAGAAATCCATTCCAAGGTGGTGACTTTATGGTCATGTAACTTGATGATCAAGTCACCAAATGATGAAATAATGCAAACAGTAGCAAGATATCATGGAGCTTAGAATCTTTCATGTTGAGCACAAGTTGAAATGATGAATGGAAGAAGGTGAAAAATGGCCCTCAAGTTCAGGTCTCACCATGCAAAACTGATTGGGCCAGTTTGGCCTAAATGCTGCCTAAAAAATCAAGTCATGATGCCAACTTTAGATGAATGCATCTCTCACACCATAGATCCAAATGAGATGATTCCAAAAGAATGTGAAAGAGGACATGGCAAGGTATAATTGTTGTGAATAAAACATTTTCAAATGATGCCTTGAAATGCAAGAAAACTGGCCAAGAAGTCTTGACAAACTTTGAAGATTTTGAGACTTAGAAAATTTTCTAAGTGTCCTAGAAAAATGTCTCACTTTGACTAAGCATAACTTTCTCAATCTTGATACAAATGGAGCAAACTTTATATTTCTAGAAAGCTTGGAACAAGAGGAACAACTTTCATGTTGGAGAAAGTTTCAAATGGAGCTTTTATCCTGATGGAAAATGGGCTTAAAGTGTGTGCAACAATCATGAAAACTTGCCCTAAATGGAAAGTCAACCATTTCCAAATTAAGTAACTTTTCCAATTCCTGATTAAATGACGAATCCATGATCCAACCTTGATCGAATTTCACAAGTAGGCTCCCCTAGGCATGAATTTCGAGATTCCACTCTCAAAAAGTCAGGAGTTGACTTTTCTGGCCCCACAATTGACTTTTCCCAAACTGTCTGATTCCCGATTCCAATGATCAATTCAAGCACCTCTAGCTCAAATAAAGAGATGATTTTTTGTATGTAGACCCTTGTGGACATATGGAGGGCCATGGAAAAGAGTTTCACCCAAAGAATCAGAAATAAACTAATTTTATACCAAACCCTAATTTTAGGGCAAAATTGATCGGGAACTGATTGCACTGCTTGCCAACGGATCTTTCTGAGATAATTGTGAGTCTTCCTAGGACAAGATGCCTCTCTAATCATGACATGGATGAGCCCCTCTACTTCTAACCAAACATTTCCTGTTGCAGGTAGCCATGTGTCGCAACGCGAAAAACAACTGGGGGAAAAAGACACAGACAGAGCCGCCACCGTGCGTTATTTATCCCAAAGGAGGGAAAGGAAACGCTCGAAGTAAACCTGGAAAGGAAATGGTCTTACGATCGGAGATTGCAAGGATCGGGAGTCGGTTACATAAGGGGAAGGTATTAGCACCCCTCACGTCCGTCATACTCGACGGGATCCACGCTCAAGAGAATAGAATAAAGTTGCTGATAAACTGCTCAAAGAATGCACACACACTGGAATAAAACACAGATGGAAGAAGACGGAAGCGGACTCGGCAGGATGTCGCATCCTGGGCCTACGTAGTTTGTCAGAAACAAACATCAGAGTCGACGTAGTTCGGGGAAATGGGAAAAGGGCTCGCTAGGATATCGCATCTTATGCCTACGTATCTCATCTGGAATGAGAATCAGAGCTACCGTAGTTCGGCTAACGCACGCCGAAACAAATCACACGCAAAGACACTGAGACGTCAAAAGAAACTCGCAAATGGAAACAGACTGCCAATCAATGGGCTTACATCCAACTCCTCTCAAAACAAACAAACGCGCACAGGAAACCGAATGCCAATCGCTGGGCTTATATCAGACTCCACAAAAGAAACAGGAAACAGATAGCCAATCAATGGTCTTACATCTATCTCCTAGCGCACACCAAACAAAACAGGAAACCGAAGGCCAATCACTGGGCTTACATCAGACTCCTAACAAACAAACACTAACAGGAAACCGAATGCCAATCGCTGGAGTTACATCAGACTCCAAGCACATACACAAAGCAGAAGGGTTGAAAAAGAAAAGGGTGGAACACACAGCCTAATAGGGAGTCTGGTACTCGGACCTAGTAGCTGTCAAGCAAGACACACGCAAAAAAGAAAAAGGGTGCCCGGAGAGATCTCGCACGATCTCCTGCCTACATACCTCATCTGGTATGAGGATCAGGGCAACGTAGTTCCCCTTAACAGGGGAGAAACTTTCTCCTAACCAGAGACCGGGAAATAATAAACTAAAAGGGAGTCTGACTCGAGCCTAATAGTTGTCATGCAATCCACAATAGTCCTAGGTTGAGGTATCTGAATCAAAACCTAACTCGCACAGGCAGCAAGTCAATCACACAGCAAGTAAGCAACACAGGTGAACAGGTATCACACGCTATATGCAAACAAATGGCTTATACAAGGTTGGGCTTTAGCCAAGGGGTCATATCAACCTCGACAAACAAGCCAACACTAGAAAGGTGTCTGAGGCTCTTAACCACTGACATTGACCGTCAGGGTGAGCAGATGAAATGGGAGATGAGGGTTAAACCTCATAGCTCTTAACCTGGGCCTGGGTGAGCTTCAAATTAATGAAGGTGTGGGACCCAGAATGAGGAACTCTATTCCACAATGACTGACTCTATATACAAGATTTTGGGTGTTTATTCAAAATGCATCAGCACGTAGTGCGAGCAAGATGAAAGACTCAACTGAATAGCAGGGGATGGATTGCACATCCCTTCTATCTGCCAATGCCTCTTCACTTAGGAGGTCTTTGAAATACATGGCACAAATATAAACAATCAAAAACATTGCCTCTTTAGGAGGGCTTCAGACAGGTGCCTGCCAAAAGAAATGACAGGGCTTCCAGACTACATGGAGAATAGAATGGTTACCTAGGTGGTATGCCAACCACAAGCCAAGCAAAGCTCAAGCAATGAGCTAAAGCAACTAAAGTACCTGTAAGAAAATCAAACAAGTCAATATCCACATTCAGACAAATCAAACAGACAATCAACAGTGGTTTCAACCAATATGTTCACAAGGCAAACCAACAAGCAAACAACTCAAGTGAATTCACCACCAAATAACCTACAACACAAGAGAGGTTAGTGGACAAAGCAAATTTGCATCTCAAGTCATGAGACCAACATCAACCATTAAGACTAGAAGCTTGAACCTGAAATGCAAAGCTCAAAATGTGAGTACACACCACTAGCACAAAGGCTAGGGTCAAAGGCATAGCAAAAAGTCAAAACAGAAATGGATATTCAACATGAAGCATCTTTAATCAAATAAGAACATGTCCTAAAAAGGACCAAGTCTAAATCATGAGGCAAAACCAACTAATGAGCAAGAGAAGGCAAAGGCAATTTCAAAACACACAATTGGTCATCAAGAATGAAAATTCCATATTAAAACAGAAATGAATCAAACAATCATGGAAATTTTTATGTGCATACAACATGTCAAATACAAGCATCATGCAAAAGATTGGGATCAGAAGAGATCATTTGACCTAGAAATGAAAATGCACAAGTATGACATCAAATTGTGTGACACACATTGTCACACCCTAAGTTCATGCGCCTAAAACAGAGATGAAAAATGAGAAAAATACACAACCAAGCCTCAAAAATCAATCAACATGTTAGGAATCATCACACCAAATTTCAAATCAATTGGCCAATGTATGAGCATTTCACAATAGAATCAATGAAGCATGTCACATTTGCATACATGTCCAAAGAATCAAACATATTTCAAATTCCAGAAATGATAAAATCCAAAAATCAACACCACAAAATAATAGACAAATACATGAAAATGTAGAAAAAATTTGGGAATTAATTGGAATCATTTTCAATTTGATATGATTTTTGCAAGTTGGAAGAAAATAAAGAAAAACAAAATGGCTCATGTACATGATAATTGGAGGGAAATGTAAAAATGGCTGAGCAATTTGTAAAAGAGAGGCGCTGGAAAAAAATACACAATGCATTCGCCTGGAATCGAACCTATGCAGGCGAGGTCGCAAACATGTTGAGCCAGGACTTAAACCCACTCGGCCAAACTGTCTTGGCGCAACATAAAACGCAGCTTTTACTACATAACTCTCGCCGCCACACCAGACGCCGGAACAGTAGTTCCGGTCATCTTCTCCGACCATGTACACGGCGGAGCTGCAACTTTTTTTTTTCTCCAGAATTTTACAAACTATATACCGTTGGAAAGGTTTGTTCATGTACATTCCAAATCCATGATTATCTAAGCCTAATTCCTAATATATTTTCTGGATCGAAGCAAAGAAGTTTCTAGATCTAAACTTTAATTCAACATAACTCACTCAATTTTCATCCAAATTCAACAAAATTTATATCAGAATTCTCAATGATGAAAGCTCTACAAGTTTATGTACATAAAATCAAGATTTATGAGATTCGAATTTTAGACCTCTTGAAGAACAATCAATGGCAGCAGTGGATCCAAGGCCTTGCAAGTGTTAAAATCTGCTCCTCTACTCTTGTTATGAAGTCTTGTGCACGAATCAATGCTTAGAAAGGCTTGGATCTAGCTTAATCTTCAATTTCCATCTTCATGTTCATGTATGGAGTATGCACAATTCTTCACCAATTTCCACAAAAAATGACTGATTCATGCTCCAAATTCCATGAGGATGATGGATCTATCAAGAAAATGTGTGGTTGTGTGGAAAAAATTTGAATTCCAATGAGAGAGAATTTTGGAGGGAAGAGAAAATTCTAGATCTAGAAAATGTGTAAACTGAAAATTCTGTTATGATTTACTATTTATAGGCCATGTTAATTACCATGCTAATCCTAATTTGTAATGGTTAATTAGGATTAGTGATAATTGGAATGGAATGCAAAAAATGGAAAATGATGTATCATGGCCATGCACCACGTGAATAGTAGCATGCAAATGCTCACATTCACTTAAAACCATCTCATAAACACAATGCAAGTGGAATTTTACTCATGTGATGCACCAAATTTGAATTTTCAATTTTCCCTCCAAAATACACTTGAATGGACATTTGATCATTTGAACTTTTTTCAAGCAACGCAATGCTTGATTTGGAAAATATAGGTCAAGACAAGAATTTTGCAAAAATAATGGCTTCATTTGGAATTTTGAGTCAAAAGTTATGCCACTTTGAAGTCTCATGCACACTTGGTGATCATTTGCTCATATCTCTTCAACCATTCATCATAAATTCATTTGAAGCTTCCTTGATGATGTAAAATCAAGTTGAATTTGAACCAAAATCTTTCCATTTTTGGAAACTTTTAATTACAGGTCACTTTCCATTTTTGGAAACTTTTGATCTGACCTCAAATTCTTCAAGATATGTATTTGACATGATGAATAAGCCTCTTTGGGACATGAATAAAGTGTCTCAAACCATTTCTCCCCCTCCTATCCCTCAGTTGACTTTCTGTTGACTTTTATGGGCC
This sequence comes from Lathyrus oleraceus, assembly GCF_024323335.1. NCBI lineage: Eukaryota > Viridiplantae > Streptophyta > Magnoliopsida > Fabales > Fabaceae > Lathyrus > Lathyrus oleraceus. The sequence continues at coordinate 288,045 of NW_026112400.1, forward strand.
CTAGATGACTTGAAAATGCACTGATCAGCTTGAGCCTCAACCACTTGGGGAAATGGCTCAGAAATGAACCCCTAGCTCCAATAAGCTCTTCCACATAACCATGTGATCTTCATCATAAATAGAATACTTCTTCTCCTTAAGAATCCCTGGTTGGAAGAATGCATTGATTAGGGTTGACCAGAGGTCAAAACCCTAATCCAGAGGAATCTAAGCATGAACAAAGAACCCCTTGAGGATGACATAACCATGATGATGATGATGTACCCTTGCAATCAAGATAATGCTCAACCTCCTTGAAGAACCAAGAAAACCCTAATTGAAGCACAAACCCTCAGATGGTTGGTGATCAATTCAATAAGACCCTCAGGCTCAAACCATACAACTTCCCTATCTCTGACAAGACCTTAGAGGATGACTTGTTTATTTTCACATGATATGCAATATGCAAATGCCTAATGTCCTAAAAAATGAAATGCAATGTGTTAAACTAGTCCCAAGAATAGGAGGGCAAATTTTGAGGTGTTACAGCTGCCCATATTCAATCCACTATGAACCTGTCGATATGAACAGCCTCAGCTTTCAGATGATCAGGGTGGAGAGTGATTGAATACCAAGAACAGACGAACAATTTGCGCTCAGCTGGGGATTAATATTATTTTATTTTTTTTTCTTTTCTTGAACCCCGAAACTTTCTGATGATTTCCTCTTTTTTTCGTTTTTCTTGAACCCCGGACAAATATTTTCTTTCGCGCGGATGATTCCGGATCACCGCATTTGAACCCCGATAACTTCATATTACTCTTGCTGGCAAACAATGAACCTCGTTCTCCATTTTCTTGTGATAATTCCATTGGCAATGCCGGAAATAACACCAACCACCACTCTGATGGTGACATATTAGAGGGTATTCGACCAGACATTTACCAATGACTGGGAAGGAACTCGACGTTTACTGACATCGAACAATGATGTTTACTGACACCAAAGAAAGGATATTCGACCAGACATTTACTGATGACTGGGAAGGAACTCGACGTTTACTGACATCGAACAATAATGTTTACTGACACCAAAGAAAAGATACTCGACCAGACATTTACTGATGACTGGGAAGGAACTCGACGTTTACTGACATCGAACAATGATGTTTACTGACACCAAAGAAAAGATACTCGACCAGACATTTACTGATGACTGGGAAGGAACTCGACGTTTACTGACATCGAACAATGATGTTTACTGACACCAAAGAAAGATACTCGACCAGACATTTACTGATGACTGGGAAGGAACTCGACGTTTACTGACATCGAACAATGATGTTTACTGACACCAAAGAAAGGAGACATTACGGGGATCGACACGACACTTACCGGTATCGCAGGGATGACATCTACATATGTCAAAACCAGGCAGACGCTTGCCGGGGACTAACTGGGGAATGTTGTTGATCCAAAATCACGATGCTGAACTCCTCCGAGTAACACCTTCCAACTTCCATCTCGCACGACAGAAATTCTTCCTCCAATATCGCACTACTGGGGGGAATGTTGTTGATCCAAAATCACGATGCTGAACTCCTCAGAGTAACACCTTCCAAATTCCATCCCGCACGACATAAATTCTTCCTCCAATATCGCACTACTGGGGGGAATGCTGTTGATCCAAAGTCACGATGCTGAACTCCTCAGAGTAACATCTTCACCATCCGGCGAAACCAAATCTCAAACGGTAACCACGGCTTGAGTTGCGCTGATCGCGTCATGTCATGATGCTAAATTCCTCGGAGTAACTTCTTCCAACTTCCATCTCGCACGACAGAAATCTCCTCCAATATCGCACTACTGGGGAATACCATTGACCCAACGTCATGATGCTAAACTCCTCGGAGTAACATCTTCATCATCCGGCGAAACCCACTCTCAAACGGTAACCATGGCTTGAGACTAGTTTATGCTTGCAATGCCGATGCATGATGATTTTTTTTTACAGCGTAATGCTCCAGAACCATGGAAATGCTACACAATTAGCTATGCAATATGCTATGCTTATCTAAATGATGAATGCCTAAAAAAGTATCCCCCTCAAGGGACTCTACTGGGAAGCTCGAGGCACTCTGCTGAGGAACTCACTATCGCTCCAATCTCCACCCTACTGGGGAATAGCACTGCTGCTGGGGAAAGGACAACCCTCACCAGGGATGACCTCGACTGAACTCAATCCACTTGGGGACTTCGCTGGGAAACAGCTACCAACGCACTCTGCGGGGAAAACAACAATCTTCGACTTGTTGGGGAAATAACAACCTCCACCCTACTAGGGAAACAACCTCAGGCCCAGTTGTCGAAGAAACATCGATCTCGAATCTGCTGGGGAGATACGACATATCTGATACGGAACACCTGTCGACTTGTCGAACACTGGCATTCACTATCTAACCACAGTGTCAGCTTTCCACTTTTGAGAGCTCCCAGACTCGTCTGGACTTTTCTGATTCATCACCTTGTATTCTTGACTTCTCCGTACTCTACGGAGATCGAACCCCTCAAATTGGTATCAACTTTCCAATTCTTCAGACTTTGAAGAGTCTTCTTGATTAATCCTCCAGGATCGTCGCACGTTCTTCCGTCGTCTTTTCACCGTTCCTCCATTCCTCGTCCCTGATTGGACTCCACGGGGATACTTTGTCAAAAAGCTTCACATCACAACCTGCAAGTGAGTGAAAATATCTAACAACACCTGCAACAGAGATCGTTAGATAAAAATGTGCCCCAGGCGTGCCAAAATTTCAACACTTAGGTCACTCAGGCTTCCGAATAAGATTTCAAGTTTTCAATCTTACGAACATGCATTGGAAGGGACCTGTATGCCTCAAAATGCAAAGATTCTTTATCAAAATAAACGGATGTTTTTGCAATCAAAGCGGTAATGAAGAACAAAAACAAAATTATTTGACTGAATATGCATTTTATTGATTGAAAAAAAATGTGGCTCATAACTGAGCAATACAAAGGAAGCAATTCCTGAAAAGAGGTAATTGCGCACAAAAGGAAAATCTATCCTAATGGCAATGTGAACCCGTGATCTCATCGAGTTCCAACTCGGTTACACCCCATATGTCCTCAAGACTCTCCGTGCTTTCTGACTTCTGAATAAGACGCTTCCGACCGATCCCTACCGGGGATTATCCATGTCGTATTCAAAGCAAAAACGATCATGCTGGACGCAGTTGTTCGTTTCAATCCCTCTTTGGCCTGGACCGCCCTTTCGGGTTTTCAGTCCACCGGGATACTCTTTTTTTGCCCAAGCCGCCCTTGTGGGGTTTTCGACTTGCCGGGTGTATAGTTTTTCCCTTTTTATCCCTAATTTTTGCCTGAACCTTTTCATTTTCATTTTTTTCGGTTCGTCGGGATGCCCATTTTTGCTTGGACTTTTTTATTCTTTTCGTCCAGCGGGTCTCTTATACGAAGTATTTTTTAACTGCGTCCGCATTCACAGGGGATGGAAAATCCTCACCATCCATGGTCGTCAATAACAAGGCTCCGCCAGAGAAAACCTTCTTGACCACGAATGGACCTTCATAATTGGGTGTCCACTTGCCCCTACGATCGTTTTGAGGAGGAAGGATCCTTTTCAGCACCATATCACCTACATGATATACCCGAGGTCGCACCTTTCGGTCAAAAGCCCGCTTCATTCTCTGCTGGTACAACTGCCCATGACAAACGGCTACCAGCCTCTTTTCCTCAATCAGGCTCAACTCTACGTATCGAGTCCTTACCCATTCAGCCCCTTTCAATTTCACATCCATCAGGACTCCTCATGATGGGATCTGGACCTCAACCGGTAGCACGGCTTCCATCCCATACACAGCGAGAAAGGCTTTGCCCCAGTGGACGCACCGAGGTTCGATACCCAGGATACAAGCTTCGCACTCAGCCACATTGTTGGTGCATTCAAATGTCAGCCGGGCAACAGCAGCTCCAACTCCGTTACCATCCACGTTAACGGCCCCATCAAACATCAGAATCTGCTCGGATTCAGGGTCAGGCCCCTCCTCCGGGATTGGTTCCTCACAATCTTTCGATTTGAGAACCAAGATGTCCTCATCAGGGAATTCAAACTTCCTCGGTTGATAATCCTCAATGGGTTGCTGAGCGAGGTAATCAGACAATACACTCCCCTTTGTTGCTTTTTGAGAGGTATACTGGCTATCATACTTAGTCAAAATCATTTTCCATCTCACAACCCGTCCGGTCAATGCTGGCTTCTCAATCATGTACTTGATCGGATCCATCTTGGAAATTTACAAAGTGGTATGAACCAGCATACACTGTCTCAGTCGGCGAGCAGCCTATGCCAAAGTACAGCAAGTTCTCTCGAGCAGTGAATATTTTGTTTCACAGTCGGTAAACTTTTTGCTAAGGTAAACTGCATGCTCTTTTCGACCAGACTCGTCATGCTGCCCCAGTACACACCTCATAGACCCCTCGAGGACCGTCAAGTACAGAACTAACGGTCGTCCCTCCACAGGAGGCATCAGAATCGGAGGCTCCTGCAAATATTCTTTTATTTTTTCAAATGCCGCCTGGCAATCATCATTTCACCTGACCGTTTGATCTTTTCTTTTCAACAGATTGAATATGGGTTCACACGTGGTTGTTAGATGAGATATGAACCGTGAAATGCAGTTCAATCTATCTAAAAAAACCACGAACCTCTTTTTCTGTTTTCGGTTCAGGCATTTCTTGTATTGTTTTTTTTTCTCTTTTTTTTTAGCAGGATCAACCTCGATTCCTCTTTCACTCACAATAAACCCCAGCAACTTACCGGACCGCACTCCCAAAGTGCACTTATTCGGATTCAACCTCAGTCTGAACTGTCTCAACCGGTCAAACAACTTGGCCAGATCCACCAAACGAGCCCTCTTCTGTTTGGGACTTTGCTATCATGTCATCAACATAGCATTCAATTTCATGATGAATCATATCATGAAACAAAGTCACCATAACTCTTGGATACGTGGCACCGGCGTTCTTGAGACCGAATGGCATCACCTCCGCTCTTGACACTCGCCTCCAAGGCGGCCCCAACCTTTACTTCCTTTCAGACCTCCTCGGTGCCCAGATTCACAACCTCGACTTGCTCTTCGTGCGGTCGAATCACCTTCTCCTCTGGTTTCAGCAACCTGGCTAATTCCTCCAGCAGTTCACAATCTTCTTCGCCTTCATCTTCAGCATGATAGATCGGATTGTCGAAGTCATACAAAGGTGTAACCGAATTGTTATCAGGCACTCCAACTTGTTTTCCAAGACATTGACCGTAAAGGAACCAAGACCCAGCTCACAAATGGCCCAATTCAGAAAATGGCCCAAACTAGCCTGCTCGCTAGGCGAGTAATTCCTTCGCCTAGCGAACACTTCGTTATGACACTCGCCCCAGCGAAGCACCAGATCCAGTAAAAGCCCAAACTAGCTTGCTCGCTAGGCGAGCAACTCCTTCGCCTAGCGAAGCTTGCGAATATCAGAATTTCTGGGCTTCATTCTGAGCCCATTAGGTCACAACAAGAGCATTATAAATAGCCAAGCTTCAGTCAGAAAAAGGGAGAAAAACAGAGGAAGACGGACGGAAACCCTGGCACAGAAACCCTGGAGACTACTTTAGAGAGTTCCGAGTGAAGAAACCCTGAAGGCCGCTCCTCCGCTCCGAAGCTACCGCCGTCCAACTCCATCTGATACCAAAAGCGATCAGTCTCTTCAACATAGCAGCTTAGTTGCAAGCAGGTTTGCGCATCACTATTGTTTTATGCTTTTAATCGGTAATCTCTATATACATAAAGCATCATGATTGAAGTTTCGAATACGTAATTTGATTTCACATGCGAATTTAAATATGCTTGAATATCATGAATGTTTGTCCATGCTATTCCTGTAATCAAGTGCCATACAAGTTCAGGTTTTCGGAGGTCATGCTGCTGTCAAACTCCAAACCCGTGGCCGCTCGCTAGCACATCGCTAAGCGAGCCTGTAGCGAGCATTCGCTGAGCCTTCGCCAGGCGAAGCAGAGGCGAAAGGGACAGTGGCTGCTTTGTTTCTTTTCTATTATGCTTTATGTCTATCTAACCAAGACTTATTATTCTGCATCATTTGGCCTGAGATTATGACTGTTGTGTTGTGGTGCAATTTTCAATTGTACTTTACTTTGATGCTCTAACCCGTGTGTTGAATGGTGCAAAGGTTTACATATTCCCGAGGAAACGGCCAGCTAGGTATTCCACTTTATGTGTGGGAGATCCTTATGGAGATTCACCCTGAATTACTCAATTGATTTTAATGTATTCATTTCATGGCGAAGATCCACCCTAATGGCTTAATTGATCTTAATGTATTGATTTTAATATGGACCTAATTACTTAATCGACTACGGCTATCTAATTAATTGTAAAACTTTGCCTTTTAATATGCGGTCTTGAACCTCTCTTTGTTACCATACGGTATTACGGTATAACGGTCATGTCCCGCGAATATAGGGATGCCCTTAGCAAAGACCCTTCGGTTAAATCATCATAGTCCCTCGAATGTTGCCTTCGTCCCTCGATGACCCTTCGGTGTAGCCTACGGTTAAATGATGATAGTCCCTTCGAATGCTAAGGTATCCTCACAATTGTTGCCTTCAATGACCAATCGATGACCCTTCGATGACCCTTCTACATCCAAAGGATAAAACTGCTTACTTCTCAATAGTAAGGACAGTTTTACCCTCATAAGGATAGGAAATGCCCGGAAAGACCTCGGATAGGTATAACTCTTAATTGCTTATTCACAATTTAAAACTACTTTTCACACCTTACACCTTTCAAAACCTCCATTAGAAAATCACCACTTGGCATACCTTCGTACTAGAATCACTACCGAGTTATATTTTTCTAAACAACTTTCAAAACTAAACGAGATAACCACTTTGTATACATTCATACAAGAATCATTACAAAGTTAAATTCTCTTTTCAAAACATTTTCTAAACAATTCACAACCACATTTTTTCAGACAACCATAAGTGATCAAGCAATTGCGATTAAAAAACACATTAAAGTCAGTTCACCGTATGACAGAACTGGCGACTCTGCTGGGGACTTTAAAAAGAGAGGTTACCTTAAAAACAAGATCACCTATTCCAAATTGTCTGATTTACTTTTAAGGGATTGCTTGGGCATTTTTGAGTGAAAGATCCTACACCCGGATCTATTGTACCTTAGGTAAGTAGCAATAGATCATCGCGACTATCCGGCGTATACTGGAATGGTTAAAATGATGGCTACGGTTAATGTGACACTTTGGATGTCCTGATGTTCCTCATGTTTACTTGAGGAAAAATTTGGCATTCGCGTGGTGTTATCAAAGCATTAACCAGACCTTTAGAACCCTAATTGACTCATCCTAGCCATTAGAAAGTAGTGAGATAACTGACTTCGGTTCCGACTGGGGTTGGTTGAGACTCGATACTACACTCTTTGAGATTGGACTTTAGAGAAGCTTTGGTCAACCACTTGGCGTTGCACTGAAGTGGACTTAAAGAAAGGTCGATGATCTGAGATCCTTCTAGAACCCGGTTACTATTCTAGGACAGGTTGAACCAACCAAACTTCAGTGGGGAGGGTACTTACCTATGGAACTCATGCAAGCCTTAAAACTTAGGAATGATGGTTGTGTGACTTGCTTGTGCTTGTTATTTACTTAACATTATAACATCATAACATCATCATAACATCATGGCATTGAACTAACCATTTCGAGGACTTAGGGATTTAACTTTGCTCTATTTTGTAAAAAAAAAAAAAAAAAAGTTTCCTTTTTTTGGTAGTTTATGCAAAGTTAAATTCCAAAAGTCCTTGAAAACATTTCATACATTGCATAGCATAACATTGCACAACTGGTGTTCTAAAGGGATCAATGTTCTCACGGTTTTCATGCAAACAGAAAAATGGACCTCGAACAAACTGTCAAGGATCTCCATACTCAGAATGCTCAACTCCAGGAGATGATCTTGAACTTATCCAAGGGGCAGGAAGAACTGAAGGCTCTCTTGCTCGAGAAGAAAAAAGACAAGAAATCTGTGAGGCACATTAACCCGGGAAGAAGGCAGTTTACGAAGATCAATATGACTTTAGCACAAGCACTGCAGGGTATGCTAAAAGCAAATTTAATTACCCTCAGAGATCCTCCTGCAAAACCCAACACTACTTATAATCCCAACGCCAGGTGTGCATATCACTCCGATAGCCCCGGGCATAATACAAATGATTGTTGGTCGTTGAAGAATAAAATTCAGGATATGATCGACGCCGGAGAATTTGAATTGGATCCGCCTGAGACTCCTAATGTCATCACTGCCCCCCTGCCTAATCATGACAAGACTGTCAATGTTGTGGAAGATGCTGATAACGATTGTGACTGGGATAGCTGGATTTTCCCAACAATTGGTGACGGACTCAATAATGGGAAGGCTGAAGACACCATCCCGATTTCCTTTAGTCAGGAGTAATTGTTATTGCCTATTTTAGTGTTGCAACTTTTTAGTTTTTACAATTGAACTTCTTAAAGCATTGTGTCTATGCCCGGGACACAATAGCTAATTTGTTAAGGGTTTTGTCATTTCATAAGCATATTCATATTCAATAAATCAATGGGCTTTTTGCATTCAAATATTGCGCTCTTTATCTTTTCTGTCATCTTCCAAACGAGCTATGTTTTCTTACACACACTCACATAACGAATTGCAGATCCATACCCACTCTGGATCCTGTTGACAATAGTTCTACTACTGTTCATTATGACTTTGAAAATCCGATCTACCAAGCCGAGGATGGAAGTGAGGAAGATTGTGAAGTACCTGGAGAACTTGCCAGGCTGTTACTGCAGGAAGAAAGGACTATACAGCCACACGAGGAGTCAGTTGAGACTGTAAATCTGGGTACTGAAGTAAACAAGAAAGAAGTCAAAATAGGAGCAGGCTTGGAAAACAGTGTCAAGAGAAGGTTGATTCAGATGTTGCATGACTATGTACAGATTTTTGCTTGGTCTTATGAAGACATGCCAGGACTGGATACCGATATAGTAGTGCATCGACTGCCAACGAGGGAAGAGTGTCGTCCTGTTAAGCAAAAGGTTCGTCGCATGCGCCCTGAAATGTCTGAGAAAATCAAAGCCGAGGTGATGAAACAATTTGATGCAGGTTTTCTGGCTGTTACTTCTTATCCTCAATGGGTTGCTAATGTGGTACCAGTGCCAAAGAAGGATGGTAAGGTGCGAATGTGTGTAGGTTACCGAGACCTGAATAAAGCGAGTCCCAAGGATGACTTTCCACTCCCGCACATTGATGTTCTGGTAGATAACACCGCTCAACACAAGGTGTTCTCATTCATGGATGGATTCTCAGGTTACAACCAGATTAAGATGGCGCCTGAGGACATGGAGAAAACTACGTTTGTGACGCAATGGGGCACGTTCTGTTATAAAGTAATGCCATTTGGTTTAAAGAATGCAGGGGCAACGTACCAGCGTGCTATGGTGGTTTTGTTCCATGATATGATCCATCATGAAATAGAAGTATATGTGGATGACATGATAGCCAGATCTCATACTGAGGAGGAACATCTCGATCATTTATACAAACTGTTCGAGAGGTTGAAGAAATACAAGTTGAGGTTGAACCCGAACAAATGCACCTTTGGGGTAAGGTCCGGCAAACTCCTGGGCTTTATTGTCAGTGGTAAAGGGATTGAGGTTGACCCGGCCAAGGTGAGAGCTATTCAAGAAATGCCAGTTCCCAGTACAGATAAAGAAGTCAGAGGTTTCTTGGGACGCTTGAATTACATTGCCCGATTTATCTCCCATTTGACCGCCACCTGCAAACCCCTCTTCAAGCTACTGAGGAAAAATCAAGAGATGATATGGAATGAGGAATGTCAAGAAGCTTTTGACAAAATCAAGAAGTATCTTCGAGAACCTCCAATTCTGATGCCACCAGTTGAAGGAAGACCTCTAATCATGTATTTAACCGTGTTAGAAAATTCAATAGGGTGCGTGTTGGGACAACATGACGAGTCTGGTCGAAAAGAGCATGCCATATACTACCTTAGCAAAAAGTTTACCGACTGTGAAACAAGATACTCACTGCTCGAGAAAACTTGTTGTGCTTTGGCCTGGGCTGCTCGCCGACTGAGACAGTATATGTTGAATCACACCACTTTATTGATTTCTAAGATGGATCCTATCAAATACATATTTGAGAAACCCGCTCTCTTCGGAAGAATAGCAAGATGGCAGATGATCTTAACAGAGTATGACATCCAGTATACTACTCAGAAAGCAATCAAAGGAAGCGTGCTAGCTGATCATTTGGCTCATCAAGCGGTGGATGATTACCAATCTATGAATTTTGAGTTTCTAGATGAAGATGTCATGTTTGTTACCAATCATGAAGAACATGGACCGGATGAAGGACCCGCACCGGGATCCCGATGGACTATGGTTTTTGATGGATCTTCTAATGCGTTGGGCAACGGTGTTGGTGTCGTAATTATTTCTCCCAGGGGTTGCCATACGCCTTTCACTGCTACACTATGTTTTGATTGTACCAATAAGATGGCTGAGTATGAAGCATGTATTTTGGGACTCAGAGCTTCCATAGACCTAAGGATCAAGTTTTTGAGGGTGTACGGAGACTCAGCATTAGTAATCAGTCAGATCAAAGGAGAATGGGACACTAAACATCCGAATCTCATCCCTTATCGAGAGAAGGTGTTGTCACTAATCCCATACTTTGGAGAGATTACATTCGAACATATCCCACGAGAAGAGAATCAGTTGGCAGACGCATTGGCTACCATGTCATCTATGTTCAGAGTCAGATGGGACAATGAAGCTCCCATGATCACCATTGAGCGATTGGATGAACCAGCACATTGTTATGAGCTTAATACTGATGAAGTGGAAGAGAAACCTTGGTTCCACGAAGTAAAAAGATATTTAGAAACTCAAGAGTACCCTGAGGAGGCATCTATCAATGATAGAAAATTCCTGAGGAAGTTCTCTACTAAATTCTTTTTGAGTAATGGAGTATTATACAAACGTAACCACGATTCGACTTTGCTTCGCTGTGTGGATAAAAAGGAAGCAGAAAAGATTATGGGAGATATGCACGACGGTATTTTTGGGACTCATTCTAGTGGACATACGATGGCCAAGAAGATTCTGAGATCAGGGTATTATTGGTCTACCATGGAAGCTGACTGCCACCATCACTCCAGAACCTGTCACAAGTGCCAGATATATGCGGATAAAGTACATGCACCTCCTGCTCCATTGAACGTGTTGACCGCACCTTGGCCCTTGGCAATGTGGGGCATTGATATGATTGGGGAGATTAAACCTACTGCTTCTAATGGACATCGCTTCATCCTTGTCGCTATTGATTACTTTACAAAGTGGGTAGAGGCCGCCTCATTTGCTTCTGTCACCAAGAATGTGGTGGCACGGTTCATCAAGAATAGTCTTATTTGTCGGTATGGTATCCCTGAAAGGATTATCACCGACAATGGTACTAATTTGAACAACAAGATGATTACTGAACTCTGCACGCAGTTCAACGTAAAGCACCATAACTCTTCTCCGTACCGACCAAAGATGAAGGGCGCTGTAGAAGCTGCTAATAAGAATATCAAGAAGATCATACAAAAGATGACGGTGACGTACAAAGACTGGCATGAGATGTTACCGTTTGCTCTTCACGGTTATCGCACTTCAGTACGCACTTCGACAGGAGCAACTCCTTTCTCTTTAGTCTACGGAATGGAAGCCGTTTTACCAGTGGAAGTTCAGATTCCCTCTCTAAGAATGATGAAAGAGGCGGGCTTAGATGAAGAGGAATGGATTCAGACTCGACTCGATCAGATAAACTTGATTGATGAGAAGAGACTTGCGGTTGTTTGTCATGGGCAGATATATCAGAAGCGCATGACCCAGGAATTCAACAAAAAGGTCAAGAGACGAGTGTACCAAATCGGCGACTTAGTTATCAAGCGTATCATTCTATCACAAGGTGATCCCAGGGGCAAATGGACTCCCACATACGAAGGGTCATTTGTAGTTAAGAAGGTATTCTCTGGTGGAGCCATGATACTAGCTACAATGGACGGCGAAGACTTCCCGCATCCCGTGAACGCAGACATAGTTAAAAAATACTACGCATAAAAGAGACCCGCTAGGTCGACGTATCTAGGCAAAAGTAAGGGCATCCCGGCGAACCAAAAGGGTTCGGGCAAAAATTAGGGATAAACATATAAAAACGTACACCCGGCAAGTCGAAAATCTGAAAAGGCGGCTTGGGCAAAAAAGGGTATCCTGGTGGACTGAAAACCTGAAAAAGCGGTCCAGGCAAAAATTAGGGATTAAAGCGTAAGACTATGTCCCGTTCTCAGTCAGCTTCAACCAAGTTCCAAGGATTGAACAAGCCAATCACTTCTATCCGACAACAAGAGATGAGACGCTTGAAGACATAATGACAGTAGTGGAATTAAAATCAATAGGACCTTTTCTGCATAGCTTTCTCTTTGTTTTCTTGACGATTTCCTCTTACTAGAATTTCCGTCTCCTTGTACACAAATTGCCTGTTTACAGGCCCTCTTTCAAAATCAATACAATTTCATTTCCAAAAAGATGCTTTTGTTTTACCTTTTCTGTTTTGTTTGCGTAAACGTCCATTGATTTAATTTGAATTGATTTATGCATTTGAATATGATCAATGTTTACCGAAAATGCATGCCTAGAATAGTAATAGCAATTACTACACGACTTCAGGATCGAGGAGAAGGTCTAATCACGCTTCCCAATGAATCCGTTGCTAATTTGATTCCCCGGCAACGCCAGTTATTCCCCAGAAGAAATTGGCATCACTAGACTGGTCATCTCTTCTACCCCCAGCCAGGCTCTGTTAAATATCTCTGCCATCAGATAAAAGTCAAATACCCCTAGCTAAGGAAGGGTCATCAATACAAATATCTCCGACCAGAAGACTGAGATTTATTTCCCCAGTAGAGTCCCCTGGAAGAACGTTTCAGACACATAGTGCATTCATTACATCATTTCACATCACATACCTACATACAATTTTCATTCCGCATCATATACATTACATCATTTCATAACATATACACATATACAATGCTCTCATTTATTCCAGACGCATAATTCACTCATTACATCGTTTTACAGCACACGCATGCATACAACATTTGCATCTCATGCATCATGACATGGCATGTAGCTAACTTTATTTTTCAGGTTAATTATCCTCTTGATACAATCAAAACGAAGGTCCATTCAGACGGACAGCTTTATCAATTACATTCAGGATTCAACTACGTCTTTCAGATATACTCCATGTCAACATTCATTCTGACATCCTCCTAACGATGGCATCTATAAGTTCATCCCAGACATTTATCGCAAATACAGCATACACAAATACTATCAGATTCAGCCTAACGTATGGTTCATTCTGATTCAGCCCAACATATGACTCCTTTAACTCAGATACAATCTAGCGTACGATCCATTCCGACCTTCAACAACTCAAATACGGTCTAATGTACGATCCAGTTAGACCTTCATATCCTCAGATGCTACCTAGTGTACGGTACATTTCTGAAGTGTAGTCTAGCATATGACTACCCCCTTTTATCATCAGATTCAGCCTAATGGACGGCTCATTCTGCTGCTCAGATGCTACCTAGTGTACGGTACATTTCTGAAGTGTAGTCTAGCATATGACTACCCCCTTTTATAATCAGATTCAGCCTAATGGACGGCTCATTCTGCTCAGATACGGTTTAATGTACGACCCAGTTAGACCTTCATCTCCTCAGATGCTACCTAGTGTACGGTACATTTCTGAAGTGTAGTCTAGCATATGACTACCCCCTTTTTATCATCAGATTCAGCCTAATGGACGGCTCATTCTGCTCAGATACGGTTTAATGTACGACCCAGTTAGACCTTCATCTCCTCAGATGCTACCTAGTGTACGGTACATTTCTGAAGTGTAGTCTAGCATATGACTACCCCCTTTCATCGTCAGATTCAGCCTAATGGACGGCTCATTCTGCTAAGATACGGTTTAATGTACGACCCAGTTAGACCTTCATCTCCTCAGATGCTACCTAGTGTACGGTACATTTCTGAAGTGTAGTCTAGCGTACGACTACCCCCTTTCATCATCAGACACAGCCTAACGGACGACTCATCCTGCAACTCCAACACGGTCTGGCATAAGACCCATTTGGATCTTCAACTCAGATACGATCTAGCATACGATCCGGTCTGATCTTCTATCTGTTGGTGTAAGCCCTAGAGGCCAATACATTTTGGTACTTGTATCGAATAATAAAAGGCATTCTCTTTATTATGGTTGATTAATAAAGTCCCTGGAATAGATAGTCCGTTTAATGTATTAAGTGTGACTTAATCATGAGAACACATTAAACATAAGGACATTATTCCTAAAGTATCCGTAGTCGAGCTTTAGTGTGAAGTGGGATAACATTAAAGCATTAAGACTATTATGTTTGTAGACTATGATCACATCTCATGGATCATGGATAAAGAGTTATCAAGTCTTAAACATAGGTATGAATATTAGGAGTAATATTTATACCGGATTGACCCGCTATGAGAATACTATATAGAAAGTTATGCAAAGTGTCATAAGTTATTCTCATGGTGATAATAGTGTATTCCACTCTCCGACCTGAAACCACTATGGATCCTAGATGTAGAGTCGAGTGTTTTATTGCTGATCCAACGTTGTCCGTAACTGGATAACCATAAAGACAGTTGATGGGTACTCCACAAAGCATGCTGAGGGACATGAGTGTCCTAGATGGAATTTGCCCATCCTGCGTAACAGGATAAATGTCTATGGGCCCAATATTGAACTGGACAAGGATGACACGGTCTATGCCTTGTGTTCAATATAGACATAAGGGAAAAAGGGTAATTATACACATAATTATTATCACAGAAGGAATTGTCAGATCACTTGACATTTTTGTGTCTTGGGTAGCAGTGATGTGTTGCTAGATACCGCTCACTGTTTATTATGTTAAATGCGTGATTTAATATAATTGCCAACGTCATGAAAACCTACAGGGTCACACACAAAGGACGGATTGATGAGAGATAGAGTAACTAAGGAATACCGTAAGGTACGGTGCCCTTAAGTGAGTTATAGAGCATCGTAAGGTACGATGTACTTGAGTAGAATACGAAATATGGTAAGGTACCATGAGCTTAAGTGATTTTGGGCATATTATAAGATATGGGCCAAAATACACTTAAGTGGGCTTTTAGCTTGAAGCCCACACAAGTGGTTCTATAAATAGAACCCTTGTGCAGAAGCAAAAATTTGCGGTTGCATTATTTTCGTTTTCTATCACTCTCTCTCTCTCTCTCTCACTCAAAGCCTTCATTCGTACCAGCTAGCACTGAGATTGAAGGAATCCGTTCGTGTGGACTGAGTAGAGACGTTGTCATCGTTCAACGTTCGTGATCGTTTCGTGGATCTGCATCAAAGGGTTTTGATCGTTACAAGAGATCTGCACCAAAGGTTTCAACCGTCATAAGAGGTAAATATTCTATCACTGATCATGACCATTCGTAAGGATCTCTAAAGGAGAAATTTTAATTTCCGCTGCGCTTTGGGTCGCAATTCTCCTTCAGTGGTATCAGAGCCACTTACGAAACCATGAATCGGATAGCTGTTTAATTTCTGTATTAATATGATTAAAAGACAGAATGAATCGATTAATTAAAAGGGTAATTAAATTTGGCATCATGAGCGTACGAGTTGGATGATTGATGTTGACTATGCTTCGGAATCCGACATTAGTATGGTGAAGCAGCGATACATCGATCGTCCATAGGTTACGCAATTGAGACCGATCAACTTATATATGATATAAGTAATCCTAATGCAAAGTACGGTATATGTGATATACTGTTTCTGTTTCATTCATTCGAACACTAAATGATTGTTTTCCTTTGAGCGATCAATGGTCATTTGCTTCGGAATCCGACATTAGTATGGTGAAGCAATGACCTGTTGATCAATCATACTGAATCAACAATCGAGGTGTGTTTGACGGTCTGAAATTGGCGCATTAGGGTTGGTGACGGCGCAAGGGTTGTGCCGTCAAGGAGTTGTCAATTTAGGGTTTTGGAACACGTGTGTTGACTGTTTCAAAGTTTGTTAATTGGCCGCGTGAAGCTCGTGTGACGAGCATAACAAGCGTAACAAACTGGATGCGTAACGGTCGTAACAAGACGCGTGACGTTCGTAACAGACCCATAGGTTGACCTGTGACGGTCGTAACAGACTCACAGAATTTTAGGCATTTCTGTTTTTGACCTGTGACGGTCGTAACAACCCTGTGACGCTCGTCACACTCACATTGCCTGTGACGGTCGTCACACGCCTGTGACGGTCGTCACACTCCCAGAGTCAAAATTTTGGGGTTTCTGTTTTGTGCCTGCGCAAGAGTTGTGTGGATGCAAAAACAATGTCCATTTCAAATGAATTGTTCATTAAAATTTTGGACAGGGGCGCTGCCCCTCCAACCCCGCAAGGGCGCTGCCCCTTGACCCCGTCCGCTGATCGGGCAGCGGAACCCCCGGCTAACTCTGCGTAGTGTGATCGGTCGCCGAAATTTAATTTGGTTTTAATTAATTAAAGGAATTAAAATTTAATAATAACAATGTGTTTATTATTATTGCCTTGTGGTGATCAGTTATGGCCTTAGTTGTCCTTTATTTTGTTTTGGGTTCTTAAATACGACCTGCGTGTCGTGCCTCTCCTTTTGATCTCTTAATGTAACTTCTTTTCTCATCTCAAACCCTCGTATGTAAAACGAGTTTCTTCTGGAATGTAATGTTATGAATAAAGAGAAGAAGACAATGTTATGAAGAAAGAGAAGATTTCAATATCAAAAGAGGACAATCTTGAAGATCTTGCTTGGAGAAGCTTAGAGAAGAATTCAATATTTAAAGGAGGACAACCTTGAAGATCTTGCTTGGAGAAGCTTAGATCGTTGTAGGTTAGCTTAGGTTCTCTCATTGGCTTGGGAGAACAATTGCGCTAGGGGCCATAACTGTTTCATTTTGTTTGTATGTATGTTGATACATGCGAATGTATGTTGATGCATGTGAGAGACGATTTATATGATAAACAAGCCGGTGAGATCATAACAATTGCAATTCCCTCAAACTAAAATATTAAGTTTATGCTTTCCAAGTTTTAGCACTCATCAAGACTAGTATCGGATAATGTAGGTTTCGCCAAAGCGAGGTGCATGTTCTATATTAGTAAGGTGCGATGGGATAATTGTAATATCCAACTGCTAAAACAATGGGTCAAACTTAACTAAACAAATTATGATGATATTATATGTGTTTGCTTTCCAAGTTTTAGCACTCATCAAGACTAGTATCGGATAATGTAGGTTTCGCCAAAGCGAGGTGCATGTTCTATATTAGTAAGGTGCGATGGGATAATTGTAATATCCAACTGCTAAGACAATGGGTCAAACTTAATTATAATAATATCATATATGTTTTAGAAGCAAGAGTTGGGAATAATCCATATGATGGATTGGAATAAGGAGTTATTCACCCAACTGAAATTTTCGAGAGTTGTATGAGATACAACTGGAAGGAGTTCCTACCTAAATAACCTAGTTTTGTGTAATCCGCCTACGCGGACTTAGAACGAAGTGAAATATGGATCTCGACCCACTAGAAAATCTTCCAACGGGATTTTCCGAATCAAATGATGAGGGTCATTTGTTTTGAGTAAAATAGTGGGAGCATATTTGATTAAAGGCCTAATTAAATATGTCAATGATACTTATATTTTCTTAATTCTTATGTAGATTACCATGACAACAAACACCTCTAACAACATCTTGCGATCAATCCTTGACAAGGAAAAATTGTCTGGGACAAATTTCCTGGATTGACACCGAAACCTGAGGATTGTCCTCAAACATGATAAAAAGCTGTATGTCTTGGAGACACCTGTTCCTGAAGAGGAACCTCCTAGTTCTGCACCTAAGGCAGAAAGAGATGCTTATAAGAAGCATGTCGATGATGCCAATGAAACTGCTTGTCTCATGCTGGCTACCATGAACTCAGAATTGCAAAAGAAACATGAGAACATGTCAGCATTCGATATGATCGAACACCTGAAGCTGCTCTATCAAGAGCAAGCAAGGCATGAGAGGTTTGAAGTTTCAAAAGCCCTTTTCCAAAGCAAGTTAGCTGAGGGAGCCCCTGTAGGTCCCCATGTACTCAAGATGATTGGGTATGTGGAAAACCTTGAGAGATTAGGTTTTCCCCTCGAAAAGGAACTTGCGACTGATTTGATCTTGCAATCATTGCCAGATAGTTTCAGTCAATTTGTCCTAAATTTCAATATGAATGATATGGACAAATCTCTTCCTGAACTGCTCGCCATGTTAAGAACTGCCGAGCAGAATCTGAAGTCAAAAGGGAAGTCCATTCTGATGATCGGAAAGAGACAGAACAAAAGGCCCACTAAGCATGGTGATAAAGGGAAGGGCAAGGAAGTTGCCAAACCCAAACCCACCGTTGATGCTTTGAAGCCTAATGGAGGCATAGCAAAAGAAGGCACCTACTTCCATTGCGGTAAGACCGGACACTAGAAGAGAAACTGCCCAAAGTACCTGGAAGATAAGAAGAATGGGGTAGAGACTTCAACTTCAGGTATTTTTGTTATTAATTCATCTACTTCTGCATCATGGGTATTAGATACTGGATGCGGTTCTCACACTTGTACAAATGTGCAGGGGCTGAAAGGGAGTAGAGATTTGGCAAAAGGTGAAGTTGACCTACAAGTTGGCAATGGAGCAAAGGTTGCTACTTTAGCCGTAGGATCTTATTAACTTTACCTAGTGGTTTTATAATTCAGTTAGAGAACTGTTATTATGTATCTGCAATTAGCAGGAATATTATTTCCATTTCTTGTTTGGACAAGTTTGGTTTTTCATTTATAATAAAGAACAATTGTTGCTCAATTTATTTGAATGATATATTTTATGCTACTGCACAAGTGAGCAATGGACTATATGTCCTTGATCTCATAATGCCAACTTATAACATTAATACTAAAAGGATGAAACCTAATGAGTTAAATCCATGATGAGTCACGTTGATCTTCCAAACTCCATTTGCGGACATGCACTATTGACAACAGCTTACACACTTAACCATGTTCCATCCAAAAGGTTAATAAGACACCATATGAGATATGGAGTGGTAAGAGACCACATATGTCTTACATAAAGTTTTGGGGTTGCGAGGTTTATGTGAAACGACAAATTTCAACTAAGCTTGAGCCCAAATCTGACAAATGCTTATTTGTGGGGTATCCTAAAGAAACAAAAGGGTATTACTTCTACAATCCTTCTGAGGGCAAAGTGTTTGTCGCTCGAACTGGAGTTTTCCTAGAAAAGGATTTTATTTCCAAAGGAACTAGTGGGAGGAAAGTAAAGCTTGAAGAAATTCAAGAATCACAAAGCATCGACACACCTATGGAGGAATTGGAGCAGGAAACACAAGTAGTTGTGTAAGAGCAAACTGCTCAAGTAGAACAAGACCAGCGTAGGTCAGGCAGGATACGTCACCTACCTGAGATATATGGATATCTGATCAAGGTGATGTATTACTCATGGATCAAGATGAGCCTGTGACTTACTCATGGAATCTTCGCCTTGATGAAACAGTAAAACTGTATGGATTCATCAAGAACGAAGATGAGCCTTGTGTCTACAAGAAGGTTAGTGGGAGCATGATCGTATTCCTGGTATTATATGTAGATGACATATTGGAAACGATATCCCTACCCTGCAACAAGCAAAGTCTTGGGTGGGGAAATGCTTATCTATGAAGGACCTAGGTGAAGCAGCCTATATATTAGGAATCAGAATCTATAGAGATAGATCATAAAATGCTTGGCCTAAGTCAGAGTACATAGACAAGGTGCTGAGACGCTTTAATATGAATGATTCCAATGGTTATGTGTTTTGCTGAATAGGTGGCGCTGTGAGCTTGAAAAGTTCAAAGCAAGATACAGTTGTTGATCCTACAACCGAGGCCGAGTATATTGCTGCCTCAAATACAGAAAAGGGAGTTGTTTGGATCAAAAAGTTCATTAGTAAACTTGGCATAGTCCCCTAGCATTGTGGATCCCATTGGTCTCTATTATGATAACAATGGTGCTATCGCACAAGCTAAGGAGCCTAGATCTCACCGACGATCCAAACATATACTTAGGCGTTATCATCTCATTCGAGAGATAATAGATAAAGGAGATGTGAAAATATGTAAAGTACCTACACTTGACAATATAGCTGACCCACTGACAAAGCCTCTTGCGCAGCAGAAGCATGATGGCCATACTAGTTCAATGGGCATACGGGGTATGCCTGATTGGCTCTAGTGCTAGTGGGAGATTGTTGGTGTAAGCCCTAGAGGCCAATACATTTTGGTACTTGTATCGAATAATAAAAGGCATTCTCTTTATTATGGTTGATTAATAAAGTCCCTGGAATAGATAGTCCGTTTAATGTATTAAGTGTGACTTAATCATGAGAACACATTAAACATAAGGACACTATTCCTAAAGTATCCGTAGTCGAGCTTTAGTGTGAAGTGGGATAACATTAAAGCATTAAGACTATTATGTTTGTAGACTATGATCACATCTCATGGATCATGGATAAAGAGTTATCAAGTCTTAAACATAGGTATGAATATTAGGAGTAATATTTATACCGGATTGACCCGCTATGAGAATACTATATAGAAAGTTATGCAAAGTGTCATAAGTTATTCTCATGGTGATAATAGTGTATTCCACTCTCCGACCTGAAACCACTATGGATCCTAGATGTAGAGTCGAGTGTTTTATTGCTGATCCAACGTTGTCCGTAACTGGATAACCATAAAGACAGTTGATGGGTACTCCACAAAGCATGCTGAGGGACATGAGTGTCCTAGATGGAATTTGCCCATCTTGCGTAACAGGATAAATGTCTATGGGCCCAATATTGAACTGGACAAGGATGACACGGTCTATGCCTTGTGTTCAATATAGACATAAGGGAAAAAGGGTAATTATACACATAATTATTATCACAGAAGGAATTGTCAGATCACTTGACATTTTCGTGTCTTGGGTAGCAGTGATGTGTTGCTAGATACCGCTCACTGTTTATTATGTTAAATGCGTGATTTAATATAATTGCCAACGTCACGAAAACCTACAGGGTCACACACAAAGGACGGATTGATGAGAGATAGAGTAACTAAGGAATACCGTAAGGTACGGTGCCCTTAAGTGAGTTATAGAGCATCGTAAGGTACGATGTACTTGAGTAGAATACGAAATATGGTAAGGTACCATGAGCTTAAGTGATTTTGGGCATATTATAAGATATGGGCCAAAATACACTTAAGTGGGCTTTTAGCTTGAAGCCCACACAAGTGGTTCTATAAATAGAACCCTTGTGCAGAAGCAAAAATTTGCGGTTGCATTATTTTCGTTTTCTATCACTCTCTCTCTCTCTCACTCAAAGCCTTCATTCGTACCAGCTAGCACTGAGATTGAAGGAATCCGTTCGTGTGGACTGAGTAGAGACGTTGTCATCGTTCAACGTTCGTGATCGTTTCGTGGATCTGCATCAAAGGGTTTTGATCGTTACAAGAGATCTGCACCAAAGGTTTCAACCGTCATAAGAGGTAAATATTCTATCACTGATCATGACCATTCGTAAGGATCCCTAAAGGAGAAATTTTAATTTCCGCTGCGCTTTGGGTCGCAATTCTCCTTCACTATCCCCAGTGTTAAAACTTGGAAAGCATAAACTTAATATTTAATTTTGAGGGAATTGCAATTTTCTGATCTCACCGGCTTGTTTATCATATAAACCGTCTCTCACATGCATCAACATACATACATACATAATGAAACAGTTATGGCCCCTAGCGCAATTGTTCTCCCAAGCCAATGAGAGAACCTAAGCTAACCTATAACGATCTAAGCTTCTCCAAGCAAGATCTTCAAGGTTGTCCTCCTTTGGCACTGACTTCTCTGCTTTCTTCATATCATTACATTACATGAAAGAAACTCGTTTTACATACGAGGGAGTGAGATGAGAAAAGAAGTTACATTTGGGAGATTAAGAGAGAGGCACGACACGCAGGTCGTATTTTAAAAACCCAAAATAAAACAAAGGAAAACTAAGGCCATAACCGATCACCACAAGACAATAATAAACACTTTATTATTATTATAATTAATTCCTTTAATTAATTAAAATCAAATTAAATTTCGACGACCGATCATCACATTTTAATGAACAATTCATTTAAAATCGATGTCGCTTTTCGTATCAACACTTGACACTTTTAAAGCACTGAGTTAGCCGAATGGGCGAAAATTTCCTTGCGTTAACCGGTTAACCATATGCGTTAACCGGTTAACACTGTTTGAAAACCTTTTGAAAATTCTTTTCTGCCTTGCGTTAACCGGTTAACCATATGCGTTAACCGGTTAACACTGTTTGAAAATGTTTTGGAAAACTATTTTCCGCCTTGCGTTAACCAAATGCGTTAACCGGTTAACACTGTTTGAAAATTTCAAAAAATTTTATTTCGCATTCCGTTAACCGGTTAACCATATGCGTTAACCGGTTAACACTGTTCCAAAAAGTGTTTAGGAAGCACAACTCTTGTGCGTTCAAACCCCAATCGCATAACTCTCTGACAACACAATCCTTGTGCCGTCACTAACCCTAATGCACCAATTTCAGACCGTCAAACACGTCTCGATTGTTAATTCAGTATGATTGATCAACACGTCATTGCTTCACCATACTAATGTCGGATTAAGAAGCAAACGACCATTGATCGCTCAAAGGAAAACAATCATCGAGGTTTTGAATGAACGAAACAAGAACATTATATCATATATAATGTATTTTGCATCAGGGTTACATATATCACATATATGTAACTTGATCGATCTCAATTTAACCTTTGATTCATTCTGTTTTAATCATATTATTACAGAACAAAAACAGCTATCAGATTCATGGTTTCGTAAGTGGCTCTGATACCACTGAAGGAGAATTGCCATCCAAGGCGCAACGGAATATAAAATTTTTCTCCATTAGTGATCCTTACGAATGAGCATGATCAGTGATAGAATCGTTACCTCTTGTGGCGATTCAAACCTTTGGTGCAGATCTCTGATAATGATCGAATCCTTTGAAGCAAATCCACGGGGCGATCACGAACGTTGAATGATGACAACGTCTCTACTCAGTCCACACGAACGGATTCCTTCAATCGCAGTGCTAGCTGTTTGTGAATGAAGGCTTTGAGTGAGAGAAAGAGAGATACGAAATTCCAACTCTTCAGTTGTGTTGTATTCCCATACAAAGCTTCTGCACAAGAGCTCTATTTATAGAACCACTTGTGTGGGCTTCAAGCCAAAAAGCCCACTTAAGTGCATTTTGGCCTATATCTCATAATATGCCAAAATCACTTAAGTACTTGGTACCTTACCATATTTCGTATTCTACTTAAGTACACCGTACCTTACGATGTTCCTTAATTATTCTATCTCTCATCAATCCGTCCTTTGTGTGTGACCCTATAGGTTTTCGCGACGTTGGCAATTATATTAAATCACGCATTTAACATAATAAACAGTGAGCGGTATCTAGCAACACATCACTGCTACCCAAGTCACGAAAATGTCATGTGATCTGACAAAACCTCCTGTGATAATAATTATGTGTATAATTACCCCTTTGCCCTTATGTCTATATTGAACACAAGGTATAGACCGTGTCACCCTTGTCCAGTTCAATATTGGGCCCATAGACATTTATCCTGTTACGCAGGATTGGCAAATTCCATCTAGGACACTCATGTCCCTCAGCATGCTTCGTGGAGTACTCATCAACTGTCTTTATGGTCATCCAGTTACGGATAACGTTGGATCAGTAATAAAGCACTCAACTCTACATCTAGGATCCATAGTGGTTTCAGGTCGAAGAGTGGTATACACTATTATCACCATGAGAATAACTTATGACACTTTGCATAACTTTCTATATAGTATTCTCATAGCGGGTCAATCCGGTATAAATATTACTCCTAATATTCATACCTATGTTTAAGACTTGATAACTCTTTATCCATGATCCATGAGATGTGATCATCAGTCTACAAACATAATAGTCTTAATGCTTTAATGTTATCCCACTTCACATTAAAGCTCGACTACGGATACTTTAAGAATAGTGCCCTTATGTTTAATGTGTTCTCATGATTAAGTCACACTTAATACATTAAACAGACTATCTATTCTAGGGACTTTATTAATCAACCATAATAAAGAAAATGCCTTTTATTATTAATAAATAATTCGATACAAGTACCAAAAGTATTGGCCTCTAGGGCTTACACCAACAATCTCCCACTAGCACTAGAGCCAATTAGGCATACCCCGTATGCCCATTGATCTAGTATGGCCATCATGCTTCTGCTGCGCAATAGGCTTTGTTAGTGGGTCAGCTATATTGTCTAGTGTAGGTACTTTACATATTTTCACATCTCCTTTATCTATTATCTCTCGAATGAGATGATAACGCCTAAGTATGTGTTAGGATCGTTGGTGAGATCTAGGCTCCTTAGCTTGTGCGATAACACCATTGTTATCATAATAGAGACCAATGGGATCCACAATGCTAGGGACTATGCCAAGTTTATTGATCCAAACAGCTTCCTTTGCTGCACTTAAGGCAGCAATATACTCAGCCTCAGTTGTAGAATCAGCAACTGCATCTTGCGTTGAACTTTTCAAGCTCACAGTGCCACCATTTAAGCAAAACACATAACCAGATTGAAATCATTCATATTAAAGCGTCTCAGCACTCTGTCTATGTACTCTGAATTAGGCCAAGCATTTCATGATCTATCTCTATAGATTCTGATAGGCTGCTTCACCCAGGTCCTTCATAGAAAAGTATTTCCCCAACCAAGCCTTTACTTGTTGCAGGGTAGGGATATCAATTCTAATGAGTAATATGTCATCTACATATAATACCAGGAATACGATCATGCTCCCACTAACCTTCTGGTAGACACAAGGCTCATCTTCGTTCTTGATGAATCCATACAGCTTTATTGTTTCATCAAGGCGAAGATTCCATGAGTAGGTCACAGGCTCATCTTGATCCATGAGTAATACATCACCTTGATCAGATATCCATATATCTCAAGTAGGTGACGTATCCTGCCTGACCTACGCTGGTCTTGTTCTATTTGAGCAGGTTGCTCTTACACAACTACTTGTGTTTCCTGCTCTAATTCCTCCATAGGCGTATCGATACTTTGTGATTCTTGAATTTCTTCAAGTTCTACTTTCCTCCCACTGATTCCTTTGGAAATAAAATCCCTTTCTAGGAAAACTCAAGTTCGAGCGACAAACACTTTGCCCTCAGAAGGATTGTAGAAATAATATCCTCTTGTTTCTTTAGGATACCCCACAAGTAAGCTTTTGTCAGATTTGGGCTCAAGCTTAGTTGAAATTTGTCGTTTCACATAAACTTCGCAACCCCAAATCTTCATGTAAGACATATGTGGTCTCTTACCACTCCATATCTCATATGGTGTCTTTTCAACCTTTTGGATGGAACACGGTTAAGTGTGTAAGCTGATGTTAATGGTGTATGTCCTCAAAAGGAGTTTGGAAGATTGGTGTGACTCATCATGAATCGGACCATGTCCAACAGGGTTCGATTTCTTCTCTCAGATATACCCTTCCATTGGGATGTTCTAGGAGGAGTAAGTTGGGATAGGATCCCACACTCTTTCAGATGGTCATCAAACTCTAGGATTAAATACTCACCACTTCGATCTGATCGAAGAGTTTTAACATTATTACCTAGTTGGTTTTAACTCGTTAGGTTTCACCCTTTTGTATTAATGTTATTAATAGGCATTTCAAGATCAAGGACATATAGTCCATTGTTCATTTGTGCAGTAGCATAGAATATATCATTCAAATAAATTGAGCAACAATTGTTCTTTATTATAAATGAAAAACCAAACTTGTCCAAACAAGAAATGGAAATAATATTCCTGCTAATTGCAGGTACATAATAACAGTTCTCTAACTGAATTATTAAACCACTAGGTAAAGTCAATACAAAAGTTCCTACGGCTAAAGCAGCAACCTTTGCTCCATAGCCAACTCGTAGGTCGACTTCACCTTTTGCCAAATCTCTACTCCCTTTTAGTTCCTGCACATTTGTACAAATGTGAGAACCGCATCCAGTATCTAATACTCATGATGTAGAAGTAGATAAATTAATAACAAAAATACCTGAAGTTGAAGTCTCTACTCCATTCTTCTTATCTTCCAGGTATTTTGGGCAGTTCCTCTTCCAGTGTCCGGTCTTACCGCAATGGAAGCAGGTGCCTTCTTTTGCTATGCCTCCACTAGGCTTCAAAGCAGCAGTGGGTCTGGGATTGGCAACTTCCTTGCCCTTCCCCTTATCACTATGCTTAGTGGGCCTTTTGTTCTGTCTCTTTCCATTTCCGATCATCAGAATGGACTTCCCTTTTGACTTCAGATTCTGCTCGGCAGTTCTTAACATGGCGAGCAGTTCAGGAAGAGATTTGTCCATATCAATCATATTGAAATTTAGGACAAATTGACTGAAACTATCTGGCAACGATTGCAAGATCAAATCAGTTGCAAGTTCCTTTTCGAGGGGAAAACCCAATCTCTCAAGGTTTTCCACATACCCAATCATCTTGAGTACATGGGGACCTACAGGGGCTCCCTCAGCTAACTTGCTTTGAAAAAGGGATTTTGAAACTTCAAACCTCTCATGCCTTGCTTGCTCTTGATAGAGCAACTTCAGGTGTTCGATCATATCGAACGCTGACATGTTCTCATGTTGTTTTTGCAATTCTGAGTTCATGGTAGCCAGCATGAGACAAGCAGTTTCATTGGCATCATCGACATGCTTCTTATAAGCATCTCTTTCTGCCTTAGGTGCAGAACTAGGAGGTTCCTCTTCAGGGACAGGTGTCTCCAAGACATACAGCTTTTTATCATGTTTGAGGACAATCCTCAGGTTTCGGTGCCAATCCAGAAAATTTGTCCCAGACAATTTTTCCTTATCAAGGATTGATCGCAGGATGTTGTTAGAGGTGTTTGCTGTCATGGTAATCTACATAAGGATTAATGAAAATATAAGTATCATTGACATATTCAATTAGGCCTTTAATTAAACATGCTCCCACTATTTTACTCAAAACAAATGACCCTCATCATCTGATTCGGAAAATCCCGTTGGAAGATTTTCTAGTGGGTCGAGATCCATATTTCACTTCGTTCTAAGTCCGCGTAGGCGGATTACACAAAACTAGGTTATTTAGGTAGGAACTCCTTCCAATTGTATCTCATACAACTCTCGAAAATTACTGTTGGGTGAATAACTCCTTATTCCAATCCATCATATGGATTATTCCCAACTCTTGCTTCCAAACATATATATAATCTTATTATAATTTGTTTAGTTAAGTTTGACCCATTGTTTTAACAGTTGGATATTACAATTATCCCATCGCACCTTACTAATATATAGATCATGCACCTCGCGTAGGCGAAACCTACATTATCCATTACTAGTCTTGATGAGTGTTAAAACTTGGAAAGCATAAACTTAATATTTAATTTTGAGGGAATTGCAATTTTCTGATCTCACCGGCTTGTTTATCATATAAACCGTCTCTCACATGCATCAACATACATTCACATGCATCAACATACATACATACATAATGAAACAGTTATGGCCCCTAGCGCAATTGTTCTCCCAAGCCAATGAGAGAACCTAAGCTAACCTATAACGATCTAAGCTTCTCCAAGCAAGATCTTCAAGGTTGTCCTCCTTTGGCACTGACTTCTCTGCTTTCTTCATATCATTACATTACATGAAAGAAACTCGTTTTACATACGAGGGAGTGAGATGAGAAAAGAAGTTACATTTGGGAGATTAAGAGAGAGGCACGACACGCAGGTCGTATTTTAAAAACCCAAAATAAAACAAAGGAAAACTAAGGCCATAACCGATCACCACAAGACAATAATAAACACTTTATTATTATTATAATTAATTCCTTTAATTAATTAAAATCAAATTAAATTTCGACGACCGATCATCACATTTTAATGAACAATTCATTTAAAATCGATGTCGCTTTTCGTATCAACACTTGACACTTTTAAAGCACTGAGTTAGCCGAATGGGCGAAAATTTCCTTGCGTTAACCGGTTAACCATATGCGTTAACCGGTTAACACTGTTTGAAAACCTTTTGAAAATTCTTTTCTGCCTTGCGTTAACCGGTTAACCATATGCGTTAACCGGTTAACACTGTTTGAAAATGTTTTGGAAAACTA
This sequence comes from Lathyrus oleraceus, assembly GCF_024323335.1. Classification (NCBI taxonomy): domain Eukaryota; kingdom Viridiplantae; phylum Streptophyta; class Magnoliopsida; order Fabales; family Fabaceae; genus Lathyrus; species Lathyrus oleraceus. The sequence continues at coordinate 316,667 of NW_026112400.1, forward strand.
TTTTCCGCCTTGCGTTAACCAAATGCGTTAACCGGTTAACACTGTTTGAAAATTTCAAAAAATTTTATTTCGCATTCCGTTAACCGGTTAACCATATGCGTTAACCGGTTAACACTGTTCCAAAAAGTGTTTAGGAAGCACAACTCTTGTGCGTTCAAACCCCAATCGCATAACTCTCTGACAACACAATCCTTGTGCCGTCACTAACCCTAATGCACCAATTTCAGACCGTCAAACACGTCTCGATTGTTAATTCAGTATGATTGATCAACACGTCATTGCTTCACCATACTAATGTCGGATTAAGAAGCAAACGACCATTGATCGCTCAAAGGAAAACAATCATCGAGGTTTTGAATGAACGAAACAAGAACATTATATCATATATAATGTATTTTGCATCAGGGTTACATATATCACATATATGTAACTTGATCGATCTCAATTTAACCTTTGATTCATTCTGTTTTAATCATATTATTACAGAACAAAAACAGCTATCAGATTCATGGTTTCGTAAGTGGCTCTGATACCACTGAAGGAGAATTGCCATCCAAGGCGCAACGGAATATAAAATTTTTCTCCATTAGTGATCCTTACGAATGAGCATGATCAGTGATAGAATCGTTACCTCTTGTGGCGATTCAAACCTTTGGTGCAGATCTCTGATAATGATCGAATCCTTTGAAGCAAATCCACGGGGCGATCACGAACGTTGAATGATGACAACGTCTCTACTCAGTCCACACGAACGGATTCCTTCAATCGCAGTGCTAGCTGTTTGTGAATGAAGGCTTTGAGTGAGAGAAAGAGAGATACGAAATTCCAACTCTTCAGTTGTGTTGTATTCCCATACAAAGCTTCTGCACAAGAGCTCTATTTATAGAACCACTTGTGTGGGCTTCAAGCCAAAAAGCCCACTTAAGTGCATTTTGGCCTATATCTCATAATATGCCAAAATCACTTAAGTACTTGGTACCTTACCATATTTCGTATTCTACTTAAGTACACCGTACCTTACGATGTTCCTTAATTATTCTATCTCTCATCAATCCGTCCTTTGTGTGTGACCCTATAGGTTTTCGCGACGTTGGCAATTATATTAAATCACGCATTTAACATAATAAACAGTGAGCGGTATCTAGCAACACATCACTGCTACCCAAGTCACGAAAATGTCATGTGATCTGACAAAACCTCCTGTGATAATAATTATGTGTATAATTACCCCTTTGCCCTTATGTCTATATTGAACACAAGGTATAGACCGTGTCACCCTTGTCCAGTTCAATATTGGGCCCATAGACATTTATCCTGTTACGCAGGATTGGCAAATTCCATCTAGGACACTCATGTCCCTCAGCATGCTTCGTGGAGTACTCATCAACTGTCTTTATGGTCATCCAGTTACGGATAACGTTGGATCAGTAATAAAGCACTCAACTCTACATCTAGGATCCATAGTGGTTTCAGGTCGAAGAGTGGTATACACTATTATCACCATGAGAATAACTTATGACACTTTGCATAACTTTCTATATAGTATTCTCATAGCGGGTCAATCCGGTATAAATATTACTCCTAATATTCATACCTATGTTTAAGACTTGATAACTCTTTATCCATGATCCATGAGATGTGATCATCAGTCTACAAACATAATAGTCTTAATGCTTTAATGTTATCCCACTTCACATTAAAGCTCGACTACGGATACTTTAAGAATAGTGCCCTTATGTTTAATGTGTTCTCATGATTAAGTCACACTTAATACATTAAACAGACTATCTATTCTAGGGACTTTATTAATCAACCATAATAAAGAAAATGCCTTTTATTATTAATAAATAATTCGATACAAGTACCAAAAGTATTGGCCTCTAGGGCTTACACCAACACTAACACCTTCCCTTTGTATAATGTACCTCCCGAACCTAAGAATCTAAGTTAAGGTCTTTCCTGTTCTTTTCCACCTTTCCTTATTGGATAAAAGAAAAGTCGGTGGCGACTCTTGCTAACCGCGACATTGCGATTAAAAAACACATTAAAGTCAGTTCACCGTATGACACCCTGGTGTACCAGAATGGAATTCACACTTGGCGTTTTCATCATAGTTAGGAGGCCTCTGATCTGGTTTTACCGGAGCCATCGTCCTCGGCTGAACCAACCTAAGATCCATCAACTTCTTAAACAGAAAAGCATATGTCACGGGTGGCTTATCAAACTGACGATCAATCCCCTTTCCTCTCACTTGGTACCCCGCTCTCTGTGCTCTCTGCTGAGGTGGCTGATGTTGCTGTTGTACCGATTGTTTACCAGCAGGAATGGTTACCGCAGCAGTGTGCTGGTAGTAACGATCCCTACCGTGTCCCCTTTGGGCATACACAGCACTCGATTCACCCTCATTCTTGCGCTGACCGTTCCCAAATAGCTTCTTTACTCCAGACGATGGAGCATTTCCCTGTATTTTTCCCATTTTCAGCCAGCTTTCTATTCTCTCACCAACCACTACTATGTCTGCAAAGCCGGTGACGGGACAACCCACCATCCTTTCAGCAAAAATCCCTTGCAGGGTACCCATGAACAGATCAGACATTTCCCGATCCACCAGCGGAGGTTGAACTCTGGCAGCCAACTCCCTCCACCTCTGTGCATATTCTTTAAACCCTTCATTTGACTTCTGAGACATACCCTGCAACTGGGTACGACTAGGAGCCATGTCAGCGTTGAATTGGTATTGTTTAAAGAACGCATCTCCAAGATCCTGCCAGCTCTTGATATCTGATGACTTCAACTTGGTATACCATTCCAGAGACCCACCAGACAAGCTGTCCTGGAAGAAATACATCCATAGCTTCTGATCCATTGTATAAGCAGAAATCTTTCGGACGAAATCCTGGAGATGAGTTTCCGGGCAAGAACTCCCATTGTATTTGTCAAACGTGGGCACTTTAAACTTTTGCGGGATCACAATCCCCTCAACCAGCCCCATGTTTGTCATATTGATAACCCCAGGAGTAGCATGGCTTTCCAGAGCCCTGATCTTCTCTGCTAGCACCTAAATTTCCTTGTTTGGCGGCGGAACACCGTACTGACCATATTGTTCGTTCAGCACAGAGAACTGATCTTCCTCTCTATCCTCCTCAGCCCCAAAGAAAGGAGGAAACTAATCATCCTTCAGATTATTGCCCATAGGACCTGGTATACGGCCTGCAGCGAAACCAAAACCTCCCCCATTGTTGATCACTACACCAGTAGTAGTCTTCCTTCCGGGGTCACCACCGTCCCTAGAACCACCAAGACCGTTGTTGGAAACACCCTCCTGATTATTACCACTGTTAGCAGCTGAAGCCCGCTCAAGTTTCTCCACCTTATCCGCAAGTGCTTTCTGCCCCAAGGCAAGCCCTTGCATGACGTTTATCAGCTCACCCATTTTCTCTTTCAGCTCGAGAATATCTGCGTTGGATGTATCCATCAGTTTGGATTTGTTGCGCCTGGTAGGGTATTTGTGTGGACGAGCTACGTGCAAGGGAATGATTCTACGTGCGCGAGCAATGATTCCTGAGTCAATCAAACACGTTAGGTACTGACACCTGCAAAATAGAAGACAGGTTATTATGACTCATGCATGAATGCAATGTCTATCCATATGAGGAACACTCTGTCCTTCGATCCTGGTTTCATCGAGACGGATAATAATTTGACAACAATATTCTGACATCAGGATGTCTCTCAACCGGGATCTCAATCGAGAATGTACCCTGAGTATGGATAGACATGAGTTAGGTGCAGATGAATGCAACATGGGAATGATGCTGATGCATGAATGCAATGCTCTGTGCCATCCTCCAAGTCATCTGAACATCCACTGCACTGAGTTCCGGCCTCTGAACTGATCACAACCATCTGAGGGACTGAGTACTCATAAATCCAACTCAGGGTTCCGAAATAAACGGAACGGAAGGATATACCACCATCACCACTGAAAAAGTCACTAATCTGATAACAACATGATCATCTGTACCGACCCAGGGAATCTTGAAATAAACGGATCCCCACTGATAAATATCATGCACAGAACTTCGGCATCTCAGAAATAAATATCCATAATCCAACTGAACCAAAGTCACCATCAAAGTCACCATCGGAACATGCATCTGTAAGAATCAACCCTCCCCTCACAAGTGAATTCTAATAAGGTCATCCTAAGGCGGATAATGGTCTCGACAATCGGACAAGATACTCAACGGGTTTGCCCTTTCGGGTGTGGCGCTGCAGCTCTCATAAGATCATCTAAACCAAAGATTCGGGAAAGAACGGTCACCGAAGTCAACAGCTCTAAAGAGATAACCCAACCAAAGTAGAATACTCCACCCGGAAGCGCTCACTCAGAAGAACCTCGTCCGGCTTGTGGTATGTCACGTCGCAACAACATGCTGATCCAACATGTGAGGAAAGGTGAGACCACACTAATCCTAGGTGTATACTCGGACCTTGGTTTTAGCCCCACTCAGAACACCCACCCCAAATCAGAGGAACCACCCTGTACAGAGTCCAGCACAATGATAATATGATGCATGCAAACATCTATACAAATATATACAATCACAGTATAATAATCATAAATACAATAAATAGAGCAGCACAAGCAACCAAAACTATCCTAGAGAGCGCTAGGATTGACTCGCTTAGGGAAGATGGACCAGCCAGAGGTCAACTTCTCTATAGTCCCCAGCAGAGTCGCCAGCTGTCGCAACGCGAAAAACAACCGGCGGGAAAAAGACACAGACAGAGCCGCCACCGTGCGTTATTCATCCCAAAGGAGGGAAAGGAAACGCTCGAAGTAAACCTGGAAAGGAAATGGTCTTACGATCGGAGATTGCAAGGATCGGGAGTCGGTTACGCAAGGGGAAGGTATTAGCACCCCTCACGTCCGTCGTACTCGACGGGATCCACGCTCAAGAGAATAGAATAAAGTTGCTGATAAACTGCTTAAAGAATGCACACACGCTGGAATATAACACAGATGGAAGAAGACGGAAGCGGACTCGGCAGGATGTCGCATCCTGGGCCTACGTAGTTTGTCAGAAACAAACATCAGAGTCGACGTAGTTCGGGGAAATGGGAACAAGATGAAAGACTCAACTGAATAGCAGGGGATGGATTGCACATCCCTTCTATCTGCCAATGCCTCTTCACTTAGGAGGTCTTTGAAATACATGGCACAAATATAAACAATCAAAAACATTGCCTCTTTAGGAGGGCTTCAGACAAGTGCCTGCCAAAAGAAATGACAGGGCTTCCAGACTACATGGATAATAGAATGGTTACCTAGGTGGTATGCCAACCACAAGCCAAGCAAAGCTCAAGCAATGAGCTAAAGCAACTAAAGTACCTGTAAGAAAATCAAACAAGTCAATATCCACATTCAGACAAATCAAACAGACAATCAACAGTGGTTCCAACCAATATGTTCACAAGGCAAACCAACAAGCAAACAACTCAAGTGAATTCACCACCAAATAACCTACAACACAAGAGAGGTTAGTGGACAAAGCAAATTTGCATCTCAAGTCATGAGACCAACATCAACCATTAAGACTAGAAGCTTGAACCTGAAATGCAAAGCTCAAAATGTGAGTACACACCACTAGCACAAAGGCTAGGGTCAAAGGCATAGCAAAAAGTCAAAACAGAAATGGATATTCAACATGAAGTATCTTTAATCAAATAAGAACATGTCCTAAAAAGGACCAAGTCTAAATCATGAGGCAAAACCAACTAATGAGCAAGAGAAGGCAAAGGCAATTTCAAAACACACAATTGGTCATCAAGAATGAAAATTCCATATTAAAATAGAAATGAATCAAACAATCATGGAAATTTTTATGTGCACACAACATGTCAAATACAAGCATCATGCAAAAGATTGGGATCAGAAGAGATCATTTGACCTAGAAATGAAAATGCACAAGTATGACATCAAATTGTGTGACACACATTGTCACACCCTAAGTTCATGCGCCTAAAACAGAGATGAAAAATGAGAAAAATACACAACCAAGCCTCAAAATTCAATCAACATGTTAGGAATCATCACACCAAATTTCAAATCAATTGGCCAATGTATGAGCATTTCACAATAGAATGAATGAAGCATGTCACATTTGCATACATGTCCAAAGAATCAAACATATTTCAAATTCTAGAAATGATAAAATCCAAAAATCAACACCACAAAATAATAGGCAAACACATGAAAATGTAGAAAAAAATTGGGAATTAATTGGAATCATTTTCAATTTGATATGATTTTTGCAAGTTGGAAGAAAATAAAGAAAAACAAAATGGATCATGTACATGATAATTGGAGGGAAATGTAAAAATGGCTGAGCAATTTGAAAAAGCTGTAGGCTGGAATCGAAGCATGCATGCATAAAAGAGAGGCGCTGGAAAAAAAATACACAATGTCTTCGCCTGGATTCGAACCTATGCAAGCGAGGTCGCAAACATGTTGAGCCAGGACTTAAACCCGCTCGGCCAAACTGTCTTGGCGCAACACAAAACGCAACTTTTACTACATAACTCTCGCCGCCACACCAGACGCCGGAACAGTGGTTCCGGTCGTCTTCTCCGACCGTGTACACGGCGGAGCTGCAACTTTTTTTTTCCAGAATTTTACAAACTATATACCGTTGGAAAGGTCTTTTCATGTACATTCCAAATCCATGATTATCTAAGCCTAATTCCTAATATATTTTCTGGATCGAAGCAAAGAAGTTTCTAGATCTAAACTTTAATTCAACGTAACTCACTCAATTTTCATCCAAATTCAACAAAATTTATATCAGAATTCTCCGTGATGAAAGCTCTACAAGTTTATGTACATAAAATCAAGATTTATGAGATTCGAATTTTTGACCTCTTGAAGAACAATCAATGGCAGCAGTGGATCCAAGGCCTTGCAAGTGTTAAAATCTGCTCCTCTACTCTTGTTATGGAGTCTTGTGCACGAATCAATGCTTGGAAAGGCTTGGATCTAGCTTAATCTTCGATTTCCATCTTCATGTTCATGTATGGAGTATGCACAATTCTTCACCAATTTCCACAAAAAATGACTGATTCATGCTCCAAATTCCATGAGGATGATGGATCTATCAAGAAAATGTGTGGTTGTGTGGAGAAAATTTGAATTCCAATGAGAGAGAATTTTGGAGGGAAGAGAAAATTCTAGATCTAGAAAATGTGTAAACTGAAAATTCTGTTATGATTTACTATTTATAGGCCATGTTAATTACCATGCTAATCCTAATTTGTAATGGTTAATTAGGATTAGTGATAATTGGAATGGAATGCAAAAAATGGAAAATGATGTATCATGGCCATGCACCACGTGAATAGTAGCATGCAAATGCTCACATTCACTTAAAACCATCTCATAAACACAATGCAAGTGGAATTTTACTCATGTGATGCACCAAATTTGAATTTTCAATTTTCCCTCCAAAATACACTTGAATGGACATTTGATCATTTGAACTTTTTTCATGCAATGCAATGCTTGATTTGGAAAATATAGGTCAAGACAAGAATTTTGCAAAAATAATGGCTTCAATTTGAATTTTGAGTCAAAAGTTATGCCACTTTGAAGTCTCATGCACACTTGGTGATCATTTGCTCATATCTCTTCAACCATTCATCATAAATTCATTTGAAGCTTCCTTGATGATGTAAAATCAAGTTGAATTTGAACCAAAATCTTTCCATTTTTGGAAACTTTCAATTACAGGTCACTTTCCATTTTTGGAAACTTTTGATCTGACCTCAAATTCTTCAAGATATGTATTTGACATGATGAATAAGCCTCTTTGGGACATGAATAAAGTGTCTCAAACCATTTCTCCCCCTCCTATCCCTCAGTTGACTTTCTGTTGACTTTTATGGACCCCAGATGACTTGAAAATGCACTGATCAGCTTGAGCCTCAACCACTTGGGGAAATGGCTCAGAAATGAACCCCTAGCTCCAATAAGCTCTTCCACATAACCATGTGATCTTCATCATAAATAGAATACCTCTTCTCCTTAAGAATCCCTGGTTGGAAGAATGCATTGATTAGGGTTGACCAGAGGTCAAAACCCTAATCCAGAGGAATCTAAGCATGAACAAAGAACCCCTTGAGGATGACATAACCATGATGATGATGATGTACCCTTGCAATCAAGATAATGCTCAACCTCCTTGAAGAACCAAGAAAACCCTAATTGAAGCACAAACCCTTAGATGGTTGGTGATCAATTCAATAAGACCCTCAGGCTCAAACCATACAACTTCCCCATCTCTGACAAGACCTTAGAGGATGACTTGTTTATTTTCACATGATATGCAATATGCAAATGCCTAATGTCCTAAAAAATGAAATGCAATGTGTTAAACTAGTCCCAAGAAGAGGAGGGCAAATTTTGAGGTGTTACACCATGAAACCCTAATTTCTGATTAAATCTAGATGCACACTCTGATAGCCCTGAATCCTTCACTGATGGACTGAGGACCATAATAAGATACCTGGAGCCCCCATGAGACCCTTGAGACTTGTATATTTAGAGAATGAAGTCCAATTCTCAATCTTTCTTTGTGTGGGCTCCTTCTGTTAAGGAGTGATCAGTCAAAACCTGATTTCCAAGTCACTAATGCAGTATGCAATGAGTATGACCTAGTATGATACTAATGAAGTGTAAAACATAAACCCATGCTTCCAAGAAAAATGAAGGGTAAATTTTGGGGTATTACATCTGCCCCTAGTCAATCAACTGGAAACCCGAAATGAAGATAGCAACGACTTTCGCAATTTGTACATCCACAACGATACACTTATGACAATTAAGACACCCTTAGCTCCAACACGATGTGAATGTTTATACTTCGTGACCAACCAACCAAACACTTCTCAAGAAGATAGATAACAACTAGACTTCCAATAAGCCACTATTACTCTTGCAATTCAAATAAAATGCACTTAAGATGAACCTTATCATTGCCACACATTTATGATTGGAAGTTTTTTTCTAACCCAATACCTACTACACACTTCATCATACCGGGGTTACTTGTCTTTATGACTTGCCACGGATAATCCTCATTGTCTCCCAATAAGCTCTTGCAACATAACATATTCCATATCATACACTTAGTCCACATTCTCCATCTTGGTTTATCTTTCATTGTCTATCATCAACTCAACTTCTTAGAATACAAGACGCACCACTCAACAAAATGTATGTTACTTTACATCCATCTCAAGACAAGGAATCCATTACACTTACTTGTCACCATAATGTTGCTAGCCCATACTTCTCTTAATACCAAGGTTTAACTTCCTCCATTCCACTACATACTCTAGAAATCCTTCATGCGAACAATCATCAACTACACACCCATAAATTCGTCTTAATGAATCTTAATGGTCCCATTGTGCCTTTATCTAAAATATTCCCCATTACAACGGTTGTATTGTAACATTCACACTGCTTCCACACTCTGTGTTCACTTATCTTCCTATGGTAATTCTCCTAGTTCAAATTACAAAACCATTCTACTGGAATTCCTTAAATCCAACTTACTTGCTCTTCTCCTCAACCAAATCTCCTACAACCAAAACTCACTGGAGCTTCCATTACTATATAATATGCATTCTCCCCCTCCACGCAACTCTAATAATTGATCCTTAGGTAACTCAACATTCAATAATGGTCTCTTACTAACACTGAACCACTGCTGAGCTATTCCAAATCCGATCTCCCTTCTAAGACTGAACATACTTGGTTTATCTTCTAATCTCCATTTGGTCCATACATGTTTCACTTGAAATAGGAAGCCATGTCCTCGAGTCTCTCCTTAGACTTCACCACTACCTTAGGCTCCTAACAAAACTGAACGTCCTTATCCCTGAAGTCCTTAACCACTTGTAAGGTACCATTCCAAATATATATACCATAACGTACTCTTGTTGATTCCCCAAAAGTTTAGGCATGTTTTTGGTTTGATTTTCAGTGAAGAAAAATAATTCTTTCGTTGTATTACTAATTTTTCGCTACATATTGTTTGCTCAAATATCCAGATTGAATCAAATACAACTTCAATTGACTCTCTGACCATGGGTTAAGGAAATGGTCATGTATACCCTTCATTTTCCCTTTCTGGTATGATTTGGATTTCTAGTTTGTTTTATTTCATCTGGCTCCGTTTGGTTTAGTTTAATTATGTTTAGTTTATGTTGGACCGAATTAGATCAATTTGATTAGTGGTTTGGTTAAACATGTCAATTCTTAATATCTTGGTTTTGCTTAGGAACACTCTACTAGTTTTCTCTTGAATTCCTTTTTTATGACTTCCGCCTATTTTCATTTTGAAAATGTTTCTTCCTAAATATAAACCATTAACTGCTTGATGTTACACGTCATCTATTTGTTGATTTTTAAGAATTAAGATTGTGATTATTGGTCAAGTTTAGGTTGTGGATCATTTACATTTTTTAGTTTTGAGTTTCGACTAATTTGTTTTGGTTTAATGTGTTTAATGTGAGCGATTCTTATGCCTTTGGTGATTCTCCTAATATGATTTTTTTTATATTTATACTTGTTTATTCATAATTGATTTTTCTATTCTTTCAATTTGAAGAACATAAAACATAAGTGCTCTTTTATTTAGTATATTGTTGTGCCACTTATATCATAAAATGTGAGAAGTGGGATTTGAACCCACGCCCTCTCACGAAGACCAAAACTTGAGTCTGGCGCCTTAGACCACTTGGCCATCCTAACTTTCATGACTCTTTGTCACACTATCTTAATATGTCACTAAACACTAATTTCGAGAAAATGAATCCACATGCAGGATTATATCTTTTTAACAACATTGTTTACTTAGTAGTGATCAAGTTATGCTTGGTAATTTGTTTTTACCATAACACCACTACTATCGCATTTTATTTTTTCATTTTCGAAGAAAATTTACTCACCTCTTATCTTTTTTTAAAGTAATTGAGTTAAGTACCCTTACAAAAATCTATCTTGACGAAAACATGTTTATACATTTTCATTCACAAAAAGATTTTGAATACATGTAGAAATAGCAATCAAAATATGAAAACTAAGTTGAAATTCTCCTACTCTTACAAAAAAATATGAGGTACGTCAATGGCTTACTTCCGAGGATACTCTACCTTGGTCTTTCATGTATATATTATTAAGAAGAAAACGATAACTACTAGTAATCATGTCAAACTCAATATTATAGTTTTGTTGATAACAAAAGAGTCAACTACCTTTATGGAATTTAATTCAAACCCAACCATACCCAAATGCAAATGTTTCACTCATTTTATTACTGATAACAAGCTAAGAGCTTCATCCTACTTCACTATATTCCATATCAATCCTCTTATAGGGTTTTGATTCATTCAAGATTTCTCCCGACACATGATCTCGACCAAAAACAACATAACACCATCAAGGAACTTTAAATCCTCAACGAGACACCACTTCTAAGGAACTTAAACAATCTAGAGCGTAACTATGAGTGTCCATACACCTCATAGATTCACACACAATATTTCACACACATCTAGCGACAACACTTCACTTTTTATCCAAAATCATTCATCTAAATCGTCCCGTCCCATCTTCCATAATCTTAGCTCATGCTCTTACTCATATGCAGTCCGAGTTACATGTTTAAGTTTAGGAATAGCTGATTCCCGTTCCTCCTGGGAAGTATAATTCATGAATCCTCCCAATAGGGTAGAGTATCATTGTACACAAAAATACTACTCTCCTGGGGGTCCTCATCCGAAGCCATGAATCCCAGAAATTATCGAATGCCATATTCCGACTAATCAATTTACACTTTACTAACGCATACAATATACTGAACTAATCCCTTCCAGATCACCACTTAGTAAGTCTCTTCCAACATCACTCCTTAGGGTTCTCATTATCTGTAATAGTGATACACCTAAGAGTTACCCACATCGAATATGGTTCACTAGGTTGGTTTCCGCAAATGTATGACTTCCATGATATCTCTAGAGATGACCAACTACGCACTACACCTTCAGAAATCCCAATTTCAAAACTACCAATCTGACTTGTGGTGACTTGTAACTCCATCCTCAATTTGTACATCCATAATGACACACTTATGACAATTAAGACACCCTTAGCTCCAACACGGTGTGAATGTTTATACTTCGTGACCAACCAACCAAACACTTCTCAAGAAGATAGATAACAACCAGACTTCCAATAAGCCATTATTACTCTTGCAATTTAAATAAAATGCACTTAAGATGAACCTTATCATTGCCACACATTTATGATTGGAATTTTTCTTCTAACCCAATTCCTACTACACACTTCATCATACCGGGGTTACTTGTCTTTATGACTTGCCACGGATAATCCTCATTGTCTCCCAATAAGCTCTTGCAACATAACATATTCCATATCATACACTTAGTCCATATTCTCCAGCTTGGTTTATCTTTCATTGTCTATCATCAACTCAACTTCTAAGAATACAAGACTCACTACTCAACAAAATGTATGTTACTTTACATCCATCTCAAGACAAGGAATCCATTACACTTACTTGTCCCCAGAATGTTGCTATCCCATACTTCTCTTAATACCAAGGTTTAACTTCCTCCATTCCACTACATACTCTAGAAATCCTCGATGCGAACAATCATTAACTACATGCCCATAACTTCGTCTTAATGAATCTTAATGGTCCCATTGTGCCTTTATCTAAAATGTTCCCCATTACAACGGTTATATTGTAACATTTACACTGCTTCCACACTCTATGTTCACTTATCTTCCTATGGTAATTCTCCCAGTTCCAATTACAAAACCATTCTACTGGAATTCCTTAAATCCAACTTCCTTGCTCTTCTCCTCAACCAAATCTCCTACAACTAAAACTCACTGGAGCTTCCATTACTATATAATATGCATTCTCCCCCTCCATGCAACTCTTATAATTGATCCTTAGGTAACTCAACATTCCATAATGGTCTCTTACTAACACTGAACCACTGCTAAGCTATTCCAAATCCGATCTCCCTTCTAAGACTGAACATACTTGGTTTATCTTCTAATCTCCATTTGGTCCATACATGTTTCACTTGAAATAGGAAGCCATGTCCTCGAGACTCTCCTTAGACTTCACCACTACCTAAGGCTCCCAACAAAACTGAGCGTCCTTATCCCTGAAGTCCTTAACCACTTGTAAGGTACTATTCCAAATATATATACCATGAAGTACTCTTGTTGATTCCCCAAAAGTTTAGGCATGTTTTTGGTTTGATTTTCATTGAAAAATAATAATTCTTTCGTTGTATTACTAATTTGTTCGCTACATATTGTTTGCTCAAATATCCAGATTGAATCAAATACAACTTCAATTGACTCTCTGACCATGGGTTAAGGAAATGGTCATGTATACCCTTCATTTTCCCTTTCTGGTATGATTTGGATTTCTAGTTTGTTTTATTTCATCTGGCTCAATTTTATCTCTCTCTCTATATATAGCTTTGAATCATCTTGATCATGTCCGATTTTGTTGGATTCTTTTAATTTGGTTCCTGTTGGTTTAGTTTAATTATGTTTAGTTTATGTTGGACCGAATTAGATCAATTTGATTAGTGGTTCGGTTAAACATGTCAATTCTTAATATCTTGGTTTTTCTTAGGAACACCCTACTAGTTTTCTCTTGAATTCCTTTTTTATGACTTCCGCCTATTTTCATTTTGAAAATGTTTCTTCCTAAATATAAACCATTAACTGCTTGATGTTACGTGTCGTCTATTAATTTTGTGTTCATAATTGCTGATTTTTAAGAATAAAGATTGTGATTATTGGTCAAGTTTAGGTTGTGGATCATTTACATTTTTTAGTTTTGAGTTTTCGGTGTTCATATCTTGATTTCATCAACTATTTTTTTGTTGCTACTTTCTGGTAATTAACTTGTTTTGGTTTCGATTAATTCTTGATTTTGTGTTTGTTGTGAGCCATTCTTATGCCTTTGGTGATTCTCCTAATATGAATTTTTTATATTTATACTTGTTTATTCATAATTGATTTTTCTATTCTTTCAATTTGAAGAACATAAAACAAAAGTTCTCCTTTATTTAGTATATTGTTGTGCCACTTATATCATAAAATGTCAGAAGTGGGATTTGAACCCACACCCTCTCAAGAAGACCAAAACTTAAGCCTGGCGCCTTAGACCACTTGGCCATCCTAACTTTCATGACTCTTTGTCACACTATCTTAATATGTCACTAAACACTAATTTCGAGAAAATGAATACACATGTAGGATTATATCTTTTTAACAACATTGTTTACTTAGTAGTGATCAAGTTATGCTTGGTAATTTGTTTTTACCATAACACCACTACTATCACATTTTATTTTTTCATTTTCGAAGAAAATTTACTCACCTCTTATATTTTTTTAAAGTAATTCAGTTAAGTACTCTTACAAAAATCTATCTTGACGAAAACATGTTTATACATTTCCATTCACAACAGTATTTTGGATACATGTAGAAATACCAATCAAAATATGAAAACTAAGTTGAAATTCTCCTACTCTTACAAAACTAATGAGGTACGTCAATGGCTTACTTCCGAGGATACTCTACCTTGGTCTTTCATGTATATATTATTAAGAAGAAAACGATAACTACTAGTAATCATGTCAAATTCAATATTATAGTTTTGTTGATAACAAAAGAGTCAACTACCTTTATGGAATATAATTCAAACCCAACCATGCCCAAATGCAAATGTTTCACTCATTTTATTACTGATAACAAGCTAAGAGCTTCATCCTACTTCACTATATTCCATATCAATCCTATTATAGGGTTTTGATTCATTCAAGATTTCTCCCGACACATGATCTCGACCAAAAATAACATAACAGCATCAAGGAACTTTAAATCATCAACGAGACACCACTTCGAAGGAACTTAAGCAATCTAGAGTGTAACTATGAGTGTCCATACACCTCATAGAGTCACACACAATATTTCACACACATCTAGCGACAACACTTCACTTCGTATCCAAAATCATTCATCTCAATCGTCCCGTCCCATCTTCCATAATCTTAGCTCATGCTCTTACTCATATACAGTCCGAGTTACATGTTTAAGTTTAGGAATAGCTGATTCCCGTTCCTCCTGGGAAGTATAATTCATGAATCCTCTCAATAGGATAGAGTATCATTGTACACAAAAATACTACTCTCCTGGGCGTCCTCATCC